>NW_016107439.1:5413370-5469537 GCF_001604975.1 Cebus imitator | reverse complement strand
TAATGGGAAAACCGAGGCCCAGACTGGTTAAGTAAGTTGGTTCATGCTTGTCATATGCTACAACAAAAACAATAGCTACTACAAAGAAAAAAAAAATTAAGCCAGAGCTCTGTTCACTGCCAGGTAGGAGACTGCCAGCTCAGCGTCAGCTCAGCATGATAGTGCTGCTCTGCTAAAATAGAGAAAACCTGTTCAATATAACAGGGAAGGGTTGTCTCTTTTAATGTCTTCGCCACCAGCCCCCAGGTATGGCAGAAACCAAAAGCAAAACAGGAAACAACCCAACTTATTGTTTGAAAGAGTTTTCTAGAGTGAAGGACATGTGCATACATGGTAGAAGCAAAAAGAAGGAGGACAATTTCAGGCTACATGATTGCCACATGAGTTTAATATCAGTTCGAAAGTACAAATTAGCTGGGTGTAGTGGTGCGTGCCTATAGTCCCAGCTACACAGGAGGCTAAGGCAGGAGAATCACTTGAACCTGGAGGGCAGAGGTTGTAGTGAGCCAAGATGGCACCATTGGACTCCAGCCTGGGCCACAGAGTGAGACTCCATCTCAAAAAATAGAAAAGAAAAAAGTACCATTGGAGAAACACATGGAAACGGACTCTGATCATATGACTATTTTAGTAAAAAGAGTTAAATTATGGCCGGGCACAGTGGCTCACATCTGTAATCCCAGAACTTTGGGAAGCTAAAGTGGGCGGCTCACCTGAAGTCAGGAGTTCAAAACCAGCCAACACAGCAAAACCTCATTTCTACTAAAAATACAAAAATTAGCTGAGTGTGGTGGCTGGCACCTGTAATCCCAGCTACTCAGGAAGCCGAGGCATAAGAATTGCTTGAACCCAGGAGGCGGAGGTTGCAGTGAGCCGAGATTGTGTCATTGCACTCCAGCCTGGGTGATAAGAGTAAAATTTTGTCTCAAAAAACAAACAAAAAAAAGAGTTAAATTAGGCTACCAATAAAAGAAAGCCAAAGATAGCAGCCAAAAATCTTCAGTTTAAAGGGAATTACTTGCTGTTTGGCTGTCAAGCCTTCAAAGCAGCAGCAAGGAGAGCTGGCACATCCTGAAAGAAGTTTGTGCAAAGAACTTCAGGGTGTGACAGGAAGGAAGCAGGCCAAGGTGAAGCCAGGTGAGAATCCACCAATCCCAGGGAAAACAGCTGAGGAAGATGTTAAAACACCTTGCTATTCTTTGTTCTCACTGTGGATAGTATTTTACTCCTTGAAATCACACTTGCTTTCAGGTCTAATTAGCTTCATGTTTATACTATTGTTTTAATACTAAATGTACTTTATAGACAACTTTATAGCTTGTATGATTTCAGCTTACAATTCTTCAATTATTAACGCTAGAAAAAAATACTCAGCTATTTACATACGTCAGACACACTATAGCATCTAGAAAAATTTATACAGAATTGCAGGCACAATGTCTCTGGAGGCAATAATCAGTCCCTTTGGTTTGCAATTTGCCACACTCAGCTCTAGTTTAGACATCAAGTTTTTCACTCAATTCAGCTAGACAAATTTAAAGATTTTTATCTTTGTCTTTTCTTAGGAGTGAAAAGTTTCTCTTCTCTCTCTCTGATTTTCTTAGAATATCTTATATTTAATATTTTTCCTGTTTAACAAGTTAATATTAAAATTAGCACCTATGATAGAAATTTCTCTGTTTTACAAGACTTACTCCAGAAATAGCATAGCTAAGTGATGATTTGGAGATCATTTGGAGATACATACAGGTTACCAAATATGTAATAAATAAATAAATATTACACTATATCATCACTGCTGTTCTACAAATCTTAGGAACCTCTTACTTTTAATATTGTGCTCTGTCCTTGATATTTTATTTTTATTTATTTTTTTAATTTTTGAGATGGAGTTTCACTCTTCATCCAGGCTGAAGTGCAATGGCATGATCTCAGCTCACTACAACCCCTACCTCCCTGGTTCAAGCAATTCTCCTGCCTCAGCCTCCTGAGTAGCTGGGATTACAGGCACCTGCCACCACGCCTGGCTAGTATTTTGTATTTTTAATAGAGACAGGGTTTCACTATGTTGGCCAGTCTGGCCTCAAACTCCTGACCTCAGGTGATCCACCCATCGTGGCCTTCCAAAGTACTGGGATTACAGGCATGAGCCATCGTGCCCGGCTATCCTTGGTATTTTAAAAGAATTATCTGTAACAGACAAGGTGAACTTTTTTTTTTTCTTCAACTTTTAAGTTCCGGGGTACATGTGTAGGAAACGCAGGTTTGTTATATAGGTAAACATGTGCCATGGTGGTTTGCTGTACAGAACAACCCATAACCTAGGTATTAAGCCCAGCATCCATTAGTTATTCTCTCTGATGCTCTTCCTTGCCCCAATCCCAGCCCCAACAGGCCCCAGTGTGTGTTGTTCCCCCACTACGTGTCCATGTGTTTTCATCATTCAGCTCCTACTTGTCAGTGAGAACATGTGGTATTTGGATTTCTGTTCCTGTGTTAGTTTGCTGAGGATAAGGCTTCCAGCTTCATCCATGTCCCTGCAAACGACATGATCTTATTCCATTTTATGGCTGCATAGTCCATGGTGTATACATACCACATTTTCTTTATCCAGTCTATCATTGGTGGGCATTTGGTTTTACTCTATGTCATTACTATTGTGACTAGTACTGCAATGAACATGTGCATACATGTGTTTTTTGTTTGTTTGTTTTTTTGAGATGGAATCTCACTGCGGCCATATCTTGGCTCATCACAACCTCCGCTTCCTAGTTTCAAGTGATTCTCCTGCCTCAGCCTCCTGAGTAGCTGGGACTACAGGTGTCTACCACCATGCCGGGCTAATTTTTGTATTGTTAGTAGAAACGGGGTTTCACTATGTTGACCAGGCTGATCTCAAACTCCTGATCTTGTGATTCACTCACCTTGGCCTCCCAAAGTGCTGGGATTACAGGCATGAGCCACAGTGCCCAGGCTGCATGCATGTGTCTTTATAATAGAATGACTTATATTCCTTTGGGTAGATACCCAGTAATGGGATTGCTGGGTCAAATGGTATTCCTGCTTCTAAATCTTGAGGAACCACCACACTGTCTTCCACAAGGGTTGAACTAATTTACATTCCCACCAATGGTGTAAAAGCATCCCTTTTTCTCTACAATCTGACGAGCATCTCTTTTTTCTTGGCGTTTTAATAATTGCCATTCTGACTGGCATGAAATACTATCTCATTGTGGTTTTGATTTACATTTCTCTAACAAGCAGTGATGTTGAGCTTCTTTTCATATGTTTGTTGGCCACGTGAATGTCTTCTTTTAAGAAGTGTCTGTTCATGTCCTTTGCACACTTTTTAGTGGGTTTTCTTCTTGTAAGTTTGTTTAAGTTCGTTACAGACTCTAGATACTAAACCTTTGTCAGATAAATAAATTGCAATTATGTCTTCTCATTCTGTAGGTTGTCTATTCAATCTGATGAGAGCCCTTCTTTTGCTGTGCAGAAACTCTTTAGTTTAATTTGATCCCATTTGTCAATTTTTGCTTTTATTGCCATTGCATTCAGTGTTTTTGTCATGTAGTCTTTTCCTGTGCCTATGTCCTGAATAGTATTTCCTAGGTTTTCTTCTAGGGGTTTTATAGCTTCAGGTTTTACATTTAAGTCTTTAATCCAACTTGAGTTAATTTTTGTATAAGGTGTAATGAAGGAGTCCAGTTTCTAATTTTTTGCTCATGGCTAGCCAGTTCTTCCAGCACCATTTAATAAATAGGGAATCTTTTCCCCATTGCTTGTTTTTGTCATGTTTGTCAAAGATCAGATGGTTGTAGGTGTATGGCCTATTTCTGAGTTCTCTATTCTGTTCCATTGGTCTATGTGTCTGTTCTTGTACCAGTACCATGCCGTTTTGGTTACTGTAGTCTTGTAGTATAGTTTGAAGTTGGGTAGGGTGATGCCTCCAGCTTTGTTCTTTTTGCTTAGGATTGTCTTGGCTATGTGGGCTCTTTTTTTGGTTTCATATGAATTTTAAAATAGTTTTTTCTAATTCTGTGAAGAATGTCAGTGGTAGTTTAATGGGAATAGCTTTGAATCTATAAATTACTTTGAGCAGTATGGCTATTTTCACAATATTGATTCTTCTATCCATAAACATGGAGTGTTTTTCCATTTGTTTATGTCCTCTCTGATTTCCTTGAGCAGTGGCTTATAGTTCTCCTTGAGGAGGTCTTCACTTCCCTCGTTAGCTGTATTCTTAGGTATTTTATTTTCTTTGTAGCAATTGTGAATGGGAGTTGGCTCTGTGCTTGGCTGTTATTGGTGTATAAAAATCCTAGCAATTTTTGCACATTGATTTTGTATCCTGAGACTTTGCCAGAGTTGCTTAGCAGTTTAAGAAGCTTTTGGGTTGTGACAGTGGGGTTTTCTAGATATAAGATCATGTCATCTGTAAACAAAGATAATTTGACTTCCTCTCTTCGTATTTGAATATTCTTTCTTTCTTTCTCTTGGCTGATTGCCCTGGCCAAAACTTCCAATACTATGTTGAATAGGAGTGGTAAGAGGGGGCATCCTTGTCTTGTGCTGGTTTCCAAGGGGAATGCTTCCAGCTTTTGCTTATTCAGCATGATATTGGCTGTGGGTTTGTCATAAATGGCTCTCATTATTTGAGGGATGTTCCTTCAATACCTAGTTTATTGAGAGTTTTTAATATGAAGGGATGTTGAATTTTATCAAAGGCCTTTTCTGTGTCTATTGAGTTAATCATGTGGTTTTTGTCTAGTTCTTTTTATGGTGAACCAGCATTGCATCCCAGGGATGAAGCTGACTTGATCGTGGTGGATAAGCTTTTGATGTGCTGCTGGATTTGGTTTGCCAGTATTTTATTGAGGATTACTGCATCAATGTTCATCAGGGATAACAGCCTGAAGTGTTCTTCTTTTGTAGTATATCTGCCAGGTTTTGTTATCAGGATGATGCTGGCCTCATAAAATGAGTTAGGGCGGAGTCCCTCCTTTTCAATTTTTTGGAATATGGAAGAAATTCTGTAAATAAAGACTGTATTACATCACAAGCCCTGCCCAGTCTGAGGGCCATCCGCCTCTCAGCTCCAGAAAATTATTTTCACATTGGAATGCCCAGTGGAACCTGACCTTCTAATTGCCTAAGGAAAGCCAAAGTTCTGGATTTTATGCCAATTATCTGTGATTTTACATGCTGCCTAAAAATTTAAAAATGGATACAATAAGCAAACTAGATTGGCAGCCTGGATGTCTCATTAGTATACAATCTCAATAGTTTCCCAAGTGTTTCTACACACTTTATTCGAAATGATCCTCATACCAACTGTGAGATGTAAATAGAGATTCATTATTCCACTTTAGAGAAGAGAAATCATGACTCAGAGGAGATGAGTGACTCATCTGAAGTCACACAGACAGCAAGTGATGAAAACAGACTCTTTGAATCCCCTACACCCCACCCTTACAACTGAACTTCTTTGAAACAAAGAGAAGGGTCCGCAGGCATCAAAACAGGATTTAGGTATTGGGCACAGAAGGGAACGCATGTAGGATGGATGGAGACACTGGTGAGTGATAAGGTGACAGGAAGATGTGTTCTCTTTCCTGAATGTATATCTGTCAAATATGATAGGAAGCTAGCCACTAGTGATAAAATTATAGGAAATGAACAATTCTATTATGCCAGGTTCCAAAAAAAAGCAAGAGAAGGGTCTAGTCAAACTCATATTCTAGACCTTCAAGAATCAGGTTTCAGAAAGTTTTAGGGGGAAAAAGCTAATGTAATATGTCTAGAGATTCTTAAAGTAAGTACAGCTCAAGAAAGTTGGGAGTGTTTAAGCACCAAATTCTGATACTACCATCACAATAGTTGCAGTATGTAAGAAAATGAAGAATCGGTTGAACATTAAATGTGACTACAGAAAGATCTCAGAGCAGGCTGAGCGCGGTGGCTCATGCCTGTAATCCCAGCACTTTGGGAGGCCATGGCGGGCAGATCATGAAGTCAGGAGTTCGAGACCAGCCTGGCTAACATAGTGACACCCTATCTCTATTAAAAACACAAAAATTAGCCAGGTATGGTGGCACACGCCTGTAGTCCCAGCAACTTGGGAGGCTAAGGCATGAGAATTGCTTGAACCTATGAGGTAGAGGTTGCAGTGAGCCAAGACCATCCTGAGTGACAGAGGACATAACAAGACTCCCTCTCAAAAAACAAAAAACAAAAAACAAACAAACAAACAAACCTCAGAGAGTTTTGAAGTCTATCATAAAAGAATGGCATGAAACCAAAGTAATTGTCTGAAAGTCTTATTTATTAAGTGAGCAGAGTTTGGTCTAAAAAGAAACAAAGTAAGATAAATTAAAAATGGCTTCTTGCAAAATGATGTGCAAAATAGAACAAGAAAAGAAAAAAAAAAATTGCTGTCTGTAGCAGATAACTAAGACAAAGCAGAACCGTTTGAAGGCTACTTTTTGAGATGGAGCTTCGCTCTTGTTACCTAGGCTGGAGTGCAATGACATGATCTTGGCTCACGGCAACCACCTCTGCCTCCCGTGTTCAAGCAATTCTCCTGCCTCAGCCTCCAGTGTAATTGGGATTACAGGCACCCCTCACCATGCCAAGCTAATTTTTTGTATTTTTAGTAGAGATGAGGTTTCATCATGTTGGCCAGTCTGGTCTCAAACTCCTGACCTCAGGTGATCCACTGGCCTCAGCCTCCCAAAATGCTCGGCTTACAGGCATGAGCTATGGTGCCCAGCCCTTTACCTCCAATTTCGATATTCAAGGAGAATAATCTTCAGACAATATTCAGACAATTCATCTATATGATGAGAACATACAGGTGCTTCATACATTGGAAATGGTGAATTGATGTGTGGTCCAAGGCATGGGAGGAGTTGGTGAGAGAACACCGACCCTCTGTAGGTGTGTTAACATTTCTAGTTTCAGACAAATTACAGCCCTGCATACTGAAATGACTACAGATATGATTACTAAGAAACACCAAGAAGAGGCTGACTTGTCAAGTAACAAATATTTATTGAGTGGCTGCTGTATGCCATGCTGAAAGAAATAAAAACTCAAGAGTGAGGAAGGCAGATGGAGTTCACGTCTTCAGAGAGTTTTCATTCTACTAAACTAAAGAGTAAAAATAAAAAGTGCAAAAACAAGATTATTGCAGGCACTTAGAAGTAAAAAAAATATGGCAATGTGATAGAAGATTTGATAGGGCAATCGCTTTGGCTAGATTGGTTAGGGAAGGTCTCTGAGAAAGTGACACTCAAATTGAGACTTGAACAATGAAAAGGAAGTAGTTTTACGACTCTATGCAAGTATTCCAAACTGCAGAAACAGCAAGTACAAAGACCCTGAGGCAGGAATGAGCTTGGAGGATTTCAGGAGCTGAATGAAAACTGGTATGTTGGAGCCCAGTGAGGGACAGGAAACTGGAAGGAGATGCAGTCAAAGCGGTAGGACTAGATCTTAATAGGCTCCGATGAGAAGATTTTATTCTGGTTACAATGGGAAGCCAGTGTAGGACTTTAAGCTGGGGAGTGACATGGTGTGATTTACATTTTAGAAAGTTCACTATCTCACTGTGTGGATAATAGGTAATAAGGGAACAAGAGAGTAGTCAAAAAAAAAAAAAAAAAGCCCAATAGGTAACTGTTTTAGTAGTCATTATGGATGTGTTGTGTCCCTCTAAAATCTATACGTTGATGTTCTAACTCCTGTATATTATAATATGACTTTATTAGGAAACAAACTTTAGGGAGGTAATCAAGTTAAAATGACTTCATCTGGATGGGCTCTAATCCACTAAGACTAATCCATATCTAATATAAAACTGACAGGCACACAAGGAAAACACTATGTAAAGAGGAAAGTGGAGATCAGGGTCCTGCTTCTAAAGCCCAAGGAATACCAAAAATTGCCAGGAAACCACTGGGATCTAGGCAACAGGTGTTCTCTCTTTCAGCACTAGGAAGGAAGGAACCCTGCCAGTACCCTGATCCTAAACTTCTAGCCTCCGGAACTATATGCAATAGACTTTCATGGTTCAAATCTCCCAGTGTGTGATACTTTGTTATGGAAGCCCTAGGAAATAAATACAATAGCCCAGAAGTTAGATGATGGTGGCTTGGAGTAGAATTATAGCACTAAGATAGGAAACGTGGTTGGGTCCCACTTTTGCTTTTTATTATACTTTATGTTCTGGGGTACATGTGCAGATCATGCAGGATCATTACATAGGTATACACATACCATGGTGGTTTGCTGTATCCATCCCCCTGTCATCTACATTAGGTATTTCTCCTAATGTTATCCCTCCCCAAACCCCCACTCCCTATCACTCCCCTAGCCCTCCCACCCCCCAGCAGGTGCTGGTGTGTGATGTTCCCCTCCCGGTATCCATGTGTTCTCATTGTTCAACACCCACTTATGAGTGAGAACATAGGGTGTTTGGTTTTCTGTTCTTGTGTCAGTTTGCTGAGAATGATGGTTTCCAGATTCATCCATGTCCCTGCAAAGGACACGAACTCATCCTTTTTCATGGCTGCATAGTATTCCATGGTGTGTATGTGCCACATTTTCTTTATCCAGTCTATCATTGATGGGCATTTGGGTTTGTTCCAAGTCTTTGCTATTGTAAATAGTGCCACAATGAACATATGTGTGCATGTGTCTCTATAATAGAACGATTTATAATCCTTTGAATATATACCCAGTAATGTGATTGCTGGGTCAAATGGAATTTCTATTTCTAGATCCTTGAGGAATTGCCACATTGTCTTCCACAATAGTTGAACTAATTTACACTCCCACCAACAGTGTAAAAGTGTTCCTCTTTCTCCACATCCTTTCCAGCATCTGTTGTCTTCAGATTTTTTAATGATTGCCATTCTAACTGGCATGAGATGGTATCTCAATGTGGTTTTGATTTGCATTTCTCTAATGACCATTTTTTCATATGCTTGTTGACTGCATAAATGTCTTCTTTTGAAAAAAATGATGATGAGCATTTTCTCATGTTTGTTGACCACATAAATGCATTCTTTTGAAAAGTGTCTGTTCATATCCTTTGCCCACTTTTTGATGGGGTTGTTTGTTTTTATCTTGTAAATTTGTTTAAGTTCTTCGTAGATTCTGGATATTAGCCCTTTGCCAGATGCGTAGATTGCAAAACCTTTTTCTCATTCTGTTGGTTGCTGGTTCACTCTAATGATAGTTTCTTTTGCTGTGCAGAAGCTCTTATGTTTAATTAGATCCCATATGCCTATTTTGGATTTTGTTGCCATTGCTTTCGCTGTTTTAGTCATGAAGTCCTTGCCTATGCCTATGTCCCGAATGGCTTTGCCTATGTTTTCTTCTAGGGTTTTTATGGTGTTAGGTCTTATGTTTAAATATTTAATCCATCTGGAGTTAATTTTTGTATAAGGTGTAAGGAATGGGTCCAGTTTCAGCTTTCTGCACAAGGTTAGCCAGTTTTCCCAACACCATTTATTAGACAGGGAATCTTTTCCCCATTGCTTGTTTTTCTCAGGTTTGTCAAAGATCAGATAGTGGTAGATATGTGGTGTTACTTCTCGGGTCTCTGTTGTGCTCCATTGGTCTATATGTCTGTTTTGGTACCAGTACCATGCTGTTTTCATTACTACAGCATTGTAGTATAGTTTGAGGTCAAGCAGCATGATGCCTAGAGCTGGAGGGTTCCACCTTTTTGGAAGAAGATCCTACTGGTCTTACCGATAAAGTCAATGTGAGAAGAGTTGAGGATGACTCCTAGGTTTGGCATATTAGCAAACCAATAGATGATGCCTTTTACTCAGAAGGGTGAAGTTTGTGAAGTAACAATTATTTGCTCAGTGGGAGAAGTGAGAAATCAATAGATTTGTTTGGTTTATGTAAGATGTTTATTACAAATGAACATTTTATCTTCACAATTAAAAATATACATGTGAAGTTGATCGGTGGTAGTGATTGGGTAGAAATCTGGGCTGGGGGAGATATAAATTTGAAAGTTATAAACAAATATTTGATACATTTGATATTCTAGTTTGATATTCATATTAATACTCACATAATACTTTATATTCATATTTTTCAAATATGAACAAAATATTTGTTCAAATCAGAACTAGTATATAAACCATGTGATGAGACGAGTGAGTGTAGACATACAAGAAAGCAAAGAATTGGGTCCTGGGGAACTAAAGCATTCAGTAGCCTAAAAAAGGAGGAGGTGAAAAAAGAGAAAAAGAAGAGTAAGGTCACTGACATATGAAGAAAACAAAGAGTTTTTTGCTATTTTAGAAGAAAAGTGAAAGTATTTCAAGAAGGATGTAGTGATGAAATACTGGAGAGGGTTCTAGTGGGTTCAAAACTGAAAATACACCATTGGATTTGACTAGATGAAAGTCATTAGATATTTTAATAAGTGTCACTTCTGTAAGGATCTTGATAAGAACCCAACCAGAGTGGGTTGAAGAGAATGTGGTACACAGAGAAGTGTAGACAGTAACTGTAGGAAACTCTTTTAGGAGTTTTTTCTGTGAATAGCAGCCAGAGTAGAGCAACAGATGAAAAGGGATGTGAATTCAAGAGGACGGGATTCAAGTTTGTGATATTAAGGCATGGCATGGTTGCTGAAGGGAGTGATCCAGCAAAAAAAGATAAATTAATGATGCAAAATAGAAGTGATGACTTTAGGAGAAAAATCTTTGAAAAGATAGAAAGGGATGTGTTTGTTTTAAAATAAGAGCAAAGACATGTCTTCCACCATACTCAAGGGAAAATAGTGAATGTGGCCAAAGATGCAGGTGATTTGTTGGAACTGGGGGTTGAGACAAAGTGAAAGATATGATGGCATCTATTATATTAATAAAGTATGAGGTGAGATTAGTAATGGATGACAAAGATTTGGAGAGACAGAATAAGCTGTCAAGTAGTTGTCTATTGACAATCATAGTAGAAAAGTGACTTCACTGTGGAAGTATATTGAAAGTGTCTTATTGTGTTAGATGCTTATGTGGGATTCATGATCATATGTTTGATGTGACCTCAGTTAGCAGATAAGTGTATGATATTCTCCAACAGGTCATGTGTTCAGGTGCAGATGCAACATACATGACTAGGGAGTGACAAGACTGAAAGACACAGGCAAGTAACTCCAACAATTTAAAATGAGAGAGCTCCAAGTTTCTGGAAGCCCCCAAAACAATGGGATTGCACATTAGATCAACTGCTAGCTACATTATAGACTCAGACATTTCCAGTGGAGAGGGGAGAGTGACAGAAAACACGTCCATAGGGGGCAGGGCAGTGGGGACTATGAGGTAACGTCAGAGTCACCTAGGGATTTTTAAAGCCACATTTGCTTACTTCCTAGTGATGCTGAGAAACGGCACCCCATGGGAGGTAAGGATCTAAAATGCAGACTTTTTCTTGTAGTGACATTACTTCTGATGGGAATGGGCTAAATCCTTAGAGTAGGTGGAATGGAAAATTAAACTGTGAATGACTTGCACAGTTGATACACTCCTAGAAGATAAAGAAGTAGGCAGAAGTTTACAGCATGGGCTCAGTAATAAAAAGACCAAACTTCTCACTTCCTTTTCACAGTGTATTAAAAGACTGTGACAGGCAGGCAGCAAGCAAGAACAAAGATTTTGTTCTGTGGGAAATAGAGGCAGCTGTTTAAAAATAGGTGGAAAGATTATTGAATAATATTAAGGGTCCAACTGATGTGGAAAGTCAGGCATGGCAGTAATCTGCATTCTTCAGTAATGTTCTTCCTCAGTTCTGAAGAGCGTGGATATAGGACTAGAAAATGTAGGCCAGGCACGGTGGCTCATGCTTGTAATCCCCACACTTTGGGAGGCCAAGGCAGATGGATTACATGAAGTCAGGAGTTCGAGACCAACCTGACCAACATGGTGAAACCCTGTCCCTACTAAAAATACAAAAGTAACTGGGTGTGGTGGCTGGTGCCTGTAATCTCAGCTGCTTGGGAGGCTGAGGCAGGAGAATGGCTTGAACCTAGGAGGCAGAGGTTGCAGTGAGCCAAGGTTGCATCATTTCACGCCAATCTGGGTAACAAGAGCAAAACTCCATCTCAAAACAAAAACAAAACAAAACAAAAAAAACTCTGACTCAAAAGAAAAAAGAAAACGTGGTCTTCACTTTGGAGGTCTGCCCAGAGTGTTGGAAAGATCTAGGAAGACTCCAAGGTCCTGGTGAAAGGACTGAAGTAATGAGCCCAGGGAACCAGATTAAGTTGAGGGAAAGAAAGGAGGTGAGGAGATTTTTTGGACTGAGATACTAGGGGAGAAAGTGCAGCCACCAACCAAAAATCTTACTGGATTGAACAGCTGATGTGGAGGGGATCAAGACATGGGTGATGGAGTGGCAGGAGTATGGGTTGTGGTCATATAGTGGGAAGACAGTTTTTCATGTGGATTTCCTGGAGAGGAATCAGATGTTTCTGATCATTACTAGTTGTGTGCCAGCCTAGGAAGTTCATTCATAAGTCTTTCAGAAGTGGAAGAAAGCAGGAAAATTGCTTGCTAAATTACCCCACAAAAGTCAAAGCCTTTCTTCCTTAGAACTTTTGAAAGGAATTATTACTAGGACAGATGGGGCTTGATCTGGTCAACTATCTTACGCTTTTTAATTGTCATTTGGGATTTTTAACTACCTCTTCCTAGAAGAGCAAAATGAACTTGTCTTTTTCCCATAAATATAATTAAAAGAGCCAGGCTGAGAAGACCCACCAATGGGTCACTCCAGCCCTTGCCAAAGGATGGGATCAGGATATAAAGTAAATCCCATTAATTGCTATAATTGATGGCTCCAGCAGGGAGTATGGCTTACAATTAGAAGTTCCCAAAAGTTTGCCACACCACTGGAGAAATTAAAAAAGAGATTCAGGGTTATTAGCACACATTCAAGCAAAGGCTCGTTTGAAGGAGGGCATTTTCTAACTTCTTATGGATAGGCCAGGCCTCTCTTGACAGTTTTGTTCAATTTTGTTTTCCATGAAACTTCACCAAGGCCTTTGATATTATGTACATGTCCTTAATTACAAACACATATTTCTTCTCTATTGCAAGGTTTCCCCTGAGCTTTACTCTTTCCTCTGCCAGTGAAAGAGGAAACTTGGATACCACATATGGAAATAACAAAAGTGGGGTATGAAACTGGATGAACTAGCACATAAAGAGTGCTGTTCCCTGAAAAAACTGTTGGATTCATCTAGGTAATCATCTCCTGATGAATATACTCTTGCTAGTATAACCTTCTTCTTACAAATTAGAGTTACAAATTAGATCTGGAAACGACATCTGGAGACAGCTGACCCCTCCTAAAGCAATAACATGTCAGTGTGTTTTTTGACATACGATGCAGGCTTTTCCAATAATTTTGGATTTTACACATTAAAAACTCTCAAGAGAAGGTGTTGAAGGTGTTGGTTTGATTTTTTTTAATGTTTTATTTCTCCAAAGATAGCAATCAAATAACTGGATATACACATTCCCATTTTATCATCACTATCACACTGTATTCTAATTACCTGTTTAAATTTCTGTGTTGTCACTGCATTAGCCCCTTAGAGAACAAAACATGTATCCCTCTCTGCATCCTCCCTATGAAACTACAGGTATGTGCTGGGACTGTGTCCTCTAGAAACAACAGTGCCAATAGGTGAGTGGCTTTCTTTAAAAATGCTAGTATTGTTCAAATGGTAGCAAACTGGAACTAAAACCAAATGTCCATCAACTGGGGAATAATTATAAAAGTTATAGTAAATCTACAGATATAATATTATTTGGCTTTTAAAAAAAATGAGTTAGAGCTACATCACTTTACCTGGAGAGATGTCCATGATATACTGTTACATGAGAAAAGCAACTTACAAACAAAATTATAGAGTGTTATTCCCAATTGTAAAAGTAAACAATGATGCCTTGTGAAAAATATATGTGTTTATATCTGTGAGAGAATATTCATAATGCACTAACAGAGGTTACCTTAAGGATGATCAGGAATTAAAGTAGAATGAGTGTGGGATGAGAAATAGTGCCAGCAAAATGCAAAAATACTCATGCCATATGCTAAGGGAAAATGTAGAGTGCGTGATTTTAGTGATTGTTTTTTTAAAAGAAAAGTTTACCTTTTGGTGTCTTACTAGTTGATACCAGGTATAGTTATGAAAACTCTACGTAGACTATTGCACTTCATGCCCACACCAACTCTGTGAGGTAGGGATTATTATTTCCTTAATTTCACATAACAGAAAACAGTGACCCAGAGAAGTTATTTAATTGGCCAGTGGTCACACAATAAATGGCAAAGCTAAGACAAAATATTAATAGGCAAATAGGTGAAAATGAAATTGTATTTTTTCCTAGAAACTAATCAGATCAAATGAAAATAATCCATTTAATTTAGTAACAGACTTGTGAATTATTTTTATCTCAAATTTTTTGCTATTTAATATTACTTCATTTAAATAAAGTAAAATCATTAAAAATAAATACAATAAAACGGGTAGTATGGTGGTTTTCAAAACCTGTCCTCAAGTCCTTTGATGTAGGAGGTCTGTGTTTCTTCCCCTTGAATCAGATGGGGCCTGTGACTGATGGCTCTGGGCAGCCATGTAGGAGAAGCAATGTCATGTGTCTTTGGGTGCTGAGTCAAAAAAGGCAATACAGCTTCCTCCTGGCTTCCTTTTTGGGAAGCTTGCTTTGGAAGATGCCAACCACCATAAAGTGAGTCTCATATGGAGAGGAACAGAGGCCCTAGCCGACAGGCACCGTCTACTATCAGACTTCAGATGGTTCCAGCCTCTCCCTAGCCTTGGAATCTTCCAGCTGAGGCCCCAAAAATCACAGAGTAGAGACTAGTTATGCCAACTACACTTTGTCTGAATGTCTCACTTACGGTATCTTCAGTGAGCACAATAAATGTCTGAGTTTTTGTTTGTTGTCATTGTTTTGTTTGTGTTTCGTTTTGGTTTTATTTATTTATTTATTTACTTGCGACTAAATTACATAGCTTTAGAGAGCTGGAAGAGATTCTGTAGTGACGGTCAGTTTGGGGTAGGTTTTCCTTAGTTTTATTCTTCTGCTCTCTTCAGGCATGTTGTGATGGTTAATTTTATGTCTCAATTTGGCTGGGCCACAGTGCCCAAATAGTTGACCAAACATTGTTCTAGACGTTGCTGTGAAGGTGCGTTTTTGGATGAGATGAATGTTTAAATCAGCATACTTTGAGTAAAGCAGATGACACTCCATGATGTGGACGGGCCTTACCCATTCAGACGAAAATCTTAATAGAACAAAGACTGACATTTCCAGCAAGAAGGAATTCTACCAGCAGATTGAACTGCAATTTTTGTCTGATCTTTCTGCCTGCCACCTACCTCATCAGGCTTTGGGCTTACCAAGCCGCCAGAATCACATGAGCCAATCATGTCAAAACAAAACTTTGTTTGTCATCATTGTTTTGTTTGTGTTTTTATTTGCTTTGTTTTGGATGGGCTCAAGGGATCACTCTTCCCCTGAGCTAATCCAGTTCAATTAAGTTCATAGCTCGTTGCCACACCTCTAATTCTCTCACCTTGTTTAGCACACAGAAGAGAAATCTTACTTCTGCTATGACAAGCCTCCCTAGATTTGGAAACATAAAATGGCATAACATAACCTCTATCTATATACACACAAATACACACACACACTCTGAATAGCACATATGTTACACACATTATACCTTTAACTCTGCTTCCCAAACTACTCACCAGTTGCTTCTGCATCCAAACCTCACTGCAGTATCTAAATAAATCACTTATGTTTAAGTTATTATATATGTGATATATTTAAGAGGTCTAGGAAAGAGACTGATAGTAGCAGGGGGTCAATCTTCTAAACTTCTTTCTCTCTCTTTCCCTCCTTAGGGCAAAAATCAGAGGAAATATGCATCCATTTCCAACAAATGGGCAGCCCATATATTAGATGGCAACACCAAGGACAGAAAACTTTAGGAAGATAAAGGCCTGGCAAGTAGATTAGCTGTGACTTTCATCTTGATGTGGCTTCATGGAGTTACATATGCCACTGAGAATTCCCAAGTGACAAAGTGATCAAATCCAGGCAAAGGAAAAAAGGAAAGGGGCAGCTTACCCCTCGAAGCAGTGGGCGACTGTCAGAACCCACTTCTTGGCAATGAGGACACAGCCACAGATATGTCCACTGGGTTCACTCTGCAGAGAACACTGCCATGGCCACCTTCCAGGGCGACTCGTCCGACCCCCAAGGATCCTCTTGTTCATTCGGGCAACCGGCCGGCGCCCACAGTCTACCAAGGAGCAGAAGACACAGTTCGTGATTTGATGCCAAACCTGGCTAAATGCTTAGCTATTTACTGTCATATACAAGCAATCACTCTTCCCCCAAGTGAATCCAGTTCAATTAAGTTCATATCCCATTGCCACATCTCTAATTCTCTCACCTTGTTTAGTACACAGAAGAGAAATTTTACTTCTGCTCTGACAGGGCTGCCTGGATTTGGAAACAAAAAATGATACAATGGTAAGTTACATATTTACTGTTCACTTCAAACACTTTACCAGTGAAAAACAAGACAAGTCCGACTGTTACCATTGGAAATCACATTGTCTGAGTAATGATTCCTCTTAGTGCAGGAATTCTCAAGACAGGAATGTGGTCAGATATTAATCACATTGAGGGTGGGAGTATATGGAAAATATGCATGTCATTTTTTAGTTCATTTAATATCATCATAATGTAATTTCACATTTGCGGAAAAAGAAACTATTTTAACAAAATTTCCCATATCATTTGGGTTGATGGTGCCACCACAATGTTAATTCAAACTATAATTCTCAAGGGGAGATGGGAGTGCTTTTTAGAATCAATGTTGAGGAGGCAGCATGTTAGATTTTTATGTTTATACAAAGTGGCGTGCACTCAAAACAAGTTGAAAAATAGTCCAAGATGAGTGAAAATATGACTTCAGAAGTTTAAAGAACAGATAAAGGAATGAAGAATTTAGACTGGAAAAGAGTCTTACTAAGACTCTCAAGGTTAAATTTTGATTTTATGAGAAGTTGACAAGAGAAAAATGAGCTTAAATTTATTTCATATAACTTTAGACAACATCATCAGAGCTAGTAGGTACAACTTACAAGAATTGTGGGTTCAGAAAAAGAATTTTCTAAAATCTAAGTTCAATTTTGAATGCAAAACATGGTCCCTGTTAAAGGATCTTTCAATGTGATGGCATGAGATAATTCAGTTTAGGGTACAAATTTTAATCACCAAGTTTTCTTCCACCCGTGAAACATTTACATTACAACTTCAACATAAATGAAAAAAGATTAAAAAAAAACATATTGGGACTTTCAAAAATACTATGATGTACTTAGAATCCTAGATCTCTCAAATTAAAAAAAAAAAAAATCTGGCCAGGTATGGTGGCTCAAACCTGTAACCCCAGCACTTTGGGAGACTGAGGGGGGCGGATCACAAAGTCAGGAGTTTGAGATTAGCCTGATTAACATGGTAAAACCCCATCTCTACTAAAAATACAAAAAAATTAGCCAGGCATGGTGGCCCATGTCTGTAATCCGAGCTACTCGGGAGGCTGAGGCAGAATTGTTTGAATCCAGGAGGCGAAGGCTGCAGTGAGCTGAGATCGCACCACTGCACTTCAACCTGGGTGACAGAGCAAGGCTCCATGTCAAAAAAAAAAAAAAAAATCGAACCCTAAATATATAGTTTCCATGTTTCTCTCTAAAGATATACTGTATTTTCATTTCTTGCTAAATTTACACAGTGGCACATGTAATTATTTGCATATAATAAATTATAGAACAGAGGAAAAGCTCATTTGCTTTCTACCCTCCTACAGTCTAAAATTCTCTCTTCCTTAATCTCTATTACATTATCCTAAATTTATTTGCAGCACTTACCAAGGTCTGAAATCATTTGTTTACTAACTTGTAATCTTTCTGTTCGCCCCACATAGTGTATGTTCCCTGAGATCAGGGCCTTCGTTTCCCATCATTCAGTTCTATATTCCCTCAAAGTCTAACACTGAACCTGGTGTAAAAGAAATACTTGGCTGGGCACAGTGGCTCACGCTTGTAAACCCAGCACTTTGGGAGGCTAAGGTGGGCAGATCATGAAGTCAGGAGATAGAGACCATCCTGGCCAACATGGTGAAACCCCATCTCTACTAAAAATACAAAAACTAGCTGGGTTTGGTGGCACTTGCCTGTAGTCCCAGTACCCAGGAGGTTGAGGCAGGAGAATCGCTTGTGCCCAGGAAGGGGAGGTTGCAGTGAGCCGAGATTGCACCACTGCACTCCAGCCTGGGCAACAGAGCGAGACTCCATCTCAAAGGAAAAAAAGAAATACTTATAATTAGTTCTTATTTGTTAGATTGAAAACACATAGTCTTAGGAATCAGAAAAGTCATCAAAGACTATTCATCCAACTTCTTACTGGAAACTGCAGTTATATAAAATAACACTTCTAGAAGTAAGCCAGGACTAAAACAAAGTTTACCAAGTCCCAATCTAGACTGAGTTATTTATTCATTTACTTGCCCTAAAAGTTTTTTTCTGGAATTCCAAGTGTGGGAAAACAAATCACTTTGTTAAAAGATTCAGGTCATTGTTTTAAAGGAAGTACTTTAGTTAATAAATATTCAAAAATTTGGCTGCAGAGTGTGTTCTATGAGAAAAATGTCAAGACCTTTTCAGAGGAAATGGTCCATTTTTAGTTTTCCTCTTTAAAATTCTTAAGAGGTAGTTACATTTATGAGCTTTGGAGTCAGATAAACTTATTTAGAGTTTAGACACTATCACTTAGCATCTGTGGGCTATGAGATTTGGGCAAATTATTTAAATATTCTAAGCTTTAGTTTCCTCAGCTGTAAAACTTGGATAATCATCCATGGTTCACAAGTCTATTATGAGGTTTAAATGACTTAGTGAATATAAGACTACCTACCTGTGTGTCTATAATGTAATAAGAACCTAATAAATGTAAATTTTCTCAATTTCTTTTCCTCTTATACCCCACCCACAGACCAGGGAAGCCACCCTGTTTAAAATGCCATGATTTTTCAGGGGAAACTTAAGTGCACTTTCAAGGCAACTTGATTATCATTTCATTTGTGTCTGTTTCTCTCTTACACTTTCCAAGTTTTCTTAGTTATCATGACTTCAGTTCCCTCTGTTAACTAGTTCTATGCAGCATCTGTAGGAGATGCAGACATGTGGGTTCATTTTGAATAAGATATTAAAAGAAATCCAAGATTAGAGCCCAAGTGCCTCTCTTCTCACCTTGATAGTGTCTATAATCATGAATAAATGAGAGGAAAAAAAAAACCTATGCCTAGAAAGAAGAAATAAAAGCAATCAATGTTGAACTGTAAAGGCAACAGCCATTCTATGGAAACTGTTTACTGATATGACAAATTTGGATTATCTTAAATTAAAAAATGGAAGAAAGGCTCAATGATAAACTCTTATTCCATAATCTGACTCTACACAGCTCGTATGAAAGTGTTCTTACCCATTTACTAGAAGTTCATGTAAAGTGGTCCCATTGAGAGTCTCCCAGTTGGAGTGTAATGTCAGCCACTGCTGGTCTTTCTCCTGTTCCTGTATCAATTCGGTCACAGATGGTTCTCTGATACAAGGCAAATACTGGATAAGTATTCAAAGTACAATGACCTTTGAACAGGCATTATCGTTAGCTAACACTCATTCTCTTTCAAAAAGAAACATTAAGTTATGTCAACATTTCAAGAGGAGAATTGGACTGTTAAAAATTGTTAGACCTGTTTTAGTTATTCTCTCTGCTGACCTATGTTTGAACTTTATGAGGTGTTAGGATTATAATGTGTATGATATAAAAGTTCCAACAGGTAAAATATAAGAAAAACTTTACGCAGGGATCAAAAGTAAAATAAAATTTATCTAGCTGGGTTTTTTCCTCTTTTTCTTGTCCATTGTAATTCTGCAATATGGCAATATCATAAAATAAAATAAACAACAAAAAAAGATGGCCATTTAGCATCTATTTAGGCAGTATAAAAGTTGTAAGAATTTTAATATTTCTGCATTTCTAAGTTTTTTTGTTTTTGTTTTTTGTTTGTTTGTTTGTTTTTTAGACTGAGTCTTGCTCTATTGCCAAGGCTGAAATACATTGGTGCAATCTTGGCTCACTGCAACCTCTGCCTCCAGGTTCAAGTGATTCTCCTGCCTCAGCCTTCCTAGTAGCTGTGACCACAGGCACATGCCATCACACTCAGCTAATTTTTATATTTTTAGTAGAAATGGGGTTTCACCATGTTGTCCAGGCTGGCCTTCAACTCCTCACCTCAAGTGGTCTGCCTGTCTTAGTCTCTCGAATAGCTGGGATTACAGGCATGAGCCACAGCACCCAGTCTCACCTGATTATTATATTTAAATTATTGTAATCACATAATAGAAAATGAAGAAAAACTTCACCAAACTCATACTTTAAAAAGGCAAGGAGGAACCCTCTAAAGGGAGCACTTGTTGATAGATAAGAGCCAAAGATTAAAACCACAGGAGAATTGAAAACATTTAATTTTAAAACAAATGTCATACATCCTAGCTGCAATAAAGAAGAGTGGTATAAGATATAAATTTATTTAGAAACCTGAATTGACTTAGATTATTGAAGATATCAAAAAACCTATTATAAAAATAAGAATTTTTCTTTTTCTTGGCCAAAATGAGTCTGGATCTCCATCAGTTCCAGGAGTACTGAATGTAGACGCAAAGTGAGCTGGAAAGTATAAAAGTCAGAGACCACACATAGTGGTCATGGTGTTTCTCCTGATAGCCTGCATCCTGAGAATTCCCTTCTGCGAATGAACTACCAATGGACCTCCTAAATCCAGGCAAAGCCAAAGGAAGATAAACTTTAGATTTTGTTATTTAATCAAGTCATGTTAAATCAAGTATTCACAGGGCAACAAGAGACTTGATGGGGCATGCAATTAGGAGAGGGTGTGCACTGATGCTGGATAGGAAAATCATTGCAAAGAACGCCAGCCTTTCAACTCACAAGGCCCCCTACCTACCCCAAGGAAGGGCTCCACAGACTATTGTACTTGGAATGTTTCTGCATTTCATTCATTAGCTTCCAAGAAGAAAGACAATTTATCCAGATTTTCTCAGTTACAAGTGGAAAAATCTGAGAAATTGATCATCAAGAACAGGGTATTGTCATTATGAAAATTAGTTTTCCATGAAATTCTTGAACACTGGCATGTTCCTCATGCACAAACATAAACTTTCAGCACTAGAAATGTCATCCTACGGCCATTTAAAAAAAACAGTGAATTTGTATGGTTGTATTTCTGCCATCGTACAGAATCTGAGCATCTGCATGACTTCAATTTTCCTTTCCTTCTTTCCTAGCTTTATTGAGGCATACTTGACAAATAAAAATTGTACATATTTAAGGGCTGTAATGTAATGTTTTGATATAGGTATACATTGTGAAATGGTTACCACAATCAAGCTAATTAACATATCTATCACCACATAGTTACATGTATGTGCATGTGTATGTGTGTTAAGAACACTAAGGCCAAGAATCTTGGCAATTTGCAAAAATACAATTTAGTAGTATTAACTATAGTCACCTTGTTATACCACTAGATCCCCAGAATCTATGCATTCCACATTACTGACTCTTTGTATCCTTTGACCATCTCCCCATTTTCTCCATCCCCTAGTTTTTGGCAACTAACATTATACTCTCTGCATTTATGAGTTGACTTTTTTGGATTCCACATATAAATGCAGTATTTGTCTTTCTGTGCTTCGCTTATTTCACATAACATGTCCTCCAGTTTCATCCATGTTGCCTCAAATGGCAGAATTTCCTTCTTTTTTTAAGAATACTGAATACTGTTCTATTGTGTAAAGAAATGTGGTGGGGGTGCGGGTGTATTATTTGCACATATATCTATTGTATAAAGACATATATATTCTATTGTGTAAAGAAACTGTGACATCACATTTTCTTTATCCATCCATTCGTCAACAAACAAGTTGTTATCTTGGGTATTATGAAGAGTGCTATAATTAACATAAGCGTATTTTGAGACATTAATTTCATTTCCTTTAGATAAATATCCAGAAGTGGGATTGATCGATCATATGATAGCTCTATTTTAAATTTTTTGAGGAATCTCCATACTGTTTTTCATAATTGCTGTACCAATTAACATTCCTACAAAGAATGTATAGGGTTTCCCCTTCTCCACAGCTCCCCAACACTTTTTATATGGTTTCTCCTTTTGAAACTAACCATTTTAACAGATGTGAGGTGATAATAATTCATTATGATTTTAGTTTGCATTTCCCTGATGATTAGTGATGCAGAGCACCTTTTCTTATACTTGTTGGCCATTCTACGTCTTCCTTTTAGAAATATCTGTTCAGGTCCTTAGTTCATTTTTCAATCAGGTTATTTGACTTTTTGCTACTGAATTCTTTGAGTTCCTTATGTATTTTGGATATTAACCTCATCAGATATATGGGTTTTATTAAATAAGTTTGAAAATTATAAAAGTAATACTTGTACATAGAAGAACATATCGACAACTATAAAATGAAAAAGTTGTCTTCTTCCTATCTTAGATGCATAGAAACAATCACTGTAAATAGTGTTGGAGTATCTTTGCCAAGCTTTTTCTACAATTCATGTATATATATATCCCTTTTTTGCTAGTCTACACTCATTGTTCAGTGTGGTCTTGATATTTTCATTTACTGACTTTTCTTCGGAGTCTTTCCATCATAATAGCTAATAGGTGTTAACTATTTTCTGTATGGCAAGCACTAAAAGACTAATTTGTTTTATTTAATCATCTCAACAACTCTGTGAAGTAGACGTTATAATTATTTCCCATTTTGGAGATGAACAAGTAACATGTCCAAGGTACACAACATGTCCAAGGCACACAACAAGCCAGTGGCAAAGCTGGTAATTTAATCCCTATGGTCTGATGTCAGAATACAGTTCTTAAACTGTGACCACTACATGGTTCTTTGCCATTAACAGCACACCATGTTCTTTTGATAGCTGCATGGTGTTTGATAAATGGATGTTCATACATTTATTTAACCAATTTCTGCACGTGTAAGTTTTATCCTATTTGGAGCTATAACAAAATAGCAGCAGTAAACATTCTAAACATTCACCTTCACCTACATGCAAAAGTATGATTTTAGAATAAATTCCTAGAAATAAAATCATTGAATCAAAATTTGAATTTTTGATTAATATTATGAACTTCCCTTTCAAATAATAATAGTAATATACATGCACATGAAGAATGTGTGTACCTGTACTTCTCAATTTTTAAAACTATGTAAATCGTATTATGTAAAAGGTGTCTGGAACTTAAGAGCACTCAAATTTTGTTTGATGATTGGGACTGCTTTTGACTTAACTAATTAGAAACTTTTTTTAACATTATATCAAAAGACAAATTAAGAAGTCCTGCTGTGTAGAAAGCAAAAGAGAAAATTTAAGCATTTGATTAAGCATCAAAGTCTCTATATCCTAAATGAGTCTGTGCAGAGAATACAGACTCAAAATCCTTCCATAGCATCCATGGATTCACACACGGAGAAGGAAATTTAAGCAATAATCTAATCCAGCACCTAGAGCAAGAGTACAAATGAAGGCCCAAATGCCATTTGTCTACATATTTAGATGTTATAAATCCAGTTCTCAAGCTGTCAAAGAAAATTTCTCTCCTCCTCTCTTGACAAACATATCTGTTAGGTTCAAATACAGAACCTTAGACTCCTGAGAACAGTGGGTTTCAAACTTTAGCATTCATCAGAATCACCTGGAAGACCTGTTACAACACAGATTTGTTGGCCTCATCCCCGGATTTTCTGATTTAGTCAGTCTCAGGTGAGATCCAAAATCTGTCTACCAAGATCACAGGTGATGTTGATGATGCTGGTCTGAGACCACACTTTGAAAACATCACTCTAGAAAAGAGATGAGGCTTCATGTGAGCATAACGCCTTGGCCAACAGAGTCCTTACCTCGTGGGGTGAGCCATGGGTAGAGGAGGAGGGCGAGAGGGTCCCTCTAAATCAGGGTTTCTCACCCTAGGTGGTATTGACAATTAATACCAGTTATTTATTCGCTATGTGGGGCTATCCCGGGCACTGCAGGATGTCTTATAACATCCCTGGCTTCTACCCACTAGCTGCTAGTAAGACCCCATCAACGCTGGATTTACAATTAAAAAAAAAATGTCTACAGACATTCCAAATGTTCCCCAGGGAAGGGGTCCCCAGCCCCAGGGCCTCTGTTAAGAACCAGGCCACAGCAGGAGGTGAGTGTGGGGCAAGCCAGCAAAGCTTCATCTGTATTTGCAGCTGCTCCCCACCACGAGCATTACTGCCTAAGCTTCACCTCCTGGCCAATTAACCATGTTAGATTCTCACAGAAGTGTGAATCCTATTGAAAACTGCACATGCAAAGGATCTAGGTTGCGTGTTCCCGTGGGAATCAAATGCCTGATGATCTGTCACTGTCTCCCATCACCCTCAGATAAGACCATGTAGTTGTAGGAAAAGAAGCTCAAGGCTCCCACTGATTCTACATTATGGTGAGTAGTATAATGATTTCATTATATATTATATATTATAATGTAATAATAAAAGAAATAAAGTGCACAATAACATGTAATGTGCTTGGATCATACCGTAACCATTCCCCCCATCCCACCCTGGTCTGTGGAAAAACTGTCTTCCACAAAATCAGTCCCTGGTGCCAAAAAGTTTGGGGATTGCTGCCCTAGAGGCAAAGTCACCCCTGGTTGAGAACCACTGCTCTAAATCATGTGGCTCAGGGCAAGGCCCCTCTACTCTGGGCCTGAAGGCAGTGCGATACAGAGAAGCAAAAGGATTTGCCTTATATTTGCTTCTTGAGGAATTGTGTAGTCATAAGACATATATACAACTATATAATTTTTCCCATGCTGAAATGAGAGAACAGAGCTTATTTGGAATTCTGGAATATCCTGACATTATGAAAGAAATTAAATATTTCAAGGTTTAGGAGATCAGTCAGATCCCTAGACAATTTAGCCTATTCTCCCATTCTCAAGTCACTTTGTGTTAGTAATAGATAGTGCATGCTTGAATTATGATTATGTTGGGGCTGCTTACTTCAAACATGAAGGTCATCACAATTTCCCCAAAACCAAGGGCTTTTGTCTTACCTCTAACAGGAAGACAGAAGTGCAAGTAACTAGACAAGTAACACATTTCAGTTAAAGGACAAGGTTTGTCCTCTTGCATCTATTGATGGGGGAAAATAATCTAAGCATCCAACCTCAGTCCTGGACAGTTCGTCTTGACATACAAATGCCTCTCACAGTGGATAAGATAAATTATTTGCAATTCTTAATATCCTGTTCCAAACTTGAAACATTTACACTAAACATTTTGTGCCTGATTTCAAAAATCTCTTCTTGAATCTTGTCATATTCTCCCTGTTTGGGTCCCATAGATTAGATATATTAATACTGAAAGTTATTGTGTCCAGTAGGAATTTTGACAGGCAGGCACTAATAGGTTTCAAACAAAATATGAATGAACCCTACTATAGAAACATTTCTTAGGCTAGATAGCTCAGTTCAATGGGAGTTTATACAACAAAACTCCCATCAATAGAAATGCTTAAAGCAGAGCATAAATTCTGGGCTTATTTTTCTAGTAAACTCAGTATTTTAAAAACACTTCATTGCAATTCTAACTGACTATGTGTGTGTGTGTGGATGGTGGATATAGATAGATAGATAAAAAGAATGAGAGAGAGAGAAAGAGAGACAGATGGAGACTCACTCTGTCACCCAGGCTGGAGTGCAGTGTCATAATCTCGGCTCACTGTAACCCCCACCTCCTAGGTTGAAGTGGTTCTCCTACCTCAGCCTCCTGAATAGCTGGGGACTACAGGCTTGTGCCACCAAACCTGGCTAATTTTTGTATTTTGGGGGAAGATGGGTTTTCACCATGTTGCCCAGACTGGTCTCAAACTCCTGACCTCAAGTGATCTGCATGCCTCAGCCTCCCAGAGTGCTGGGATTACAGGCATAAGCCACCACCATGCCCGGCCTATAATTTTATTCTCTTACTATGTGCTTCTCTATTACAGAGATGGAGTGTAATAACTGTATTTGGCAAGGAACTATATGACAAAACTATCTCAAAGCAAAGAGGGGGGAAGTTATTGGATCATAAAATTGACTTGCAGAGTATTTATATTTCATAAAATAAAAGAATCAACAAAACTAAGCATTTATTTCATTTCCAATATAAAAATGACAAAATTGTAATATGAACTAAAATTTAAATTTATAAAATATAACTATTAAATATATATTATTCTAATATAAATTAGAAAACAAAATTAATTTAAAAAGCACCATTTAAAATAAACATCTTATTAAAAGTGCAAAAAAAATCAATCATAAAAGTTTTTAATTAAAATATCATTTGAACATATATAAAATTCAGTCTTAAAAAACACATGTTGTAAGAATATTTTTGAGCAGAAGTGTCTACCTCTTTTGGGATCTATACCAGTACAGCTATTTCCTTCTGGCTATTTTATTTTCAAAAATCCTATCTGCTTTGTTTGAGAACTTGACCTTTTGGGACAACTCTTTTTTTTTTTAGAGATAGAAACATAACATTTTATTGGCAATTACATTTCTTGTTTATCTTCACCTTCTTTTGGCTCATGATGTAAAGCTAGAGATTATCAGTTTCAATTTCAACATGACTTTATTTCATTCCAGTTCTTCAGAAAGACTGTGAACCTGAGTAGTAGAATGTATTTTTCTAACACAAGACTTTCTTTGTTGGTTGCTCTTTTCTTCTTCTTGAGTATAATAGTAATATTAAAATGCTTTCTAAAAATATGTGCATCTCTATTCAATTCAAAATTTTAAGGCAATATACAGCTCTATGGGTCCATTACAAGATAAATAATTCAAAATTCAAAAAATTTAAATAAATATTGAATTAGCGTTATACTAATAAAAAAAATCAGCATTTTAAAAGTGCCTAAAATAGTGCTGGAATATGTGCATATGGAAAAGTAGAAATGTAATCAATTACTAAAGAGATGTAGATGGTCTTGAGGACGACTGATGCCAGAGAACCCAGGATCTTCAGGACCCTTCAGCTCTTGTCTCCACTTCCTTCTGTGGTGGTGTTGGCGGGGTGGGGGGGTGCGGAGGGAGGATAGGAAAAAGGGGATAGCAGTTTGATTGTGTTAAAGTAACTTTTCTATAAGCCAGAGGACTGGCTGCCTACAGCTTTAAACTCACAGGCATTCATCTTTATGACCAAAGCAGAAAGAAGTCATCTCTCCCGGTCCAATTAAAATAAATCTTGGGCCAGGCAAGGTGGCTCATGCCTGTCATCCCAGCACTTTGGGAGGCCAAGGTGGGTAGATCACATGACATCAGAAATTCAAGACCAGCCTGATCTAAATGGCAAAACCCCGTCTCTACTAAACATACAAAAATTAGCCAGGTGTGGTGGCAGGTGCCTGTAATCCCAGCTACTTGGGAAGCTGAGGCAAGAGAATCACTTGAACCCAGGAGGTGGAGGTTGCAGTGAGCCAAGATCACACCATTGCACTCCAGCCTAGGCGACAAGAGCAAAATTCTGTCTTAAATAAATAAAAATCTTGCTGAAAAACCAAGTATCCCAAAACCAATCACTGTGGCCTGGCAGTGAGACACTTTGATTGGTCCATCTTGGGTTGGGTACCTACCCTTCAACCAATCACAGACCAAAAAGAGAAGGTCATGTACTCCTATTTGGAGTCCAACAATAAAATGACAAGTGAAGCAAATATCCAGAAGGAAGGGATGTAGGCCCCAAAGGAAGGGAGAAATGCAGTGAAACAACATAATATATGTGGCTGCTGCGTGTGACTTTAGTTGAAATGTTTGTTTGAAAGATTATTGTTCTTTAGAATCAAGATTCTACATGTTCTTCAGTTTGTATGTTAGTTTTGGGAAAATGTAGGAAAGGTAAAAGGTTAGGTTGAAATTAGACTTGTCATGTTTATTAATGATACATGGGTTAATAAGTGAGTGTTCAAGCTGATATAAAGTGAGTTGGATCTCAGAAGGAACATTACAATGACGGTTTAAACAAATGACATAGCCAGATAGACAAGGGTTAAAACTGATGCTTACAGGTTAATGAGGTGGGGTAGAAATGGAGACAACAGATTGGTGTTGTATCACATGGAGTCCCTCTCTAAGAAGCTATTATTTTAGTTAGAGGAACAAATTACAAATATGTAAAAAACTATTTTGCATACGGATAAGTTATTTGAATAAGACAAATCAACCAATTGTGACAGAGTTACATGCTGAGACTGAAAGCTGCCTCAAGTAAGATTGTCAAGGAAAGCCTCTCTAAGTCATGGATGCATGAGCTGAGACACGAATGATGAAGTCCTAGAGTTCTGCATTCTAAGCAAAAATAATAGTGAAGGCAAATCCCCCAAGATGGATATGAGCTTGAAATGTTTTAACATCAATAATAAGGTCAATGTGTCTAAAGTTTAGTGGGCAAGTGGGGAATACTAGGATATTTATTGGGTCAGAAAGGAAGGCAGGGGCCAGATTATACAGTGTCTGACAGGCCTGAGTAAGAAATCGATTTTTTAGCCCAAACTGTAAAATAATAAGAAAAGAAGACCAATGGCTTTTGCATGTAGGTAATACTGTTGCTGTCAGTTCTGTTTTGCAAATAAAAGCCAGACTGCAGTAGGTTTTGAAGACAACATGACAAAGAAACCTTATGAGAAGTCATCACTAGGAGTCTCCTGGTATATCCAGTTTCAAAAGGAGAAAGCTTCCCTATAAGGGCTTCTAACAGAAATAACACAAGTCCTCTTTGGTCAATTCCAGATGGATTATTCAAGTTGTAAATCATGTTCTTATTTACCCAGGACCCATTCATATCATGTTCAAGGCAATGCTAATGCTGCAACCATGGTGATGACTGGGAGTAAACTTTAAGGAAGAAGTAAACTTTTAAGTAAACTTTAAAGCTTAAACTCTTACACGAGAGATTATGAGGGATTAGTAGATAATATAACAGATGCTATCTTTGTGGGTTTTGCCCAGATACAGAAACATTCTTTGAAAAGAATGTTTGACCAACTTCTATTGAACAAATCTAAAAGATTAGGACAAAAAATCAAATTGTAACTAACTCCATAAAAGCATTTTTGCCAAAATCATAGGGCCCAAAGACAGTTTCCAGATGATCAAAGTTTAGATAGAGCTTGTGGCGTCCAGAGATATAGATAGTCACATTTCCCTTAGATTAAGCTACTCAAATACCAGATGTTGCAACTGAGCATTTGGCAAATATTAGAAGGCAGTCTAAATTCTGATTTGTATCATCAATTAAATAAATGCCCATATGTTTTTGATACTAAACATGCAGGTAGCAAAGTCAATATGCTGTTGATATGGTTTGGCTGTGTCCCCAACCAAATCTCATCCTGAATTGTAACTCCCACAATTCCCACATGTCATGGGAGGAACCCAGTAGGAAGTGATTGAATTTGGGGGCGGGTCTTCCTGTGCTGTTGTCATGATAATGAATGAGTCTCAGGAAATCTGATGGTTTTAAAAATGGGAGTTTCCCCGTACAAACTCTCTTTTTTGCATGCCACCATCCACGTGAGACATGACTTGCTCCTTATTGTCTTCTGCCATGATTGTGAAGCCTCCACAGCCATGTGGACCTAAAAATCCATTAAAACTCTTTTTTTTCTTCCCAGTCTCAGGAATGTCTTTATCAGCAGTGTGAAAATGGACTAATACAGTAAATTGGTACCAGTAGAGTGGGGTGCTGCTGTAGATATCCAAAAATGTGGAAGCAACTTTGGAACTGGATAACAGGCCAAGGTTGGAACAGTTTGGAAGGCTGAGAAGAAGACAGTAAAATGTAGGACATTTTGGAACTCCCTAGAAACTAGCTGAATGGCTTTGACCAAAATGCTGATAGTGATATGGACAATAAAGTCCAGGCTGAGGTGGTCTCAGAAGGAAAAGAGGAACTTGTTGGGAACCGGGGCAAAGGTGACTCAAGTTATGTTTTGCCAAAGAGAGTGGTGGTATTGTGCCCCTGCCAAAGAGATTTGTGGAACTTTGAACTTGATAGAGATGATTTACGGTATCTGGTAGAAGAAATTTCTAAGCATCAAAGCATTCAAGAGATGGCTTGGGTTATTTTAAATGCATTCAATTTTATAAGGGAAGTAGAGCATAAAATTTGGGAAAATTTGCAGCCTGACAATGTGATAAAAAAGAAAATCCCATTTACTGAGGAGAAATTGAAGCTGGCTGTAGAATTTGCAAAAGTAATGAGGAGCAGGATGTTAATCCCCAAGACAAAGGGGAAATGTATCCAGGGCATGTCAGAGGTCTTCATGGCAGCCCCTCCCGTCATAGACCCAGAGGCCTAGGCGGAAAATGTGGTTTCATGGGCTGGGACTAGGGTCTTTTTGTTATGTGTAGCCTAGGGACTTTGTGCCCTGTGTCCCAGCTGCACCAGCCATGACTAAAAGGGGCCACAAGGTACAGCTCAGGCTATTGCTTCAGAGGGTGGAAGCCCCAAGCCTTGGCAGCTTCCACATGGTGTTGAACCTGCAAGTGCACAGAAGTCAAGAATCAGGGTTTGGGAACCTCTGCCTGGATTTCAGAGAATGTATAGAAAGGCCAGGATACCCAGGCAGAAGTTTGCTGCTGGGGTGGGGCCCTCTGGAGAACCTCTGCTAGGTAATGTGTAAGGGAAATGTGGGGTCAGAGTCCCCATACAAAATCCCTACTAGGGCAACCCCTAGTGGAGCAGTAAGAAGAGGGACATAGTCCTCAAGATCCCAAAATGGTAGATCCACTGACAGTTTGCACTGTGTGCCTGGAAAAGCCTCAGACACTCAACGCCAGCCCATGGAAGCAGTCAAGAGGGAGGCTGAACCCTGCAAAGCCACAGGGGTGAAGCTGCCCAAGACCATGGGAACCCACCCTTTTCATCAGCATGATCTGGATGCAAGACATGGAGTCAAAGGAGATCATTTTAGAATTTTAAGGTTTGACTACCCTGCTGGATTTCAGATTGGCATGGGGCCTGTAAGCCCCTTTGTTTTAGCCAATCTTTCCCATTTGAAATGGCTATATTTACCCAATGCCTGTATCCCCATTGTATCTATGAAATTAACTTGCTTTTGATTTTTACAGGCTCATGGGTGGAAGGGACTTGCCTTGTCTTAGATGAGATATTGGACTGTGGACTTTTGATTTAATGCTGAAATTAGTTAAGAGTTTGGGGGACTGCTAGGAAGGTATTACTGGTTTTGAATGTGAAGACATGAGATTTGGTAGGGGCCAGGGGCAAAATGATATGGTTTGGCTGTGTCTCCATCCAAATCTCATCTTGAATTGTAACTCCCACAATTCCCACATATCATGGGAGGAACCCAATGGGAGGTGATTCCATGATGGGGGCAGGTCTTTCCTGTGCTGTTCTCAGTGAATCTCACAAGAGCTGATGGTTTTAAAAGTGGGAGTTTCCCCACACAAGCTCTCTTTTTGTGTGCAAGCTATCATCCACATTAAATATGACTTGCTCCTCCTTGCCTTCCACCATGATTGTGAGGCCTCCCCAGCTATGTGGAACTGTAAGTCCATTAAACCTCTTTTTCTTCCTAGTCTCAGGTATATCTTCATCGGTAGCATGAAAATGGACTAATACAGCTGTCACAAGAATTTAGGGGCTTGATTTACACATTTTTCTAATCAGATAGCCATCATACTTCCAATCTGGGCTGAGCCTTTGAGATACTAACAGATGAAGTCAATAAGTTTTTAAAATTCAACAAAGAACTCTAAATCTTCTCATCTAGATAAGCACTGAGTTGAGAGCCTAGCATTTGAGCAGTAGGACATGGAAGGCGTAAATTTTGTCTGAAAACTCCTAAGTGCACGTGTTTTAGATCAAATGCCGCTATCACGAAAGCATTTCAGTAGAATCCCTGCAACACATGAAATTTGATATAGACCTGCATTTTTGATAAATTACCTCCAAAGTATACCTCCTCAAGGAGATGAATGATCCACATGGAATTAGGGTACGCTGGTTCTGGACCCTACATGCACCACAATACCATTCTCTATAAATGTTTACTGAATGAATGGGTGAATGAATGAATGATATAACAAATTTATCCTATCAAGATAAGATTAAAGTTTGATGTTTTTCTTGTATATTTTTAATAGAAATGCCAGGTTCTATGCAATAATTCCACACCATTCTCAGATAGTAAAATATCTGGACTTTTTTCTAACTTTGTGTTCTTGGCTGTTTACCCACATGTCTTTTCCACTCCATTATAAACTCTGATAACAATATTCACTTTTGTATCCTCTACACAATGCCTTGTCCAGTACAAGGCCCATAAGCAGATACTCAAAAAACAAAAAGGGAAGGGGAATACTGAGTGGAATTAGTTGGGAGCTGCTTTTTAAACTTCAAGTTTTTGATGCAGAATATGTCTGAACGTACAAAGGCAGGCTGGCATAACCTCTACTCCAGAAGCTAAGAGGGAACAGTCATTCCCAATTCTCTCCCACTTCCCTCATGGCTAAACAGACCCATCCAGCAAGGGCTTTGATCTGGAGGAAATGACTCAAAGGTACAGGTTGACTTAGAGTTTATTGGAGACATTGGTGGCAAAATTGTGAATTTGCAGCACAGTGGATGGTCTCCAGAGACAGTGGTCACATGGCAGCTTCCTGAGCCCGTTCCCTCAGCAAGAAGCTAGCCTCATCTTGACCATTACTGTCATTCCTGGTGTAGCCTGGCTCTCCAGATTTCTGTCAATTCATGAGCCACTCAAGTCAACTGAAGAGTAAACTTAAAGGCAAGCAAAAATTTCAAAAATATACTAGTTCTCATTTTTTTGAAGAACTTATCATTGTTTGCCCATTTTTCCCATTAATTCAGTCAAATAATGGATATAGTTTTCCAACCACACATATATCTCATATTTTTCTAGCCCTTCTGTGAAATAAAGTAATCTAAAATAAAAAATATCTATGTCTACTTGCATTTTATACATCTAAAGATATCTATATATTGAAGTTTCATTTTTCCAACTATGTTGAGAAAGTGGAGCAAATGGAATACATAATTTTTTTAAAAATCCAGTGTGCACACAATAGCCAAAGATGAGAATAATTCAAATGTCTGAATGGATAAACAAAATGTATATCCCTTTAATGGCATATTATTCAGTCACAAGCAGGAAGGAAGTACTGGTACATGCTACAAGACAGATGACTGAAAATGTGCTAAGTAAAAGAAATCAGATGAAAAGGCCACATGTTGTATATTTCCATTTATACTGAAATATCTAGAATAGGCCAAATAATAGAGGCAGAAAGCAGATCAGTGGTTACCTGGGCCTGTATGTAGGAGGAAATGGAGAGTAACTGCCTAATGAGTATATAGTTTCCTTTTGGGATAATAAGAGTGTTCTAAAACAAATAGTGGTGATGTTTGTACAACATTGTGAATAAAGTAAATGCCACTAAATTTTATACATTTTAAATGGTTAAATGGTGAATTTTATGTATGTGTATTTTAACACAATAAACACCCCAATATGCAAATATTTAGAGGAAACATAAAGAAGCATATTTCAAAACAGAATCCTTTCTAATGGAACAACTATGTCCAGGGTGGATTGTCGGAAGAACTTTCTGGGGTAGTTGTAAAATCTTTCTGGCTGTAAAATCTTTGCAGTTCCAACCTTATGCCAATAAGATGTTATCGAGAAGAAAGATAAAAATAACCACATCCAAAAGATTTTTCATTTATCTCTGATCACAATCATATCCTATTTCATTTAGACATAATAAGGAAGTTGTGAAAATGAAACATAATTTAATAGATCTTGGAAAATACAATTTTTGCACTCTGGCAAAGTTTAAAGTTCCTTTATTATAGATAAGCATCAGTTACTCGATTTCCTAAAGATGTGGGTCTTTACGTGGGAGAAATGGGTTCAAGATGCTAGGAGCTATATATTAATAATTCTTTAAATTAGGATAACAAAAATGTGCTTTCCCATAATTGACTCGTTATTGTAAAATACTTTCAAGCTTGTTCAGTGAATGCTAGGAAATAGCATTTACTCAATTTTTTATTTATTCTGGAATTTTAGAACTCCTTTGTTTTCAATTTCTCTAATTTCTACATGTCCCCTAAATCTCAAATACATCGATGGTAAAGGAAATACTTACATATTTTAAGACCCTGAAAATTATTCCTTTCCATCCCCAATGGAACTGAAAAAGGAAAATCTCACAAAATTGCAAGTGTCCAACTTTCAAAGTTGGACACAAAGTTGGATACAAATCCATTTCAGTGTATTTGTATCAAAGCCAGAGTGAATCTTTTCATTCTACTAAGAAGCAAATACATTGAACTATTTCTTGATTTACATTTACTGACTTAGAGTAAATAGAAATACCAGCAACTTCAAGTTCAATTTCTCAACTTATTTAAAAATGTGTGTTGCTTAAAAAGAAATTTTCAATAATCTCTTGGGGGGAAATTGCAAGATTTTTCCATCCAGATTCCTTAAAGGAAATGATCGTAATGCTTTTATAAATAATGAAGGCATTTACTTTCAGAGGTACTTAAAACAATTACTTCATTTACTTTTAGAGGCTTCATCAGAGTACATTTCCAACTCACACTCTTCAGGGCAGGTGCCTGTAATTAAATATGGTCCTCTCACCTGATTCATTTCCCCGGCTTTGAAGGACTCTTTGTTCGAGAGCACTAACTCACTATGCATCCATAAGGAATATATTACTGCCAAGTTCCACGAAGCTGTCTGAGAAATTCATTAGTGCTACAAACTACTGACCTTACCCTAAACCCATCTGCTTGCAGGCCAGCTGACTCAATGCCTCCTGCCAGCCATCTGCACACACGTGGTGTTCTGTGGCAGCTCTGTGAACCATCAGAAAGGAAGAGGAGTTCACATTTTTAGAGAGGGTCACTAGGGAAAGAAAAGACAGGGGAAACTCTAATTAAAAACATTTCCTCCGATGAAAGCACATAATTTTACATGTCTCTGCTTCATTGGCATACATTCATTTTTATTTATTTTAGTTAACCATTTGGTGTGTGCCTACCCTATGCAAATCCCTACCTTCAGTGTGCTAGAGGGCTAAGAAAAATGGATTAGAAATATTCTCTCCCCTCAAAGAAGCCTAGACTCTAATGAAAGAAACAGGCAGTTCTTAACTTTTCTTAGTGAGTTAGAAGACAGCCAGAAGCAGGCCTCATTCCATGAGTTTTACCAGGATTTGCATAATTACAAGAAGCGAGTTGTAAATCCATTTCTATCATTTCCTTCAAGAAAGCATATGAGACTGCAAGTGCGTGAGAGGAATGCAAATTTAGAATTAATCTGGCATATGTGTTAATTCCTATTATATAAAGGAGCATCCTCTGTACTTAATCAGCCTCAGAGCACTTACGAAACATTGCACAGTTGATCACAGCACACATGAGAATCATGATTTGGCCGGATAATGCAAAGGACAGAAGAGGAGCTGAGTAAATGAAAGGAATGATGAGTGTAGGATGAGGAAACTAATCAAACTCAAGATCACAAACTGCAACATTGGAGGTGCTGGTAGGAGACATCTTTAATTCCTGTCTGTGTAAGGAACTAGATAGAAGTTCCATTCAGACTTGCAGAGTGTAGGGAAGGCAGAGGGGCCACTTGACTATTCTATTCTAGCAGGTATAGATGACAAATGAATGGCAGAATATTGTTAATTTATTGAAGGTGGGTTTTAATGAAGATTTTAAAAATCCTATTCCAGCAATTAATTATGAGATTACAACAATTTGAACCATATAATATAGATATTTCAAACAGAGAAGTAACTTGTTGGGGAAATTTTCTGTGAGTTGGAAATAACATACGTATATCACCATCAGCTTTTATAACAGTAAAACAAAATAGATGAAGTTGTTTAGTAAAATCTGAGAAGTAATTTAGGATTCATTTAGTTTCAGTGGCTGATAGGCGTGAGAGAGTATAACAAATGGCAGAACAAGTAGCTCACCACAGTCCCATTCATCTGAACTGTCTGAACAGTCGGCTTCGCCGTCACACCACAGGTCACGTGACACACACGCATGGTTAGCACATTCTAGCTCATCATCCTGGCAAAATGCTGGTATGGGGAACAAAAAGTGAGAAGGAAAACATTTTGGAAATAAATGTGACTATCACTAACATGCATATCTTCATGTGCCAGTAGGAGCATGGAAAGAAGAAAATATGTGATCGTTGAGGCCTCCCAATGGGCATGAAAACAGAATAACAGAATTTGTAAAATATTATTTAATAGACATCAATACATACAAAGAGCACTTAAACAGAATTACTACATTAAAGTGGCTCAATGTTCTGATCTAACAATCAGACTGAATAAATAGTACTCACAGCAGCAGATATATGAAAGGTCAGAGAACAGGGTTAAAATCTGCATGAGCAGAGCATGAGGGATGAACAGACTGAAGTCACCTTAGAAAGAAAATAGTCTCTGTCCACAGAGATGCATAGCAGGTTTCTTTTTCATGTCTATTATTAAATGACTCTCTGAGTCAAATACAGTTCGCTTTTGGGTTTTAAAAATTATAGTAAACCTCCTTGATTGCCTACTTAACAACCATTTCCTTTCTTCCTCCTTTTTTCAAGGTAGCTCAATTTTGTTCAGGCCCCGACACCAGCCATTCCCAGCTCCAAAGGAAGATCCTGATTAGTTTAAGCTGGGCATGGCATTTTTCTGTCTACAGTTGCTTTTTTTTTTTTTTTCTGAATATAGTTAGTTGTCTGGGAGTAAACGTGCTCCGAGATCAGGGCCTCGGCCTACAGTTGCGTGGGTTGTGCTTCACAAGACAGCTCCTACCCAAACTCTGCTGCTATGCCATGTACCTAGTCTGGGGCAGGAACAACCTTGAGAAAGCAGCATCTTTTTTTGATTGGTTCTCCCGGCGTGGTGCTTCTTTTTGCAGTTCAGCTGTTTGTAGGAAGTGTCTTTTCTAACTACACAAAGGCTCCTGACAGCTAGCTGTGACTCTGCCCAAAGTTGACCTGAGCGAATCCCGTAATGATATCTTGGAGATGAGGGCACGGTTCTTCCTCCTTCCAGCTGGACATGATCAACGAAGCATGGTGCCCCAGATGCCCCTGGCAATGCCATCTTTTCAGCATTGTGGGAGCCAGCCTGAGATGAAACTGAGCTGAAAAACCCACAGACAAGGTGCTGAACTCCCACATACAGCCTCAAGAGTCCATCCTACACTTGACTCTTTATATGATAATATAAAACATGTGATATGCATATGATAATAAAAGATAAATGTTTTCATTGTTTGTCATTTTGATTTGGGCTTTTATGTTATTTGTAGGTAAAACATCTTAAGAGATATAATTGCTTTCTGGTTCTAAAAGCAATGGCCATTCATTTAGAAAATGTAGAGAAGATAGAATGGCACAAAACTTTAATAATTCCACCACCCAAAGATTATAACTGTAAACTTTTAATTATGACTTTATGATCTTTTTCTATGTGTGGATATATGTACTTTCAAAACTCAGGACAATAGTGCACATAACACTGAATATTTTGTTTTACTCGACTAATGATATAATAATGAATCCAAGGGAAATTTTTCTTCTCTAATTTGATATTAATATTTACATTATTTTATTTTATAGTTGTGGTTTATGTTCCCTATTTTTGGATATTTGGGGGTATTTTAATTTTCCCACATTATAAATAATGCCAGTAGAATATTATAGTGTATATATTTTACACATATTTAGTTGTCTTCTTAGAACATGTCTTTAAAAGTGGAGTTTGATCAAAAGATGTGAAAAAACTAAAAGATATTTATGCATATTTGCACATTTTTTAGCTTGTATTCAAAATAAACTTAACTGGTATTTAAAATAAAACACTGTATTGACAAATTCACATAAGCACTTACAGCAGTTTTTTTCATCCGTGTTATCAGGGCAGTCTGGGAACCCATCGCAGATCACTGTATGCTTCAAACATTGTTTATTGGATGGACATTCCCAAAGATCTCTCTCTTTACAACCTAGAGGCAGAAGAAAAGCTTATTCGTAATAGATGTGGAGTTAAAAATAATGATGAATTTGATAATGTAGAAAAATTACACTATAAAGGCATGATGTCTTTTTCTAAAAAAGTTTTGACCCCTACATACCATGAATAATATAATTTTGAAAGTAGAAATACACAATCATATTCATATTGTGATATGAATTGTACAGTTCTCCTAACAGAATATCAAAAGTGACATATGGGGCCAGGTGCAGTGGCTCGAGCCTATAATCTCAGCACTTTGGAAGGCCGAGGTGGGCAGATCACTTGAGCTCAGCAGTTCAAGACCAGGCTAAGATAATGAATCCCATCTCTACTAAAAAAATATAAAAATTAGCCAGGGGTGGTGGTGCATGCCTGTAATCCCAGCTACTTGGGAGGCTAAGTCAGAAGAATCACTTGAACTTGGGAGGCAGAGGTTGCAGTGAGCTGAGATCATACTGCACTCCAGCCTGGCTGACAGAACAAGACTCTGTCTCAAAANGGAGAAAAAATTTAAATTTAAAAGCAGGCATACATTAACATTCATCTTTAGCTGTTCCTTTTTCTTTCTGAGTCAAATTGGTGTCAATGCATAAGACTTATCTATAAAATAATGTTATGCTTTTAAGCAAATACGCCAAAGTCTAGTGATCTATATGCATATCACCTTAAAATGTAATTTCATTCAACAAATCAAAAGGCCATCTGTTTGTTTAGCAAAAGAGGCTCCTTCTATGCCAAATACCTGCAAAACAAGTTTTGCAGGTATTTGGCATAGGTTCAAAAGCTATTATTACTTTATGGTAGTCAGAGACCTAAAGTTGGAAACTTCATCAATTAATATGAGATATAAATATAATTTGCACAACGTTAATGTAATAACAAACTATAATTTGCCTATGAAATAGCAAGCACTTGTGATGTCTTTAATAAATGCCTTTAACAATTCATGTGCAGTGTATTTCATACGCCTGCTAAAGTCTGGCAAGGGTCTAATATGTGTTTGTCACTCCGGTCATTGTAACATGTTTTGTTGGTCTGGTCCTGGCCAGGCTGTGAAGTACATGAAGGAAGAGACTACATGGCAAACAACTCGGAGTACCTTCCACCCCCTTGCTGAGAATAAAGGCTAGCATGTGGCAGGCCCTCAACGTGTGCGTGTTTTAAGAACTTCATTTCACAGAAGGAACTAAATGTCTCTCGCTTTCAGGAAAAGATAATTTATTTTAAGGTCAGTGAAACGCAAAGCAGTGATCAAATAAGAAGTTTCTTAAAGAATGTTATTTTTCATCTGACCTACTACAAATAAATCAGATAAATTTTGTAGATGATTGATTCAGGTTTCTTGGAATCCATTATAAGAAAAAAATTGGTTTTCAAAACTTTCATTGAAAACAACGTTTAAAATAAGTGACCTAAAATTTTTACAACAAGCTAAAATTAGATTTAGTGTGTTTCATCATCCAAATATACAGGAAATAAATAGTGAGAGTCTTTCACTGGCTGATAATCTGGAGTGGTCTTAGGCCCAGGGACACCCATTCCAAGAACTCACAGGGACATCATCTAGAGTTTTCAGCTAGGAGAGGATCCAGACAGCATCTGAAAAGTTCTGACAATAAGAGTCTCTTGAGATTTGAGAAAGAGGCTGAAGTCTGCCCTCTGTGAAGACAAATAGTACATACAGTCTGCTCATTCTACCAGAGAGCAAAAGACATCAAGTAAGAGGGCTCAACATTCCATGCACGGTGTCAGCCCTTCTCCAGGGCTGCTTCTCTGTCACAAAACATACCACTTGATAATACAGAATGAAAGAAAACAGCATGAGTTTTTCTGACTATTCACAAGGCACATTCTTCCTAAGAGTACAAGGAAGAACTTAAGACATTTGCTATGAGATGATGAAATATCACAGAAATAGATCATCTGGGTCAGAAGGCCCTTTAAAGTGCATCCTCACAAATAATAATAATGATGATAATGAGATAGTGTATTATCCACTATGTATCTACATTCTAGACACTAGCTTTAAGTCTTAACACTGTAATGTCAGTGTTACACTCACCATTTTATAAGTGAGGAAACTAACGTTAAGAGAAATTAAATCCTTCCATGTCACAGCTCCACGGAGAAAGATCTGGATGGGATTCAGGTACGAGTCTTTAATTGCGGTCCTTTGCAAAATGCGATCATGCGGCATGCATAAGAGGTAGATGCAGTGGAAGCACAGCTTTAGAGTCAGACAACTGGATCTGAATCCTAGTTCCAAATATACATCTAAAATATGAATCATAATGCCTGCTTCACAGGGTTGCTATAAACATTAAATGAGTACTCCATAAGCATTCAGTTTTTACCCCTCCATGTCTTCTCTTTTCTTGTAAAAGTCTGCATAGCATAGTACCGCCTTTGTAGAGTTACAGTGAGCACAAAAGAAGTAGTATAAAAACAGAGAGACATTAGTCACACGGGAGACAGTATTATTTTGAAAAGAAACCGCTTTGTTTGTAAAGTGACATTTTGGTGCACTTATGTTTGTATATGCTAAGAGGAAAAAGCTATGATTCCATCAAAAATTAAAAGCAGGCATGGATGGGATGGGCTGTTTAATGCAGCTGTAGGTTATGAAATCAAATAATTGTTGATGTCAGAAGAATAACCTCCCCTGCACAGAACAATAGCAACACCCACTGATTGAGGACATAGTGTTCCAAAAAAGTAACCAATTCATCCCAGTTTGCCTGGGACTTAACTGATTTGAGCACAGTGTCCCTTGTTCCAAAAGACCTCCATCAGTCCCAGGCAAATCAGGTTGACTGGTCACAGTAAGTGTGCTAAGCATTCATCTGGGTTTTTTGCTTACTCTGTCTCTCATTTTCACAAAAACTCTACGAAACAGGCTGTCCTGCCAGAGGCAGGCTCCCCACCCTAAAATGGAATATCTTGTTTCTCTACAAAAACAGTTGTTATTATAAATAATGTCAGAAAATTGCTGTAAAGCAGGTGTTTTTTTCTTCTGTAAGAATCTCTTAGCTATGCAGCTATAAAGGAGATCCACTCATCCTTTTGAGTTGAGCTACATGAAATTTTTAAATTCTCACCCTTTGGAGGGGAGCCGTTCACAAGGAGGAATGAGAGAAAGTAATGCTACATTCTTGAGCTGGCAAAGGCTCGAACAGTCTGGATCTAGCCACCCTGGACCAGTGTCTACCCCAGGAAGTGGCTGTGGATGTGACTTAGAGGAGTTCATAGGAGCTGTAGCAGCCAGAGTACAGGCCTAGCAGGTGTGAAGAGCCTTCTACAGCATGCAGGATCCTGGGCAACAGAGCCTCTTCCCTCAAAGCATGGCAGCAAAAAGCTCTGCCTCTGCACCTGCCGTAGCAGGTGGAACAGAGGACCTGCCTCCCACTGTGGTCCAGGCCTGACTATCAGGGGAGCAATACCACCACAGGTTATCCAGCCACCATCCAGCTGGAAAGTCTCAGCAGCCTACCCAATTCCTGAGTCACCTCCCGCTTTTAGCAGTGCCATTTTTATGGCATGCTCTTCAATATATGGTGTCCCATTCTCCTGTGAAACAGACAGGATGAAGAAATGGATGGGACTTTAAACTTCATGGCTCTAATCCTAGAAACAGAGAACATCCAACCCAAAACCAACACTATCTCCAGGAAAAGACACCACCCGTTTACCTGAGTTTACTATGTGAGCCATGGGCCTTGCCCAGGCCCAAGCGTTAGCCTGACAGGCCAGCCCACTCTCACTTGCCGTAAAGAGCTGTCAGAAACAAGGCTAAGCTAGACAGGACTCCTTCCCTCAAGGGAGATTGCTGGGGCAGCTTTTGAAAGGAATCACTTCCTGATTTCCTACCACCACAGCAGGTGAGTTCTTGGTTATTGTCTTCTGAGGATGAACAGGGCATGTTATAAGCACTCCAAGCTGTGGGAGATAATGTGAGTATTCTCTGCATCTTACCCAGAGAAGTAAAGTGACTGGCCAAAAGTCACATAGCCTCTAAGGCTAAGTCAGTATGTAAATTCAAGTCTAAGTCTACACAGAACACTCTGCCATTTCAGTCTGCCTTCCCAAGACACCACAGAAGACAATGAAACAGTTAACCAAGTACCTAAAGGGAAGGAGAAAATTTCTCCCTTAACATGGAAAATTAAACCTTACTGAGTGATGAGAAATCAGTCCTGAAAATTCATCCTGAAAGCACATTTGTGGATATGCCAAAGCTGTGGACATAATTACTTTCACTTTTCTGCCAGCTACAGAGCAGAGTGGTCTACTCCCCAAGCAAAGAGAGACAAAACCATAGAGACTGGTGGTATTTGGAGTGTTAAGAAAGCCAGTTAAGCCCTTATGTGAGATATCTCATAGAAATGCTATCAAAGAATCCAAAAAGAAAATATGCCTTCTAGAAACCCTTTGAAACCAAGCTGTAAAACCCATAAATATCAGAGTCAGATCTTCTAAACAACCTAAGGGGATTCTGACTCTCAGAAATGGGCTCAGGTTATATTTAAAGGTTTTATTTTATTTAACATCAAGAGGAGACCAAAGATAGGTGAGGAAGTGATTTTTAATCATCTTAAGATAAATAGAAAGTCACTTAATGACACTCGGACATTTGTATTGCTGTCAATCTTTTCTCCATATACCCTTTTATTTAGAATAGTGATCAACTAGTAATTTTGATTCTATGTTTCAGGTAATAAAGGATTTTATTTTGACAGTTGACATAAGGCACCTGCTGTAGCTATATTTTCATTTAACTGCTCCAATGGGACTTGCTCCTTGCTTACATCGCAGCCCAGGTACTACCTACTGTTATAGCTGACCCAAATCATGGAGGTAAAGCCTAGCGAGAGCTAATCTCACTTCCGCAGTCTATAAAGAGTGATAGAAAATATGTAACACCTTTGTTGAAAAATATAATACCTTTGCTTTCCTTAGCTCTCCTTTCTTTAATGTGATTCTTGATCATTTATTTGCCCATGTCTTTCCCTCATGCTCCACTGCATGGCTATCAATGCTTGGAAAATGTTATGTTGAAAACAAACTCATTTATCCAGCTGCTAGTTTTACAGGCAGCTCCATCTATATCACGTATGTTCAATTACTGACATACCATCAATCCTCAAGACAATGCTGTACTTCTGTACTGACATAGCACAGACTCTGCTTAGCATTCCCGTCTCTTAGGCTTCCTTCCCATATCAAGTTTGCATAATTCATCCCAAAACTTGTTGAAAACTTTTCTGCTACTGACATTTTCAATTCTTGTTTACATTGGCAATTACACAATCAAAGCAACCACAACAGCGAAAATCTACCACAAGAGCTGGAGACATTAAAGGCGAATATTATTGATTGCTAAATTTCTAATACGCATATTTTAAAAGTGTATTTATAAGTTAAATGCTTTGGCTACCATATTTTTCTGCTACAAAAGTGTCAAAGAAACAAGAAGTAAAGTTAGTTTCTCACACAGTATTTATTTTATAACAGGGTTAAGTAAGTATTGTTTTGAGGGGAAACTCAATAATCTTGTTAAAAATTCTGAGGGAGCTGCAGATTCATGACAGTGAATAGTTAATTGTTCAACTATTGAGCAAAGCTCAAACACCTAATACCACAATGGACGGAATAAGTCAGAAAGGCAAGAAGCCTGGGGTGAAACTCAGCATCGCTGTAACTGGTGCTTGCATTACCAGGTGGTGTGTCTATGCACATGCAGAAATGGAAAGAAACAGCAAGGAGGCAAATGGAAACAGAAATGGGTGGCTTCCCATTGGTCCTCTGTTGAGCCTTCAACAACCTGACTTCTTTATTTGAAGTAGTGTGTCCTCCCACATCACTGAACAAGCCCATTCAAATGCATGCATAAGTCCCAAACGGGAAAGAAGTATGCGAAGTTTTCTATTGTGAGTCACTTTGGAAAACTTCTCATAAATTAGTAATGCTGGAGCAATTAATGTAACTCCGAATGTATTATTTCTCACTCACGTTTAACTTTCTTTATCTAGAGCACTCAATAGTGCTGTTGATTATTTTGGATTTTTTATAGAGATTAGACAATATATTCTATCATTTTGGTGTGCCTTTAATTGTGTGGTTAAAATACTGGTGAAAACCAATTACTTAACTAGAAACCTGATATTTTACGGTCGTTTAGCCCATACCAATACTATAGTACTTTAAGATTCTTTTTTGGATCCATATGAAGTTTAAGGTGATTCTGTGAAGAAGGTCATTGGTAGCTTGATGGGGATAGCATTGAATCTGTAAATTACTTTGGGCAGTATGGCCATTTTCACGATATTGATTCTTCCTAACCATGAACGTGGAATGTTTCTCCATCTGTTTGTGTCCTCTCTTATTTCGTTGAGCAGTGGCTTGTAGTTCTCCTTGAAGAGGTCCTTTACATTCCTTGTTAGTTGTATTCCTAGATATTTTATTCTCTTTGTGGCAATTGTGAATGGAAGTTTGTTCTTGATTTGGCTCTATTTAAGTCTGTTATTGGTGTATAGGAATGCATGTGATTTTTGCACATTGATTATATGGAACCAAAAATGAGCCTGCATAGCCAAGTCAATTCTAAGCAAAAAGAACAAAGCGGGAGGCATCACACTACTGGACTTCAAACTATACTACAAGGCTACAGTAATCAAAACAGCATGGTACTGGTACCAAAACAGAGATATAGACCAATGGAACAGAACAGAGGTCTTGGAGGCAACACAACATATCTACAACCATCTGATCTTTGACAAAACAGACAAAAACAAGCAATGGGGAAAGGATTCCCTGTTCAATAAATGGTGTTGGGAAAGCTGGCTAGCCATGTGCAGAAGGCAGAAACTGGACCCCTTCCTGACACCTTACACTAAAATTAACTCCAGATGGATTAAAGACTTAAACATAAGACCTAACACCATAAAAACCCTAGAAGAAAGTCTAGGCAAACCATTCAGGACATAGGTGTAGGCAAGGACTTCATGACCAAAACACCAAAAGCATTGACAACAAAAGCCAAAATAGACAAACGGGACCTAATAAAACTCTACAGCTTCTGCACAGCAAAAGAAACAGTCATTAGAGTGAATCGGCAACCAACAGAATGGGGAAAAATTTTTGCCGTTTACCCATCTGACAAAGGGCTGATATCCAGAATTTACAAAGAACTAAATCAGATTTACAAGAAAAAAACAAATAAGCCCATTCAAAAGTGGGCAAAGGATATGAAAAGATACTTTACAATGGAAGACATACATGAAGCCAACAAACATATGAAAAAATGCACATCATCACTGGTCATCAGAGAAATGCAAATCAAAACAACATTGAGATACCATCTCATGCCAGTTAGAATGGCAATCATTAAAAAATCTGGAGACAACAGATGCTGGAGAGGATGTGGAGAAATAGGAACACTTTTGCACTGTTGGTGGGAGTGTAAATTAGTTCAACCATTGTGGAAGACAGTATGGCGATTCCCCAATGACCTAGAAATAGAAATTCCATTTGACCCAGCAATCCCATTACTGGGTATATATCCAAAGGATTACAAATCGTTCTACTATAAGGACACGTGCACACGAATGTTCATTGCAGCACTGTTTACAATAGCAAATACCTGGAACCAACCCAAATGCCCATTGACGATAGACTGGATAGGGAAAATGAGGCACATATACACCGTGGAATATTATACAGCCATCAAAAACGATGAGTTTGGGTCCTTTGTAGAGACATGGATGAACCTGGAAACCATCATTCTCAGCAAACTGACAGAAGAGCAGAAGATCAAACACTGCATGTTCTTACTCATAGGCGGGTGTTGAACAATGAGAGCACCTGGACACAGGGAGGGGAGCACTACACACTGGGGTCAGTTGGGGGGAAATAGGGGAGTAACAGTGGGGCGTGGGGAGCTGGGGAGAGATAGCAAGGGGAGAAATGCCAGATGTAGGTGATGGGGAGGAAGGCAGCAAATCACACTGCCACGTGTGTGCCTCTGCAACAATCTTGCATGTTCTTCACATGTACCTCAAAACCTAAAATGCAATAAAATAAATAAATGGGAAAAAAAAAAGATTCTTTTTTGGAGAATATATTCTAGAACTTAGAATATTTTGTCTTGGTAAGGCTGTGTGTGTGTGTGTGTTTTTTAACTAAGCTTTTGTATTTCTCAAATATTTAGTCCCCTACTGCAAATTTAGGTCTAGCCATCCCAAAAAAGTATCATGCAACCTCTTTGAACCATCTAAGATAATCTATTTTAAATTGCGTCTCAAAATACTATGACCCATCAAAGTCATAGTTAAATGAACAAATCTAATACATTCTCAATAAATCACTTATTAAGGGATATTCAATGAGTTTTGATTTATTTCTTAAAAAAAAAAAAAACACAAACAAGCAAACAATAGTAGCTTCTCAAAACACTGTACATTCCTCCACAACAAAATTGCCCAGCCATTGTACCTCATTCTGACAGCTGGAGTTTTCCAGAAGATGCACTTGTCCATATTTATAGGAGCTGACAGGATTTCAGTTGATTGCTTGTGACATTTTGTCTAGACCAGAAGGGCAATGTTTACCACAGAAAATTCACTTAATGGAGCAAGGCAATATTTCATACTTCAAAGGCCAAAAGAATGAAATGATTTCAAAAGTTTTACTGCTATATATGTTTTCATGAAACAGTATCGATTCTTCTTAGACAGGAAATGCTAAATAATCATAACCAAACCATTCTGTGGATAGATCTTCAATCATTTTGCTTTCCTCTAAAATACTGTGTATTAAAGACCATAGTCTGACATCTGTTCCCTAATACAAGTACAAAGATTTGTACGGAAATAAAATGAGAATGAACTCCACTCAAATTACCATTGGAATTTATGGCTTTTCCATTGGTGATTTTGGAACTCGATGGCAGAAATGTCAAGAAGAGTTTTATCCTTTGCCAACATGGAAAATATATGAGAGGACATAAGAATGAATTCCAATTAAACTGAGAATGCTGGAGTCTGAATTCTGTCTTCATGTATCTAGATGTCTATTTAGTAACACGGGAAGCGTATGCAAAAGAACTACTATTTTGGCTTTAGAACAGATAACAATTGCCTTATAATTTAATAATAAAAATAATTCCTTACATTTATGAGTTGCTTCTCCTTTTACTAAGTGTTTGCAAATATAGGAGTCCCCCTCCACCCCTATCTGCAGTTTCAGTTTCCACAGTTCCAGTTACCCCTGGTTAAGCATGGTTCAAAAAGGTTGGCACAGTACAATAAGGTATTTGAGAGAGAGAGAAACAACATTCACATTACTTTTATTTCCATATATTGTTATAATTGATCCATTTTATTATTAGTTATTGTTAATCTCTCACCGCACATAATTTATAAATTTAACTCTATCATTAAGTACATATGTGTAGGGAAAAGGATAGTACTACATATATGGAGTTCCATACAATCTATGGTTTCAGGCATCCACTGGGGGTCTTGAAACATATATGTACGGATAAGGGGGAGGGTACTGTACATATCAGGATTATATGGAAGTGTAATTTAGAGGAAATCAAGAATTAGGAAAAATACTTAAAATATACGCCATACTGTTCAACAATTTAAGAAGTAAAGGCATTAGCATTCAATCCTAGTCCTACTATCAGTGAATAGTTTACATTTTTAACAGAGTTTCTTATTCTATTCTAGTCATTACTGTACATTCAAGAAAAGTACCATTGCACATACATACCACAGTTTTCCTCATCACTGTCATCATCACAGTCGGCCTGGCCGTCACATCTTCTGGAAGCCAGAACACACCGTCCTGAGTGGCACTTGAAATGACTAGGTGAGCATTCTGTTAAAAATAATATTACAGTTAAAGGGCTGAAAACCCAGAAACATCGGCGAATTTATGTATTTACTTGTAGGATGTTGTCTTGAAGGTAAAGGCGGTCCTTGAAAAGCGAAATAGCCATTTCACTTTGGCATTCTTCTGCCTGTTAATCAGCATCTTTCTCCTTCATTCTTGGCCTCATCTCTCTAGATAAGCAGTTTAACATCTACGTATTACAATGATTAAGTTTCTTTCCAAATGGGACAACCAAACAATTGCCAGAGCCTGACATGCCTTGTGGAGTCAGTGCTCCTGACTACCTAGCATCTCTCAATGTGTCAAAATCATTTCCACGCCCTCATCTTTCTACCTGGTCCACAATTCCATTTCTCTGCTTAATGCTCCTATATAGCCATGGTCCCCAAATGTTTTTTACTGGAAGGAACCAAGGTTTGATGTTCACCTTTGCCTTCAGGATCCCTAGAATAAAAGCATCCATTCAAAATAGGCTCTGTAAGTGAAGTACAGTTTTAGAAACACCTGGAGTACTAATTAAACTCATATCTGAGTTCATTATTTTTAATTTTAAAATGATTTTTTGTGGGAAAGCTGGAGCAAGATGGCCAAATAGAAGCCTCCACCAACTGTTCTTTCTGCAGGAACACCAACCTGAACAAATTTCCACACAAAAAAGCACCTTCATAAGAACTAAAAATCATATGAGCAATCCTAATACCTGCTTTTCATTTCAGATCACTGAAAAAGCACTGAAAAGGGTAGGAAAAACAGTCTTGAATCATCAACGCTGCCCCTCCCCCATTCCACAGCAAGAGCTGCATGGCACCAAGAAAGAGAGAATATGTGCACTTGCAGGAAGGAGAGTGCAGTGATTGTGGGACTTTGCATTGGAACAAACTCAGTGCTGTCCTGTCACAGCAGAAAGCAACACCAAGCAGAGCTCAGCCAGTGCCCACATATGGAGGGAGCATTTAGACCAACCCCAGCCAAAGGGGAATCACCCATCCCAGTGGTCAGACTTAAGTTCTGGCAAGCCTGACCACCACGGTCTAAAGTGCTTTCGGGTCCTTAATAAACTTGAAAAGCAGTTTAGCCCACAGGGACTGCAATTATTGGGTAAGTGCTGGTGCTGTGCAGTGCTTGGTGTCCGTGGACTTGGGGGCATGCAATCTAGTGCATGCCACAGGGTGGCCAAGAGAGTGCCTGTGCCACCCCTTCCCCAAACCCAGGCAGGCACAGCTCCCAGCTCAGAAAGAGCTCCTTTCTTCTGCTTGAGGAGAGGAGAGGGGAGAGTAAAGGGGACTTTTTGCAACTTGGATATCAGCTTAGCCACAGTAGAACTGAGGACCAGGCAGAGTCCTGCCCTGAGTTCCCATTCCAGGCCCTAACTTCCAGACAACATTTCTAGACATATCTTCAACCAAAGGGAACCCACTGCCTTGAAGAAAAGGACCCAGTCCTGGGCAGAATTAATTACCAGCTGACTAAAGAGCCCTTGGGCCTTGAATAATCAGCAGCAGTACTCAGGCAATAGTTGCCCATGAGCCTTTAGTGAGACTCTGAGATGTGCTGGCTTCAGGTATGACTCAGCACATTCCCAGCTGTGACAGCTACAGGGAGAAACTCCTGCCTGAGAACAGGAGAAGGAAGAGTAAAAGGAACTTTGTCTTGCAGTTTAGGTACCAGGCTCGGCCACAGTCAGGTAGAACATCAAGAGGACTCTCAGGGGTCCCCGATTCTAAGCCCTGGCTCTTGGATGATATTCCTGGATGTGCCCTGAGTCAGAGACAAGCCCACTGTCCTGAAGTGAGAGTCCCAGACCTGGCAGCATTCACGAGAGGCTGACTGAAGAGCCGTTGGACCCTGAGTGAACACTGGTATTATGGCAGTGCTTGTCATGGGCCTGGGGTAGTAGTGATCATGAGGAGAGACCACTACCACTCTTCCATAACCTGTTTGTGGGATGGGGAAGAGTGAGAAGAACTTTGACTTGTGACTTAGGCACCAATACTGCAGAAATTCAAAGGATCATTAGAGGCTACAATGAGTAACTATATACCAATAAATTGGAAAACCTATGTGAGATGAATATATTCCTAGAAGTCTAAAACCTACTAAGATTGAACCATGAAAAAATCTAAAACCTGAACAGAATAATAAGTAATGCTACTTAAGTAATAATTAAAAGTGTTTCAGCAGAAAAAAAAAAAAAAANAAAAAAAAAAAAAAAAACGCCTGGGACCCAATGGCTTCACTGCTGAATTTTGCCAAATGCTTAAGCAAAGAAGAATTAATACCAATCCTGCTCAACCTACTCCAAAAAATAGAGGATGAAGGAATACATTCAAACTCATTCTATGAAGCCAGGATTACCCTGATACCAAAGCTAGACACAGACACATAAAAAAAAGAAAACTACAAGCCAATCTCCTTGATGAACATTGATGTAAAAGTCTTCAACAAAATAACAGCAAACTGAATTCAACAACACATTAAGAGGTCATTCATCATGACCATTCAGGATTTATAGGAGTGATGCAAAGATGATGTAACATATGCAAATCAATCAATGTGATATATCATATTGACAGAATGAAGGACAAAAACCATATGATCATTTCAGTTGATGCATCTGATAAAATTCAGCATTCGTTTCTGAAAAAAAAAAAAAAAATTCCTCTCCAAAACCTAGGTAAGAAGGAACATACCTCAGCAAAATAAAAGCCATTTATGACAGACCTACAGCTAGTATCAAACCAAATGGAGAAAAACTGACAGCCTTATGTCTAAGATCTGAAACATGACAAGAATACCCATTCTCACCACTGTTTTTCCATATAGTAATAGGAGTCCTAGCTGATGCAGTTAAATAAGAGAAAGAAATAAAGGGCATCCAAATTGGAAACAAGTCAAATTATTCTTGATTGCAAATGATATGATCTTATCTTTGGAAAAACCTAAAGACTCCACCAAAAAAACCATAGAACTGATAAACAAATTCAGTAACGTTGCAAGATACAAAATCAACACACAGAAATTAATAGCATTTTTATATGCAAATGACAAAAAAATCTAAAAGAGAAATCATGAATGTAATCTCATTTACAAAAGCCACAAATAAGGTAAAATATCTGGAAATCAACTTAACCAAAGAAGTGAAAGGTCTCTGTGATAAAAACCATGAAACTGATGAAACAAATTAAACAGAACACAAAACACAGAAAGATAATCCATGTTCATGGATTGGAAGAATCAATATTGTTAAACTTTGCATACTATGTGTATTGGGCCATTCTTGCATTGCTGTAAAGAAATACCTGATACTGCATAACTTATAAAGAGATTTATTTGGTTCATGGTTCTATAGGCTTTACAGGAAGCCTAGAGTCTCCTTGGTTTCTAGGGAGGCCTCATGAAGCTTACAATTATGGCAGCAGGTAAAGAGGGAGCAGGTATGTCACATGGCAAAAGCAGGAACAAGAGGGAGACAGAGAGTTGGAGGGAGATGCCATAACCAGATCTCCTGTGAACTCAGAGTGAAAGTTCACTTACCACCAAAGCAATGAATGGCTCAAACCATTCATGAAGGATCTGCTCCCCCATGATCTAAACACCTCCCACCAGATCCCACTTCAATACTAGGGATTACATCTCAACATGACATTTGGGTATGGAAAAATATTCAAACTACATCATTCTGCCCTGTCTCATTCCAAATCTCAAGTCTTTCTCATATTTCAAAATGCAATCATCCCTTCTCAATAGCTCCCCCAAAGTCTTAACTCATTCCAGCGTTAACTCAAACATTTCAAGTACCAAATCCAAAGTCTTATCCCAAATCGAAATGAGTTCCTTCATCCTATAAGCCTGTAATATCAAAACAAGGTATTTACTTCCAAGATACAATGGCTGATTGGCACTGGGTAAACATTCCTATTTCAAAAGGGATAAATTGGCTAAAAGAAAGGGGCTACAGGCCCAATGGAAGCCCAAAACCCAGCAGAGCAGTCAATAAGATTTAAGCTTATTAAATCTTAAAGCTCCAAAATAATTGCCTTTGACTCCATATACTGCATCCAGGACACACTGGTGTAAGAGGTGGGCTCCCAAGGCCTTGGGCAGCTCTGCCCCTGTGGCTTTGAAGAATTCAGTCCCCATGGTTACTTTCACAGGTTGTTAAATGCCAGAAGCTTTTCCATGCACAGCATGCAAGCTGCCAGTGGATCTACGATTCTGGAGTCTGGAGGGCAGCAGCCTACTTCCCACAGCTCCACAAGGCAGTGACCCATTGGGGACTCTGTGTGGGGGCTCCAGCCCCACATTTCCCCTCTGCATTGCCCTGGCAGAAGTTATTTGTGGGGACTCCACCCCTGCAGCATGCTTCTGCCTGGGCACCCAGGCTTTCTCATACATCCTCTGAAATCTAGGCAGAGGCTGCCAAGCCTCATGCACTCTTGCTGTCTGTGCACCTTCAGGCTTAATCCCACATAGAAATGTACAGGCGTAGAGTTTGCATTCTCCAAAGTAGCAGCTTGACCTATACACGCGCCTCTTTGAGCCATGGCTAAAGCTGGAGCAGCCTGGATGCAGGAAGCAGTGTCCTGAGGCTGCAAAGGGTAGTGGGGACCTGGGTCTGGCCTGTGAAGCCATTTAGTCCTCCTAGGCTTGTGAAGGGAGAGACTGCCTGAGAGATCCCTGAAAGGCCTTCAAGGTATTTTCCCATCATCTTAGTTATTAACTGTTTGCTCCTGTTCAGTTATAGAAATTTCTCTAGCAATTCAGCCTGCCTGAATTTCTCTACTGAAAAAGCTTTTTCTTTCTTTACCACATAGCTAGGCTGTAAATTTTCCAAACTTTTATGCTCTGCTTCCCTTTTAATGAAAAGTTCCAACTTTAAGTCATTTCTTTTCTCCTGTATCTTAGCACAGGCTGTTAGAAGCATCCAGGCTACCTCTTGAATACTTTGTTGCTTAGAAATTTCTTTCATCAGATACCCTAAATTTTCACTCTCTAGTTCCAACTTCCACAGATCCTTAGGGTATGAACAGAATGCAGCCAAGCTCTTTTCTAACACACAACATGGGTGAGCTTTGCTTCAGTTCCCAATTAGCTCCACATTTGCATCTGAGATCTCGTCAACCTTGCCTTCACTGTCCATATCACTATCAGAATTTTGGTCACAATCAGTTAACCAATTTCTAAGAAGTTCCAAACTTTCCCTCATCTTCCTGTCTTCTTCTGAGCTCTCCAAACTCTTTCAACTGTTACCCAGTTCCAAAGTCACTTCCACAAAGATACCTATCTTTATAGCAATGTCAAACTTCTAGTACCAATTTTCTGTGTTAAGCCATTCTTGTGTTGTTATAAAGAAATATCTGAGACTGGATAATTTATAAAGAAAAGAGGTTTAATTGACTAATAGTTCTGCAGGCTTTACAAGAAGCATGGTGACAATATCTGCTCAGCTTCTAGGAAAGCCTCAGGAAGCTTACAGTCACAGTGAAAAGTAAAAGGGGAGCAGGCACATCACATGGTAAAGAAGGAGCAAGAGAGACAGTAGGGGAAGAGGTGCCGAAGCACTTTTAAATGACCAGATATCGTATGATTGTAGAGCAAGATCTCACTTAACACCAAGGAGATGACCCAAGACAATTATGAGGGATCACTCCCCATGATCCAAACACCTTCCATCAGGCCCCACCTCCAACATTAGGGATTATATCTCAACATGATATTTGAGCAGGGACAAATATCCAAACTACATCACTATGTAAAGCAATCTACAAATTCAATACAATCCCTATTAAAACACCAAGGACATTCTTCACAGAAATAGAAAAAAAATCCTAAAACTGATATGGAACCACAAAAGACTCAGATAAGCCAAAGCTATCCTGAGCAAAAAGAACTAGAGGAATCACATTACCTGACTTCAACTTATACTACAGAGCTACAATACCCAAAACAGCATGGTACTAGCATAAAAACAGACACATAGGCCAAGAAAACAGAAGAGAAAACCAAAATCAAACTCATACATACACAGTGAGCTCATTTACAACAAAGCTTTCAAGAACATATATTGGGGAAAGGACAGTTTCTTCAATGAATGGTGCTGAGAAAACTGGATATCCATATGCAAAAGAATGAAACTAGACCCCATCTCTCACATATATTAAAAAATCAAATCAAAATGAATAAAGACAAATCTAAGACTTCAAAATATGAAATTACTAGAAGAAAACATTCAGGAAACTTTCCAGTACACTGAACTGCACAAAGATTTCTTAAGTAATATCCCATGAACACAAACAACCAAAGCAAAAAAGGAAAAATGGGATTACATAAAGTTAAAAAGCTTTTGCACAGAAAAGGAAAGTCAACAGACAACCCACAGAATAGGAGAAAATATTTGCAAAATATCCATCTGATAAGTGATTAATATCCAGAATATATAAAATGCTCAAACAACTCTATAGAAAAAAATCTGCGGGGAGGATCCAAGATGGCCATTTAGGAACAGCTCAGGATTGCAGTTCCCAGTGAAAGCGCAGAGGGTGAGTGGACACTGCATTTTTATTGCCCACAGACTAGGAAATTCCCAGGCGGAGGAGCTCCAAGGGTCACCAGAGCTGCTGTTTCGGCCAGCGCGGCTGTGCCGGCCGGCGCCGATGCTTTGCTCCGTGCGGCTGCTTTGTCGGCGCCCCGGAGCAGCGGTTCTCCGTACAAAATACACCGGTCCGGGTGCCCTTTTGGCTGGTGATTAGAGCCACGAGAAGTTGCCCATTCGTCTGTTTAAAAAGGGGACTGAGCAGGGAACCAGGACAACAGATTCCAGGGCAAAGAAAAGAAAGCGCCACAAACCTCAGTGCCGCTGTTTAAGCCAGCGCAGTGAGTGGCCGCAGGGGAAAACAAACAGACTCCGGTGCCTCTTCAACAGGCGACTGGAACACCAACTTAAAAAAGGCTCTGAGGCAGGGAGCCAGGCGATCAGGCTCGGCTGGTCCCACCCCGACAAAAGAACAGCAACCAGAAACTCTGGATTGAGAGTTTCACAGCAAGTGCAGCTGAACCCGGGAAGGTCCAGCTCTGTGGCGGAGGGGCATCCGCCATTACCAAGGCAGCCCACCACAACAAAGGTAGTCCGCCAATGCTGAGGCAGCCCGCCATTGCCAAGGCAACCCGCCATTGCTGAGAGTCTCCACCTCAACAGAGGGGGGCCACCATCGCCAAAGCAGTTCTAACTACACCCATATAAACAGGATTGCAGGGAAGTTCACTCGGCAGCTGGGCAGAGCCCACAGCAGCCCAGCAAAGCCTCTACAGGCAGACAGTGACTAGGCTGCCTCCTTGCTGGGCAGGGCAGGTGTGAAGGAAAAAAAAAAAAAGAGAGAGAAGGCAGCAGCATAACCGAAACTCATAAAGCCCTAAATCCCTGAGACAGAGCACCTGGGAACAAAAAGCAGTTTATGAGCTCTGTTCCAGCAGACCTAAACATACCTGCCCAGCAGCTCTGAATGAACAACAGAGCTCACAGCTCACCATTTGAGCTCCTATAAAGAAGAGACCGTCACCTCAAGCAGCTCCCTGACCCCTATATATCCAAAGAGACACCACAAAAAGGAGAGTTCAGATTGACACTAGGCGGGTATCCTTCTGGGACAAAGATAGCAGAAGAAGAAAACTGGTAACAACACTTACTGTTCAGCAGCTGCTGCAGGTGAACCTCAGGCAAGCAGGTCCTGGAGTGAACCTCAGCAGACCTACAGCAGAGGGGCCAGACTGTCTGAAGGAAAACCAAGAAACAGAAATAACCTCATCATCAACAAACAGAACGTCAATCTGAAAGATTTGAGACCCAATCTGAAAGCCAGCAACTACAAAGTCAACAGGTGGATAAATCCTTAAA
>NW_016107439.1:5408392-5411210 GCF_001604975.1 Cebus imitator | reverse complement strand
CGATTCCTCAACGACCTAGAAATAGAAATTCCATTTGACCCAGCAATCCCATTACTGGGTATATATCCAAAGGATTACAAATCGTTCTACTATAAGGACACGTGCACACGAATGCTCATTGCAGCACTATTTACAACAGCAAAAACCTGGAACCAACCCAAATGCTCATCGACGATAGACTGGATAGGGAAAATGTGGCACATATACACCATGGAATATTATGCAGCCATCAAAAACGATGAGTTTGGGTCCTTTGTAGGGACATGCATGAACCTGGAAACCATCATTCTCAGCAAACTGACAGAAGAGCAGAAGATCAAACACTGCATGTTCTCACTCATAGGCGGGTGTTGAATGATGAGAACACATGGACACAGGGAGGGGAGCACTACACACTGGGATCAGTTGGGGGGAAATACGGGAGGGACGGTGGGGTGTGGGGAGCTGGGGAGAGATAGCAAAGGGAGAAATGCCAGATGTAGGTGATGGGAAGGAAGGCAGCAAATCACACTGCCACGTGTGTACCTATGCAACAATTTTGCATGTTCTTCACATGTACCCCAAAACCTAAAATGCAATAAAGTAAATAAATGGGGAAAAAAAAAAGAAAAAAATCTGATTTAAAAATGGACAAAAGATCTGAAAAAAACATTTCTCAAAAGAAGACATACAAATGACAGACAGGCATATGAAAAGGTGCTCAACATCACTGACCATCAGATGAATACAAATCAAAACTACAATGAGATACCATCTCTCCCCAATTAAAATGTCTTGTATCCAAAAGACAGACAATAACAAATGCTGGCAAGGATGTGGAGAAAACGGGATCCTCACCCACTATTGGTGAGAATGCAAATTAGTACAACCACTAGGGAGAACAATTTAGAGGCTTCTCAAGAAACTAAAAATAGACCTACTACATGACCCAGCAATCCCACTGCTAGGTATATACCTAGAAGAAAATAAACTAGTATATAGAAGATATATCTGCACTACGTTTGTGGCAACACTATTCACAATAGCCAAGATTTGGAACCTAAGTGTCCATCAACAGATGAATGGATAAAGAAAATGTGGTACATATATTCAATGGAGTATTATTCAGCCTTAAAAAGGAATGAGATCCTGTCATTTGCAACAACATGGATAAAAGAAGAGGTCATTATGTTAACTGAAATAAGCCAGGCACAGAAATGCAAACTTCTTATGTTCTCACTTATTTGTGGAAGCTGAAGATTAAAACAATTGAAGTCATGGAGTTAGAAAGCAGAGCAATGGTTGCCAGTGTCTTCGAAGAGTAGTAGTGGGAAGAACCAGGGATGGTTAATTGGTACAGAAATATAGTTAGATACAATGAATAAGATCTAGTATTTGATAGCACAACAGAGTGACTATAATCAGCAATAATTTTTTGTACATTTAAAAATAACTAAAGGAGTATAACTGGATTGGTTGTAACACAAAGAAAGGATAAATGCTTGGGGTGATGTGATTTACCTGATGTGATTATTATGCATTGTATGCCTGTATCAAAATATCTCAGGCACCCCATACATATATATACCTACTATGTACCCACAAAAATTAAAGAATAGAAATAGAAGATAACTTCATTATTTTTAAAATGAATGCAATATCTAACAGATGAGTGCCAAATTCTTCAATGCAATTAAGTTCACAAATTCACTCACCTAAGCAGCCTGACTGGCAACTAAACAGAAAACAAACAAACAAGAAACCATAAATAGAAGAAGTTCAAAAGGTAGGTAACATGTTCATCCATGTTAAATACCCACTGTAATTAATTTTAATATTAACCTTCCACATATTCATCAGGCATCAGGCAGGTTTGATTGTCTGAATTTTCCTCTGGAAATTGACTGCAGTCTGTGTCTTCAGGCCACTGTAGGCCCACAATCCCAAGAACAGACTCACAGCGTCCTTTGGAATGCTCACACAATGCTCTACATGAACAAGAAAGACAAAACATTAGAAGCAGAAATAGCTCCATCTGAGACAGATGTTATAAACTTCTATCAAGTTTTAATTCTGTGTGTGTGGGTCTGTGTATGTGGCATGTATTGTGTACGTGGCATGTATTGTGGGTGTGGATATAAAAGATGCACATATAAATGAAAGGTATTTGGGAAACCAAAACAAGTAATATCTCTGCAAAGAGTATACATTCCAACACCATACTTTCACCAAAAGAAATTTTATTGCAGAAATAGGTCTAAAGATGTTTCCAGGACACAGATTCCCTTCTCCACACTGCCTTCTCCACACTGCCTTTCTCATTCTCTCTTCTTTGAAGTAGACACATTCTCCAACTTTTTGTTCCAAACAGGGAAGTCCCAACATCACTTCGGATAGTTTGCCGCCAAAGTTGTTGAATCTATATAACACCTTCATCCTCAAAGATCTCTCCCTCTGCAGACCAGCCCTGCGAGCCATCTCATGTGCCACCCTAGCTTACCTAGCGCATGGCCTCCCTTACTTCAGCTTCCATCAATATTGTTGAAAAGCTTAGGACTCCTCCCGAATTCATTGATGTTGAGGTCGAGTCAGTTAAAATGTTTGTTTGTTGTTTTAAAGAAATGATATACTAACTCTTGAACCAGGTGCTTTCATGTGTGTTATGTCTTTTGTCCCCAATATATTTTTAGGTTAAAGTATCAGAGTGCCTCACAGAAGATTTCTTTACTTCTTTTTTTACTTCTTATGGAAAAAACATGATTTTTGTCTCCATATATTACTAAGGAATTACTTACATTAGTTAAAAATGAGAATTTAACTTTAAAAACATGTTCTTCAA
>NW_016107439.1:5329449-5408331 GCF_001604975.1 Cebus imitator | reverse complement strand
AAAAAAAAAAAAAAAAAAAAAAAAAAACCTAACCAAAGCAAGTTCCTAGGCCAATAAACTCTTAATGGACTCAAATATTCTAAATACGCTCAAATACTCTTACTTCTCAAAAGTTTCACTTTTTTTACACTAATCTCAACCAAGTTCTCATTTTTAAAAATAAGTTGGGGGACAGATCTTCCAGAAAGGTCAGCTCCAGTCTTGCCCAAAACTGGTAGAGAAAGTGTAACAATCAAATGAGGAAGTTTCAGAGAAAGCTCTGTCTAAGTTTAAGTCTGGACAAAGCACAGCATAACTCAACACTAGTTTAGTCCAGGAATTTAGCGTGATGATAAAGCCGTGGTCTTCCTATATCAGGTCTGGAAAAATGGAAAGTTCAATAGTGTTTGATAACTGTCTGCTGAGCTAACTAGTTTTGTTGCAGATTTATAAAAAATATGTGTAATTCAATTGCAACTGCTATTTTAATTTACTAATATGATATTTATACAGAAGACTGTATAGTACCTGATTCTACCACTTCCTATTTTTTCTGTAAATGGAAATCATAACAATATACAGCAACACAACCCCTGAGGGTGCTGTTCTTATCATAATCCTTGTATTGATCAGCCATAGACAGCAATTCCGATGATACGCACCTCACTTAAAAGGTTGACTGCACTACAGCGTAACAATCATCAAGTATTTAGTCCATTGTAAGGACTCGATAATGTCAGATTTTTCAGTCTCATAACTAAAAAATTCATTGTTAAAATTAATCAATAGACCTGGCAAAAGCAGGAAAAACAACTATGTATCACTTTATGAACTTATTACATGGTATTCAAAAATTTCTTATAAACAAACATCAAAATATAAAATTCGTAGTGATAGACACTGAAAATGAAAGATGTATGGGTAAACCTGAAAAGGAGAACTAAAATTATCTAAAAGAAATTTGCCAAAATTTTGATTGAACAACACTTCAGGATCATGCTCGTCTTAAGCATTTTAATATGGAACTTAAACCCTGAAATTACAAATTATATCTGGATGGAAATTCACATTTACATTTGCAGCAGAAGATGCTGCATTAGAGAAATTTTTATCTACATATGAAAAGAAAGTCAAATACTAGAAATTGTTAAGTACTATTAAAAGAAATTATTCACTATCACTGACCTTGTTTAGCAAAAGTGAAATAAGATTTAGAAACAGCTTTTTAACATAAAATTGGTAGATTTTTTAAAGAGATACTTTTAAATGTACTTAACAGAAATTTTCAGAATTATTTCTACACAAGTTAACATTAAGTTTTATTCACTCTATTGGTATAATTTGTTCAGTTCCCCAAGTCATTATGAAATTTTATTATTTCCTGTTCTGTCTCTATAGATGCCCTTACTTTGTCATCCGTTTGGTATTCAGCATATAATTTATTGTTTTCTCTTCTGTCTAGTATATTAATAGTATTGCTTTAAAAAAAAAAAAAAAAAAAAAAACCTCTGTGTGACTTCTGATCCCAACATATGGTTTCTGTAGTTGTCACTCATATTTAGGCCAGCACATCTGTATACTCACCCCTTAAGGGAAAACAGCACTGAAGAGAGTAGCAACTCACTCACTTCTGTGAGAGTCATCTTGTATATGCAAATCCTCTGACTACAATGCCTAACACGTGGCACAGCAAAGGAACAAACTGCCATGAAGTTGTTGTGCTCCTGTGCTATCACCATAGCTGTTGTTTATTCAGGAGTTACAATGAATCAGAAGCACTTTACATTCATGCGCATTCATTTGATCTCAAATCAATACAACCCAAGTACCATTCCTTATTCTACATGTGAAGGAACTGAGGCTGAGAGAGACTCAGGAATTTGTCTAAGGGCTACCCAGAAACTAGAGAAGGGCCAAGATTTTAATCCAAACATGAACTCCAGAACAATACCCTTGACACTGGAATATCACTCATATTCAAAGTCCAAGCTATACTCTTGAAATAGCATGTCTTATTTCATTCAAACAGGCAGAGAAGTATGAGGGATGTCAATCCCTGTCCAGCCTGTGAGGCTGGCGTTCTGTCTCCTGTGTTATGACACAAGTGCTGTCAGAGTGCAGCATTTTAAACACACCAATGTTTCCAGAAAAAGAGGCAGATATACCCTTTTTCTACTAACATACTTTTTTAAAAAAATGCTTTTTAATACAACAGAATGAAATACATGTGAATTTATTTGATTAAAACATAAACTATCATCAAAGATAGGTCACAACTCCCTTGTTTGGTACTTTGTTAATGAACTCTGACTCAAATACTCATTTTGCAACTTCTACTTCTTTGTCTCACTTGTTAAATATGAGGTATGCCATTTGCTAAATGCAGAGCTCCTTAGGGAAATTTACTCTGTCCAAACTCAGCTAAGCCTTCACCCGTTGGTTCTCTCTGAGGCAAAAGACGGGTACTGGGGGAGATCCCATCACATTACCTGCAAGGTGGGATACGCTCGCCTGTATTCACATCACACTTTGGTACCAAAATGGTGCAAGCAAAGAACATGAGGTATTTATAACAGTTGGTTTGAACAAGTGCAGGGAAAAGAGAAGACTCCCAGCTGATGGATGCTTCCTTTTGAGTCCCGTGGCCAAGGTAATTTGGATAACTTGTGTGGTTGTAGGGCAAATTCATGCAGAGTTCCAAGGTAATTGGTTCACATTGACCTAATGAAGAAAGATACATACAAATATTTTTCTATTTCACTTATAAAAACAACTTCTTTAAGTTTTACAAACTTGAAGTCTATTTTATTCTTTCTTTAGGGTAGCTAAGACTAGAATGTCAGTAGTATATAACATTCTTTATGGATATCGGAAATAAATAAGCTAGTTAGTGAAATGCCCTGGCAATGAAGATTTACTTATGTCTATGTAGTTGCTAGCATCATGCTTTAGAAAGTCCTTCCTCATTTTTTCCTTTGGCTCAACTTATCTGAAGATGATTCTCTCATCATTCCTTTTATTGACTCCAATTCATCTTCTTCTTCTGATTTACTCATTACTACTAAAATAGGATAGCCCCACCATCTTCACTGCCACTAAAAAAGTTAATTAATTTTATTAAATAGGCAATTAGATAACTTCTATCAAAATATATTTTATTGTTGATCAATGTATTTAAATATAAAGCTCCAAGATTTCAGGGCAAGAAGAGGCTCAGATCTGTTGGATACTTCTTGCTAATGAGACAAAGTCCAAACCCCTTAGCTTGAAATCTGAGGATCTTTTAAACTTCAACCCTAACCTAACTTTCCAGCTTCATTGTCTGTGATTATCCAATCAGTTACTCTGCTGTAATGAATTCTATTCCCTTGTGACACCAGATATTTTAAGAATTGCACGTCCTTATGCACACTGTTTACTCCTCTCTTACCTCCTTTTTTATGACAAGCTCATAATTATCTCCCCAGATGTTGTCATGGTCTAGCTGCCAGGGGCATACAGCACCAGCTGCCTGGTGTGCCTTTCCCATCTTCCCCACCAAGCTAACTCCTCTGTGTTTTGGAAGACTCAGTACAAATACCTCTTCCAGGAAACCTTCCTGGCCAACCACTCTTGCCATTACTACTCCCAGAATGAGTCTCTTGTGAGTGCCATAGCATCTTAGGCACATACCCGCCACATGCTCATTGTATTTTGCCGTAGTCTTTATTTACTTGCCTCTCACACAGAATCCCGAGATTTTTGTGAAATGAGACTTTATCTCTTGATCTCAAGTCTGTACCTAGCACAGTACCAGAATGGAGAAAGGAAAATGTATCAGGGACTATTCTAGGCACTGTAAATGTAAGAATAATGAAAAATGTAGTTTCTGCCATTGAGGAACTCCACAATCTTGGTAGAAAAAAGGATGCACATGATGGTAGCTGTAGGAGAATGTGAACAGACTAGGATAGTTTGCTTAAACTGAACGTTTTTGTATCCCCCAGTCATATGCTGTAACTAACCCGCAATGTGATGGTATTTGAAGGTGGGGCCTTTGGGAGGTGATGAGGTTTAGATGAGGTCTAGATGAGGGTGGAGTTTATATGGGATTAAGTCCTTATAAAAAGGGGAATAGACTAAAGCTTTCGCTCTCTCACTCATGTGAAGCAACAGCAAGAGGGCAACTGTCTGCAAACCAGGAAGCAGCTTGTTAGCAGAGACGAGTCTGCCAGCACCCTGATCCTGCACTTCCAGCCTTCAGAACGGTGAGAAATAAATGTCTGTGGTTTAAGCCACCCAGCCCATGGTATTTTATTGTAGCAGCCTGAATATACTAAGACAGCCGTATTGAACAAAATGCTAGAAGCCCAAAGGGAAAAAGTAGAGCAAGAGCGACCTGGGAAGTCTTCTGATACGGTTTGGCTGTGTCCCACCCAAATCTCATCTTGAATTGTAGCTCCCATATTCCCCACGTGTAGGAACCCAGTGGGAGATCACTGAATCATGGGAGCAGTTTCCCCCATACTCTTCTCATGGTAGTAAGCCTCTCACGAAATCTTGATGGTTTTATAAGGGGTTTCCCCTTTCACTTGGCTCTCTCATTCTTCTCTTGTCCACCGCCACGGGAGCAGTGCCTTTCACCTTGTGATTGTAAGGTCTCCCCAGCCATGTGGAACTGTAAGTCCATTTTACCTCTTTCTTTTGTAAATTGCCTACCCTCAGCATCGTGAAAACAGACTAACACTCCCTCCAGGGATAAATGGGGTTTGGGCAGCTTTGGGGGAATACAGCGGACAGGCTTCCATCTCTCTCTCTCTCTCTCTCTCTCTCTCTCTCTCTCTCTCTCTCTGTCTGTCTCTGTTTGAAGTAGATGTGCCACATTCCCTGAGGGAAGAGGCAAGCAAGCAAGCATCCTGGTAAAATTCACCCAGGCAGACCAAAGACCCCATGCCTTATTGAGAGTAATTATTCAAATTAAATTTAATTATTTGACTAAGAAGTGGTATCCATGCAAATAGATTCACGATAAGGATTGGGCTGAAATATTAAAACATCTCTAGGACTACTTCTTAATTTAAAGAATCCGAGGGTTTCACAGGCATTATATTTATAAGGAGGCTGACGCTGGCCTGATAAAAAAAAAAAATGACGGACAAAGTGTAATATGACTCTCAGTTTCCTGAAGAAGACACAACACTGCAAGGTTAGCATAATCTTGAGGGTGAGCCAGAGTGGAGAGAAGAGTAGATGGGAGAGGTTTGGGGTTGGTCGGTTCAGTTTATCCTTTCCTGTAATTTGTGAAGCAGGGGTTGGACATTATGTACTAAATGTTTGTGTTCCCCCAAAATTCATATGTTGAAATCCTAACCCCAAATGTGGTAATATTAGGAGGTGGAGCCTTTGGGAGGTGATTGAGTTATCAGGGTGCAGCCTCCAAGAATGGGATTAGCGCCCTTATAAAAGGGACCACAGAGAGCTCTCGCACCCTTCTCACAGTGTGAGAATACAATGAAAAGTCAGTCCTCTGCAGCCCAGAAGAGGGTCCTCACCAGAACCTGGCCATGCTGGCAACCTCATCTCAGACTTCCAGCCTCCAGAACTGTCAGAAATAAATGTCTGTTGTTTTTAAGCAATAGTGATTTGTTATAGCAGTCTGAACGAATACAAGAAGTAACATTTAAATATTTTGTTGTAAGATTACAAAATGCAGGTTTTTCATAACAATAAAAACAATACAAAAATGCAGAAAGAAAAAATTCAACATCTCTCCACTCCCCTTTCTGTTACCTTCCCTGCAAGCCAGCAGAAGGCTCTGAATGCTTCCATGTCTTTCCCTTGCTCACATTTATCCATAATTGTCTTTGTACACTTAGACAGAGATTTATGTTTGCTTTTGCCAAAGCAGAAGCATCCCATTCCTACCACTCTTCAGTTTGCTTTTGTTGCTGGTTTGTCATGACCATCTTACTAGTCAGCACATGTAGCTCTAACTCTATGCTTTTCTTCCTGATCTCTTTAAGATACTTATAATTTTACACAATTGGTACATTTATGGATATTTTTGATGCAGTCTTTTCTTTCCTTGTACATACCCTTCTTTTCTCTCTTTCTCTACCACCCCATCAAGGTTTAACTTTTTATTGATGTATTTCATTGAATATAATTAATACAATACGTCACATGAATAACTTTTCTCTTTTTGATATGTGGAGAATGTATCACTTTTGATTTGGGATAAGATATAACTTTTAAGTGTTTAGGAGCCAAGGAAGAGAAGAGGATTAAGTAATGATCATATATTATTCTGGAGATCTTTATTGAATGTGGTAAGTTTTATTGGATCTTGTGTTTTATTCCTTCATAAGGCATTCTTCACAGGATGCTAAGCAAGATAAACTCTCAGTATACCTGTCAACCCCAAATTCCATGATTTATGATGTCAATAAGCTTTTTCATCGTATCAGGCTCACGCGTGAGACAGATTTACAATCGCCACTAGAGGGAGATCGCATCACAAACATGAGGATATTTTACGGCCGGATCTGTGTTTCTGATGTAAGTTTGATGCCGTACCAGTACAGTGTCCTGAACACAGATGAGGCTTAATAAACATCTGTCAAAAAAAATCCTGGTGGAATCTCAATGGTATTCCACCTTTCAAAGTCTGAAACAAGATTTTTTCAATTCAACCTAAAGATGGGATTATTAACTCAATGATATTTCATCCTTATGATGTAATGTTCTAAAGTTACTAGAAATCATGTATTTCTAGACATGGATGAGTCCCTCTACACCAGAATGAGGGGAATAGCATTCCTGCTCCTACCCTCAAAGGCAAGGATACATCTGTAATTTGCCTCCCAACATGGTACAGAAATGTTAAAGATGCTGGGTTGTGACTGGACCTGGCAACACAGGCTCTAAAAGCTATTTCTTGAAAAAATGATGCACCATCAGAAAAGTGATTTTTAGGCTTTTTTTTAAAAAAAAAAAAAAGTTGCAGGTACTTCTGTGAATTTAAAATAAGCCTTCTCCACTGAAAAATGCACATTGGAATACACAAACCTTTTTGTATTCTATTTCAAAGTTCTTACATATCCCTGCAGCCTAGTCATAAATAGGCACTAGAGCAACACATTCACAACCTTGGCTATACATTGAAGTCATCTGTAGAATCTAAAAATACTGATGACTGGGTCCCACCCAGTATATCATCAGGGACCATTAGAAAATCACATAGGCCGGGCGCGGTGGCTCACGCCTATAATCCCAGCACTTTGGGAGGCCTAGGCGGGTGGATCACGAGGTCAAGAGATCAAGACCATGCCGGTCAACATAGTGAAACCCCGTCTCTACTAAAAACACACACACACAAAAAAAAAAATGAGCTGGGCATGGTGGCGCACACCTGTAGTCCCAGCTACTCAGGAGGCTGAGGCAGGAGAATGGTTTGAACCCAGGAGACGGAGGTTGCGGTGAGCCGAGATCGCGCCATTGCACTACAACCTGGGTAAGAAGAGCGAAACTCCGTCTCAAAAGAAAAAAAAAATCACATAATATTTTATGGGATGGCAAGAATCAGAGTTTTCAAGGACGAGAATCTCAGTAACTCCAGTGAGAGGCTGTCTCCACCAGATAGAATATCTACTACATTCTCCAAACTCACATTTTCCCTTGGCATCAAGCAGACTAAGAAAGTGCTGTTGAGTTGTGCCTCAGAAGCTGAGTGATACTAGCCCCTGAGAGTGGAAAACATCACGAGGTCAAGAGATCGAGACCATCCTGGTCAACATAGTGAAATAATTAGCCATATTATCAAGTATGTGAAGAATTTTTGAGATGCCACTTGTCTTTACAGAGGACGAAGTACACATATGTCATCTTGAAGTTCTTTCAAAAATCAGGAATAACATCTTGACTTTCAACTGGAAGTTAGGCACATAGGCCATTTTTAATAACACAGGAGTAACGAGGGCAAGTGGCTAGCCTAGTGCCTTTCACTCAGAAGAGAGCTTGTGCAAACATTTGCTGAATATATGTGGAGAGAAGTTGGCAAGAATATACATGGTGAATGAAAAAGCTGGTGAGACAGCGAGACACTAGGGAAACTGAGTGTATTAAAAGAACTTAAAGAGAACCACAATGTAGAATATATGAGTGGGAAGATGACCACATGTTCTCCCACACTGAAAAGTGACTTCCAGGAAGCTAGAAGCCTGTCTCCTTTCTTCTCCATGAGAAAGCCCAGCGCCCATCCTGATGCCTGGAACGCCATGGACACACTACAAATATTGGTCAGCTCTATGAGCCAAAAGTTATCCAGTGGCCTTTCCTGCATCTTATTCTTTTGACAGGAGACAACATATTTTTAAATATTTAGAACTTGAAATATTTCAAATATACAGAAAATAGGATAACATACACCCACTTACTCTTTACCCAAATTTGACCAGGCTAACATTGCCTTTTCTACATTTTTGAGTCTAATAGTAAGTGCCATTTCATGTCAAACAACCCCCAAAACATTAATAATAAACACGTCTTTGTGCTGACAGTGTCATTATTCAAATTGAAGGTGAAGTAAAGAAATCGCTCTGAAAAATTTCCATGGCAGATGGGGAGATGAGCAAAATGAAACAATGGAAACAGTGGCCCAAATATGTTGTGTGTGTGTGTGTGTGTGTGTGTGTGTGTGTGTGTGTGTGTGCGCGCGCGCACACGCGCGCGCATATCTATAGATATGTTCTATTTAAATCAGTTTAAAGGAAGTAAAATGGCAGTTTGAGTGTGTTTACTTCGTGGCTAGACTAATATCTACTGTTCTTTCATATGGGAAATGGAGGAGGGGTGGGCATGTGCTTCCAGGCAAATACTTTTTTTTTTCTTTTAATAGAGATGAGGTTTCACTCACCATGTTGGCCAGGCTGTTCTCCAACTCCTGACCTCAGGTGATCCACTCGCCTTGGCCTCCCAAAGTGCTGGGATTACAGGTGTGAGCCACCACACCCAGCCCAGGCAAAGAATTTTTAAATGCCACAGTCAGTCCCCTCAGTCTGTTTTTGTTTTGTTTTGTTTTTGTTTTTGTTTTTGAGACAGAGTTTTGCTCTTGTTGCCCAGGCTGGAGTGCAATGGCGTGATCTTGGCTTACCACAACTTCCACCTCCCATGTTCAAGCAATCCTCCTGCCTCAGTCTCCTAAGTAGCTAGGCTTACAGGCATGCACCACCAAGTCTGGCTAATTTTGTATTTTTAGTAGAGACAGGGTTTCTCCACGTTGGTCAGGCTGGTCTCGAACTCCTGAACTTAGGTGATCCACCTGCCTGGACCTTCCAAAGTGCTGGGATTACAGGCGTGAGCCACTGCATCTGGCCAGTCTGGTTTTTTATTTAGCTGCCTGCCTACACCCCCTTCCTAGCCTCCTTTTTTCACCCCCTAGAGACTCTGTAACAATTACAGAGGCACTCACTGTAAGCTCTACACTGACCCAGAAAGGTCACCAGGTAAAATGAGGACCCCCAAACTGCAGCAAATACAAGGACTGAGCCTTTCAGCATCTCAGCTTCCAAGGGCCTTGGACTGAGAGGACATGATTAAGAAGTAATACCCTGGCTGGGCACAGTGGCTCACGCCTATAAGGCTGGTGACTCACTTGAGGTCAGGAATTTGAGACCTGCCTGGCTAACATGGTGAAACCCCATCTCTACTAAAAGAAAAAAATAGCTGCGCATGGTGGCGTGTGCCTGTAATCCCAGCTACTCGGGAGGTTGAGGCAGCAGAATCACTTGAACCTGGGAAGCAGAGGTTTTAGTCAGCCAAAATCATGCCACTGCACTCCAGCCTGGGTGACAGAGCCAGAGTCTGTCTCAAAAAAAATACTACTGCTACTAATAATACCCTCTTGCAAACTGAAAGCTGACTGACCTGCTTCTAAATTTCTAATCCCATCCTGAAAATGCAGCAAAAAGTTCATTAGAAAAAGTGAAAGAGGTGAGTATAACATGAAAACAGAGCCCAGGAGTCAGAAATCATTACTAGAAATCAGTCGCTGGGGATTTTCTGATTCAATTTCCCATGTGAGTCCTTACGGTGCTCTTTCACTTCTGCCCATTCTGTCTTCCCCAAGTAATTCTTCCTCCTGAAAGTCATTTTAGAGCCACTTGCTTACATTTGGAGCTGTTACATTGTCACTGAAACAAATGAGCATAATGGTTCCAAAACCATTATAGGCCATAAGAGTTCCTGGAAAGGTGAGAATAAATTTCATTAAAAGAACAGACTGCCTATAATCCCAGCACTTTGGAAGGCCCAGGCGGGTGGATCCCTGAGGGTGCTGAATGCCTGTAATCCCAGCTACTCTGGAGGCTGAGGAAGAAGAATCGCTTGAACTCCCAGGAGGTAGAGGTTGCAGTGAGCCAAGATGGTGCCACTGCACTCCAGCCTGATGACAGAGTGAGACTGTGTCTTAAAAAAAAAGAACAGACTGTCTAAGTTGTATGTGGCTATTTCTATGAACTTCATATTTGCTTCTTGGTTAAAGTTTCCATTTTTGAAGCTGTGCTTTAGAAAGGAAGAAAGATAGCATCTGCCTACAGATGGAGTCAAGAAAATAATGCAGAAAACTAATGCTGAGTTGAAATTAATGGTAATGATATTAAGCAATGTGGATTTATAGTCATTCACAATGACACATGTTTCTGATTTAAGTTCATTAAGACCATTTTGTTTCTCTTCTGCTACCACATGCGACCTCTTAAAAAGAAAAAGAAAATAGGTAGACTCTTTTGGAGGGATTCCAGATTTTGGTATTTGAATGTCAACACATAAGAAAAGTGCTGAATGCATGCTTTCACATGGCAATTGCATTTGTCAGCTGTTGTACTTACTACAGTTATTCAGACTGCTGTTCGGGTCACAGAGAGAGCTACCACCACATGAATCAAAGCAGGGATTGTAGAGGCATCTTTGGTCTCCTTCTTGACATGAAGTCTGACCTACAGAAGGAGGAAAAGGCGCATTGGCTTTTATCATCTGTAAATTCCTTACCCAAGGATCCAGAGGATCAGGAATGTCTGGTGGAGCTGAGGAATAACGCAACTTTAATTTCTTTCCAATTTCTCCAGCAGTATTGAATATATATTGAATAGGTGCTTTCTGGATTCGTTTTCCTGGCAACTAAATACAATCCAGGTATTCCAAAATAGGAATGAAGAAATAAGAGACAAACGACACTAAAAACAGGTGGTTGTGCATTTAATGGGAAAAAAATAGTGCTTTCTTTTTACATAGGTGCCAATACTTGATTACAAAATAAAATTCAAGAGATTTGAGAGAGAACATTATAAAATCTTGAAATTCTGAATATTAAGCGACTTTTTTTAAAGACTCATTTGCTCCCAATTCTAGTCTCCCTCTAAAAATAATTTCTCTAGTAATAAATAGGGCATCAACACCAATACGATAAGGATACTTTATCATAATACAAGTGTAACATAATGCAGTTTTTATCCATATTTTCAATATGTCTTGGAGAGTGTCATCAGCCTAGCTGTGATGACTTGAGAACTGGGTTTCTGGTTTCTAAGTGAGTGACAGCAGCAATATCAGTGTTTGCCCTAATGGTTTTTCCTTAAGGTATGTAGAGAGGAAACTGCTTTTCCCGTTGATTTCCTGGTCATTTGTAGATTAAATGGATAGGGTAATAAATACTGCCTGTTCTAGCACTCCCCATTATGATCAATTACCTTCAGGCATGTCATCTGGAATCTAGACAACCTTGCAAGGCACTTTTAAGTATGAATAATAGTACGTGTGTATATATAATCACTCATCTATAATTCTAAGACAATGTTTATTATACTGGAATATTTATCCTTTCTAGTACCACTAACATGGAAATTAATATACCACAGCCTTGCAGAAAAGAGCTGTCTCTCTTTTTTTGTTTTTTAATGTCAGCAGGGTCAAAATTTTTTCTCAAAGAAAACCTAAACAATTTTGGTGAGTTTAGGCTCTTGAGGAGATTTTATTGACATCAGGCATTCATTATTTTGGCAAATATTAAGTGTCTCCCATGTGACAATCTATGTGACAAGTTAGGCACTGAACATTAAAAGATAAAAAGGCATGATACCCCCTGGGAAGTGGTTTGCACTCTGATAGAGGTATCAACCTGAACAAAACCTTCTGATGCTGTGTGATCATTGCTTTATGGATAAAAATATTTATTTTTATTTATTTTTTTCATCGAGATGCGGGTCTCACTATATTGTCCAGGTTGGTCTCAAACTCCTGGTCTCAAGTAATTCTCCTGCCTTGGCCACCCAAAGTGCTGAGATTACAGGCATGTGCTACTGTGCCCAGCTAAAACACAGTTAAAGAGCAATAGAAGCCAACGAGACCAGTATGGGGAAGTTTCTCAAAGGACTTTTCAACATCATGGTAAGAGGAAAGAGTGGGTTTTCCAAGCCGAGAAGCAGCACATGCAAAGGCCTGGAATAGGGAGGTGCACAGGTCAAGTCACTGGAGCTTCAGCCACTCAGAAAGAGGGTCAGAGAGACTAGACAGGTAGGCAGGGGCAGAGTCTGAAGAGTTTCAAAGGCCTAACTCTTCAGCAAGACCCTATGTCTCAGAAGAAGCAGGTCCCACTTTCCTTCCCAGCCCTGTCTAGCAGAATAAGCCTGCAGCCCATCCTGACAATTACACAGTGTTGAGTACCAGGCTCCCCTTTGTTCTCAGCTCTGTAATCACAATGGTCTGCCTTCTCTCATGGTCCTCCCATACACGCTTGCACCTTCCCACCTCGGAATTTTGCTCAAGCGGTGCCTTGTGTCTCAATTGCCTCTTCAAGTCCTACTCTTCTCAGTTAACCCCACTCATCCATCAGGCCTAAGCTCCAGGATCTCTTCCTCAGGGAAGCTTTGTTCCGAGGCCCTTTACCAGGGCATACACACTATTAATGGCATCCAAGCACCCTGAATTTCCCTTCTTAGTCTCTCTTGCTGTCTGATTAGACACTGATTTGCATAATAATTCGTAGCACGCCTATGTCCCCCAAGAGTCTGTAAGCTCCATCAGCTGTTTTGCTTGCTACTGAATTCCCAGGGGATGGCCACATATAAACACCACAATATGCATTTTTTAAGTTGAATTCGTAAGAGTGAACAATATAAAGATACTACAATTTTACATTTAAATCTGTTTTAACATATTACTTTCTTACATCTCACACATGTAAGGAAATATTCTACAAAACCTGCCATTTCATCATAAAAAATGCAAAATTATTTCAGAGTTGAATTATCTAGAAAGAAGAGTTTAATAAAGGATTTCCTTCTGAATTTAAAAACTAGTAAAACAAAGCACTCTTTATATATAATTTTTATGTAATAAGTCTATGATTGAAAAGCTCTCCCTTTAGGTCTTGGGTACTTTTCCATTAAAGTTATTCTAATGATCAATATGTATTACAACAAAACGAATGTATCTATAGGTGACAGTCTCATTGGCTGATTATGAATATACACAGCCCAAGCTATACTTTAATGTAATAGTCATGTAATAAAAGCTCACATATATTGAGTTTTCACTATGTGCCAACACTATGAGGTAGTTATCACTATTCTTAGTGGACAGAAACACAAACTGCGACCTAAAAGGGGTGTAAGTATCTTGCCAAAAGTCACCATATAGTATGTAGCAGACCGAGGCTTGATCCCAGGTATCAGAGCTGCAACAACCAGGTTCTTAACAACTAGGCTGTGCCTGTGCAGTATAAACTAATGGGATTTTTTTAGTCCACGGATATCCTCACCCAGCCCCTACTGTGAGGCTTCCACAAACACTGGAGCTTAAAACAATCTGCGTAGAACTTTCTTTTCTGACAGAAATGGTTACATTTAAAAAACAATTTATTGGCTCTTTTTGAGAGTCACACACAGATATTAAATCCTTTTAAAGTGTATTGCTTGGTAATAAGAGGCACTAAACTGCTTCTCTGCACATGATTATTTTAAGAAGTCATTACATTTCCTTTCAGAAACCAATTTCTTCTCACTGGAATCTAATCTAATTTAACTGGATGCTATACACTAAACTTCTCTCTTTATCTCGGCTTTCCCCATCAAACAGTTAAGTGAATCTGACTGTGCTGTTCAGGTGTCTCATCTGCCCCCTTCACCCTGAGGAATGATTTTCAGTGTAAGTTGCTTGATAATTATGTTTAGCACAAGAAAGTGTTTCCTGGCTGATGAGGGCTGTGAGGCTCTCTGCATTGGCAATCTGGGATTATCTATATGGGAATCCTACTTAAGCAGCTTCAAATGTTTTACTTTGTTCCCAAGGAGAGGACCAGCAGTAAAGGCATGTTCTGGGGTGGGGGGACACACTTACTGCCGCTGCAGTTCTCCTCATCACTCCCATCCTTGCAGTCCTCGTCGCCATCACATTGAAACGTGCTGGGGATGCACTGTCCATTTCTGCATTCCACCAGACCCTGGCTATGACAGGCTAGGAAGGGCCAGAATGATATTCACTTTATTTATTAATTCTTCTCTCAGTCTGCACATCAAATAAACAATAGCCATTTATCAGGCATCACTAAGAAACAGGGTGTTCTGCATACACAAATGAACATATCATTGATTTCATTTCTAGAATTTTTCCCACCTCATTAAAAAACACTTACCAAAAATTAACTTTTTCTTGAGAACTGCATGATTGTTTTTAGTGATGGAAGTATCATGCTCCTACTTACTAATAAAAATGGCAATCTGTAAAGGGTTCTTTTTTGGCAAGAGCTGTGCTAACTGCATTGTATATAATATAATCTCAAATTATCACATAAACCTTGTAAAGTAGATACTATCATCCTTGTTTTAGAGCTGAAAAACTAAAGTTTAGAGAGTATACTGCTTGTCTCAAAGTCCCATGGCTAAGAGCTCAGCCAGAATGTGAGGGCAAGCTTTTTGGACTCCAAGCCCAAATATTTCATGATTTATCTACTTGACCTCAAAAGCCAACAAAATGATGTATGGGAAAGAACTCGCAGAGTAACTAACACATAATAAACACTTTAACACTTGTTTATGACAACTGATATTTGAAAGGAATGACCTAATGTCCATTAACCTTCCAATTTCTATCAGTTCTCTAAATTCTATACCTATTGTCTTTTTTGGGGGGGTGGGAGGAGCAGAGTCTTAATCTGTTTCCCAGGCTGGAGTGTAGTGGCACAATCTCTGCTCACTGCAGCCTCAGCCTCCCAGGTTCAAGCGATTCTCCTGCTTCAGCCTCCCAAGTAGCTGGAACTGTAGGCACCACACCCAACTAATTTTTGTATTTTTAGTAGAGACAGGGTTTCACCATGTTGCCCAGGCTGGTCTCAAACTCCTGACCTCGTGATCCACCCATCTCAGCCTCCCAAAGTGCTCAGATTACAGGTGTGAGCCACCACACCTGGCCTATCATGCACTCTCTGTGTCACTGTCTGAACATTAAAGGCTCTCTTCTTGCTGATGATTCTTTCCATGTTCTTCCACAAATGGCCCCTGAGAACATGTTAGGGCACTCCTACAGGGAACTTAACTACTCATATATTGTGTGCAGAAGGAAGGTTTCTCAGTCTGTGGGAAGAGCATCACCTTTGACAAAGTCATAGAAGCATAAAAGAGACATATGGAACAATGAGAGAGAAAACAGACGCCGACTTGGCCAGATCAGCCAAATGATGCTTGGAGTTTTGGGAGGAAAGGTGTGGAAGTCACATGCAGTCCATTGCTATTGTCATCCCGCCACTCAAAGATCTTTACAGGCTAGAACCAAAGTATCAGAATCTTTCCCTTGGAATGCTGTGTATATAGTGAGTCTTAAGTATAGAAGTTAACATTGAGCACAGCCCAAACAAGCAGAAATGGAAAAATAAGCAAAACAAACATCCTCAGAGCACTCACAGCAGTTGACCTCGTCGGACTTATCCACACAGTCGTGGTCACCATCACACACCCATTCCATGGTGATGCAGCGCCCATCCCCGCAGCGATGCTCTGTTGCGGGACTGCAATCTGGAGAAATGAAAACCATGAGGATGCAGAGAACCAGTGTGACAAACAGGCAGGATTGTATGGCTCCCGGTTCCTGTTGAAGAGAGTCTGTTCCAATGGTTCCAATACCTTTAATAACATTTCTACAATAGGTCTGGCCCAATTAAAATGCCATGCCCTCTCCACACATGTGCCCCACTGACCACCATCACGGTGAGGTAAGATGCGTCTGTTTTTCAGATAAGTAACACTACCCTAGTTGTCTCAGGACCCATGGTTTGTTCTTTGTTTTGAGATGGAGTCTCCCCCTGTTGCCAGGCTGGAGTGCAGCGGCACAATCTCAGCTCACTGTAACCTCCACCTCCTGGTTCAAGCAGTTCTCCTGCCTCAGCTTCCCAAGTAGCTGGGACTACAGGTGTGTGCCACCATGCCCAGCTAATTTTATTTTATTTTTTTCAGTAGAGACAGAGTTTCATCATGTTGGCTAGGATGGTAGAATGGTCTTGAACTCCTGACCTCAGGTGATTGCCTATGTCGGCCTCCCAAAGTGCTGAAATTACAGGAGTGAGCCACTACACCTGGCCAATTTGTTCTTATTGTTGTTGCCTTTTGTTTTCTTTCGTTGTCATTTTCTTTCCTTATGAAAAATTTATGGTTTCTACCCTGGTAAGAAAAACAGAACTGTGATTTGTGTTTCACGAAGCTAGCGGATTTGATGTTATCTGTAACAGTTCTCTCACATTTCTGGGAATTATAACTTACCTGTCTGGCAAACTGGGAAAGCAAGTATCTCCTTGTCATCTCTCCTGATGCTAAGCTTAAGTTTTAATTAAATTATCTTTTTTTTTTTTTTTTTTTTTTTTTTTTCATTTATCTTCTTAATCACATCGCCAAAATTTTTCAGGTTGAATAGATTCTTTTTTTTTTTTTTTTTTTTTTTCGGAGACAGGGTCTCTCTCTGTTTCCCAGGCTGGAGTGCAGTGTTGTGATCATAGCTCACACAGCTCACTGCAGCCTTAACCTTCTAGGATGAGGTGATCCTCCCACCTCAGCCTCTCAAGTAGTTGAGACTACAAGGACATGCCAGCATGCCCGGACTTATATCCAAAAGAGCCACTGGGTAAGCAATGGGAAATATGTATGTTATTTTCATTATTCTTTTTAGCCTGGACTTCATGTCCCAATTTATATATCACTGAAAAAGAACTGAGCGGTAAGTTCCCTCTCACAAAGGGCAGAATCCACAGGGTGCTTTGCCATGAGAAGTGGTAAACCCTGAATATAAGCAGCGTTTTGGAAGATGTATGTGATTTCATGAATAACAGATTCGATGAGAAGGTGTAATGAGTCTAGTAATAGTACCATGGTCGTAGACAGACTTCTGGAGTGACCGCGGATCTGAAAGGGTGTTTTGGGTCAATAAAGCAAAGTATGAGGAGGACATGGGTTAGAGAAAAGAAGAAAAGCAAAAGAGGTGTTTAGCAGGAACCAGAGGAGCACAGCGGGCCAGGGCAGAGGCTGGTCTGAAGGAAATTGGTAATTATTGCTGTTAGATGGAGACAACTGGCATCCAGACACACAAACTTCACAACAGCCTGCTGTCTTCAGAGGAATTATGTCACCCGTTAAGACCATTCTTCCTCACATGCTACCTACACTCTGGCCCTCTCTACTAACCTATCCAACTACCAACCTACACTCACTCCTTTTCAATTCCCTGCATTTTCCTAGTTATCTCATTGGTAAAGAGAAGGGTTGAATCTGATGATCTCTACGGCCTCCTGCAACTATCATTTCTGTGATGTATATAATTACAATTTCCCCTCGTCCTTTGTCTCAAGACTAGTCAGTCCCAGGAGATAACCCACATCTGAATGTAGATTAGTACAGCCATTATGGAAAATAGTATGGAGGTTCTTGAGAAAACTACAAACAGAACTTCCATATAACCCAGTAATCCCACTTCTGGATATGTATCCAAGGGAAAGAAAATCAGTATAATCAAACAGACACCGGCACCCCCAAGTTCACTGCAGCACTGCTCACAATAATGATGATATGGAATCAATTTGTGCCAATCAAAAAAGAAAATATGGTACGTCTACACAATGGAATACTATTCAGCCATGCCAAAAGAATGAAATACAGTTATTCGTAGCAACATGGATGAGCCTGGAGGACATTATGTAAAGTGAAATAAGCCAGGCATAGAAACACAAATACCACAGGCCCTTACTCATATGCAGAGTTGATCTCATAGAAGCAGAGAGTAGAACAGTAGTTACTGGAGGCCAGAAGGGTATGGAGGAGGAGGGATAAAGAGAGATTGCTTAACTGATACAAAATTACAGCTAGATAGGAGGAACAAACTGTAGGCTTTTATAGCACTGGATGGTGATTATAGTTAATGACAATTTTTTGTATATTTTCAAATAACTAAATGAGAAGATTTTGAATGTTCCTAATACAAAGAAATGATAAATGTTTGAGGTGATGGATATGCTAATTACGTGGATTTGATCATTATATATATTATACACGTATTAGAATATCATGCTGTATTCATTAAATGTGTACAACTACTATGAGTCAGTCAAAAATAAAATAAAAATAAACTGTTACCAGAAAAAAACAATAACCACATCTATGTAGTCACACAGGAATGGTCTGTACATACACATTTAAAAATATTTTTACAGATACAGCAAGTGGCAGCTAGACGGTGCTCCTAGAAGCCACCAGGTTTCCCAGCATGGAGCTATTCCCAACATTCATGATTCCAACGCATTCCTCTGATGATACCCCTGATCTTTTTGAAACATTTATTTTGATATTATCTAATGCTGGACATTGTCTCATATCATTTGTCCAGGGCATATCCTCATCCCAGTTTGCCCTTTTGTTCATGTTGCAAAGTTCCTACATCACTCAAAAATATACTGCCTAAAAATTCTGAAGCTAGTCACAAAGCCAAAAAAGTAAATGAGCAACAGAAATTTTGCTGATTTTAATTCATGAGATGGCATTCAGAATTGAACATGACTCTTTAAAAATTAGGTTTATTCATTAAAAGATAAGCTCAGCATTTGTACACAAAACAAAGGTGTCATCCTAACCCTGGGTGTAGCTGCTACAAAGGTGTTCCTTGTACTATTTGGGGATTAGATAAAAGGGGGGACTTTGGTCACATGTAATAAGGGAACCAGGTACAGACAATATATCTGCCCTCAAAGTTTGCTTAAGGGCCCAAAATCTAACATAAGCCACTGGCTCTAACCAGAGGAGAAACAGAACACATTAGAGGAGAGGAAAAAAACTATTAAAGCATTAACAACCTTTACCAGTCTTCCCATCCTATTTCTTAAACATTTTCTTAATACAGTTATTTATCTATTATATTTACACATAAGACATTACTGAGGACAGTGAATGAGCAAACTTCCTCCTTCTAAAAAACCAGAAAGCAATCATTTTGTAATCTAAACTGCTAATTGTATTAACATATAGTGAACTACAAATTCTTGGTTATAAATTTCTGTGATTTTTAATTAAAACCTTTGGGGAAACAATACTACTTACCACAGTTTTGCTCATCACTCAAATCCCCACAGTCATCATATCCATCACATACAAGGCTGTAATTAAGGCACTTGCCTGTGTGACAGTGAAACAGATTCTCACTGCAGTCTGTAAATAAAAGAAGCCACCAATGTGTCATCAGAGCTGTACAGAATGCTATTGTAGTACAATATTTAACAAAAGCCAATCATGGAAGAGATACCTAATGGTAACCTGGTCCACACCTATTGTTTTATAGGTGAGGAGAAGGTGGCACAAAGAGATACTATGACTTGTTCAAGGCCACTTAACAAGTGCTGCAGAACCAGGAATAGGACCCTCTGGCTCCCAAGCCAAGTGATTTTATCACTTTCTGATGTGTTTCTCTGACTTCCATTTTATGTCACCTGAAAGATCCTTGATTGTCAAAGATGAGAAAAGACATTCTCAATTCACCATCATTCCTAATGAAGTTCCTGTTCATGCAGAATAGACTTCAGTGACTCTTACGTTTTATTTAGAGTTGAAAGTCCAGGTTTGCCAGTGGTAAATATAAACATAACAAATAAAATAAATCATTTAGATTATAGAGTTGTTATTTCCTTTCACATAAACATTACTGCTAAAGCCAATTGAATGTTTCATAATGTGATCCTCAAATAAGCAAGTACTCTCCAAAGACTACAATGGAAAAATGAGAAGTGGTATGTAATCTCAGGACGCTCATAGTTTAATGTTGAAATACGCAATATTCAGAGGAAATGCTTTTCTGATTTTATAAGAAAATAAAGTCTTGTCCTTGGGTAAACCAGAACTCCTGTCCAGGTTCTTCCATCTACTAGCTGTGGGACTTTTAGTGTGTTATTGGTAATTCAAGTGTAGGAGTCTATGAACTGAACTATGAAATTGGAACAAAATCAACCACTTACTAGGGTTTGAAAGAAGAGTTTAATAAAATAGTGTGTGTAAGACAATTCAATGGAAATAGAATGCTCTTTTCAACAAATGGTATTGGGACAATGAAGGAGATAAGTCAGCGTTGTGGAAAAATTAGAAAGAGGCAAATCTTCTTGGAAGGCTGGAAGGTTTTGCAAAAGCCTTGGGAGGAAGTTAGGGCCTAATCTTCTTACCATGAGCTAACAGCAGAGAACAGATAAAAAGGGAAGGTAGGAGTGTTTATCTAAATAGCTTGTTTACTCATGTGGTCCTAAGAATAATCCTTGATCTTTGATAGGCGCATAACTGCTCACTACTCAGGGGGTCAGCAATGTGGTTTTTTTTTTTTTTTTAATTGTTTTGTTTTTACAAAAAATACTTAATTTTTATTTTTAATATATATTTTGTTGCACTTTAGGTTCTGGGGTACATGTGCAAAACATGCAGGATTATTGCATAGGTACACACATGGCAATGTGGTTTGCTGCCTCCATCCTCCCATCACCTATACCTGGCATTTCTCCCCGTTATCCCTCCCCGACCTCCTTACCCCATGCTGTCCCTCCCTTATTCCCCAACAACAGACCCCAGTTTGTGGTGGTCCCCTCCCTGTGTCCATGTGTTCTCATTGTTCAACACCCATCTATGAGTGACAACATGTGGTGTTTGTTTTTCTGTTCTTGAGTGAGTTTGCTGAGAATGATGGTTTCCAGATTCATCCATGTACCTACAAAGGACAGAAACTCATGATTTTTTATGGCTGCATAGTATTCTGTGGTGTATATGTTCCACATTTTCCTTGTCCAGACTATCATCAGTGGATATTTGGGTTGGTTCTGCGTCTTTGCTATTGTAAACATTGCCACAATGAACATACATATGCATGTGTCTTTATAATAGAAAGATTTATAATCCTCTGGGTATATATCCAGTAATGGGATTGCTGGGTCAAATGGAATTTCTATTTCTAGGTCCTTGAGGAATCACCACACTGTCTTCCACAATGGTTGAACTAGTTTACACCCCCACCAACCATGTAAAAGTGTTCCTATTTTTCCACATCCTCTCCAGCATCTGTTGTCTCCAGAATTTTTAATGATTGCTATTCTAACTGGCATGAGATGGTATCTCAATGTGGTTTTGATTTGCATTTCTCTAATGACCAGTGATGATGAGAATTTTTTCACATGTTTGTTGTCCTCATTTATGTCTTCTTTTGAAAAGTGTCTGTTCATATCCTTTGCCCACTTTTGAATGAGTTTGTTTGTTTTTTTCTTGTAAATCTGTTTTAGTTCTTTGTAGATTCTGGATATGAGCCCTTTGTCCGATGGGTAGATTGCAAAAATTTTTTCCCATTCTGTTGGTTGCTAGTTCACTCTAATGATTGTGTCTTTTGCTGTACAGAAGCTCTGGAGTTTAATTGGATCACATTTGTCTATTTTGGCTTTTGTTGCCAATGCTTTTGGTGTTTTAGTCATGAAGTCCTTGCCTATGCCTATGTCCTTAATGGTTTTGCCTAGGTTTTCTTCTAGGGTTTTTATGGTGTTAAGCCTTATGTTTAAGTCTTTAATCCATCTGGAGTTAATTTTAGTGTAAGGTGTCAGGAAGGGGTCCCGTTTCTGCTTTCTGCACATGGCTAGCCAGTTTTCCCAATACCACTTATTAAACAGGGAATTCTTTCTCCATTGCTTGTTTTTGTCATGTTTGACAAAGATCAGATGGTTTTAGATGCATGGCATTGCCTCCGAGGCCTCTGTTCTGTTCCATTGTTCAATATCTCTGTTTTGGTACCAGTACTATGCCATTTTTATTATAGCTTTATAGCATAGTTTGAAGTCAGGTAGCATGATGCCTCCAGCTTTGTTCTTTTTGCTTACGATTGTCTTGGCTATGGGGGCTCTCTTTTGGTCCCATATGAAGTTTAAGGTGGTGTTTTCCAGTTCTCTGAATAGAGTCCTAGGTAGTTTGATGGTGATAGCATTGTATCTATATATTACTCTGGGCAGTATGGCCATTTTCATGATATCGATTCTTCCCAACCATGAGCATGGAATGTTTTCCATCTGTTTGTGTTCTCTCTGATTTCCTTGAGCAGTGGTTTGTAGTTCTCCTTGAAGAGGTTCTTTACATCGTTTGGTAGTTGTATTCCTAGGTATTTTATTCTCTTTGTAGCAACTCTGGGAGTTTGCTCATGATTTGGCCCTCTGTTAGTCTGTTATTGGTGTATAGGAATGCTTGTGATTTCTGCACATTGATTTTGTACCCTGAGACTTTGCTGAAGTTGCTTATCAGTTTCAGGAGATTTGGGGCTGAGACAATGGGGTCTTCTAAATATACAATCATGTCGTCTACAAACAGAGAAAGTTTGACTTCCTCCTTTCCTAATTGAATACACTTTATTTCTTTTTCTTGCCTGATTGCTCTGGCTAGAACTTCCAATACTATATTGAATAGGAGTGGTGGGGGAGGGCATCCTTGTCTAGTGCTAAATTTCAAAGGGAATGCTTCCAGTTTTGGGCCATTTAGTATGATATTGACTTTGGGTTTTTCATAAATAGCTTTTATTATTTTCAGATACATGTCATCGATATCTAGTATACTGAGAGTTTCTAGAATAAAGGGCTGTTGAGTTTTGTTGAAGGCCTTCTCTGCATCTATTGAGATAATCATGTGGTTTTTGTCTTTGATTCTGTTTATGTGGTGGATTACATTTATAGACTTGAGTATGTTGAACCAGCCTTGTGTCCCCAGGATGAATCCTACTTGATCATGATGGATAAGCTTTGTGATGTGCTGTTGCAATTGGTTTGCCAGTATTTTATTGATGATTTTTGCAGCTATGTTCATCATGGATATTGGCCTGAAGTCTTCTTTTTTTATTGAGTCTCTGTCGGGTTTTGGATGGTATTGGTGTCATAAAATGATTCGATAAGGATACTCTCTTTTTGTTTTGTTTGGAATAGCTTCAGAAGGAGTGTTACCAACTCCTCTTTGATATCTCATAGAATTTGGCTGTGAACCCATCTGGACCTGGGCTTTTTTTGGTTGGTAGGCTATTAATTGCTGCCTTGACTTCAGCCCTTGTTATTGGACTATTCAGGATTTCAACTTCTTCCTGGTTTAGGCATGGGAGGGTGCATGTGTCCAGGAATTTATCCATTTCTTTCAGGTTTACTGGTTTATGTGCATAGAGTTGTTTGTAGTAATCTCTGATGGTAGTTTGTATTTCTGTGGGATCGGTGGTTATAACCCCTTCATCATTTTTATTGCATCTATTTGATTCTTCTCTCTTTTCTTTTTTATTAATCTGGCTAGTGGTCTGTCTATTTTGTTGATCTTTTCAAAAAACCAGCTGCTGGATTTACTGATTTTTTGAAAGTATTTTTGTCTCTCTATCTCCTTCAGTTCTGCTCTGATCTTAGTTATTTCTTGTCTTCTGCTAGCTTTTGAGGTTTTTTTATCTTGCTCCTCTAGCCTTTTTGATTTTAATGATAGGGTGTCGATTTTAGATCTTTCCTTGCTTCTCATGTGGGCATTTATTGCTATAAATTTCCCTCTAGACACTGCTTTAAATGTGTCCCAGAGTTTCTGGTACATTGTGTTTTCATTCTTGTTGGTTTCAAAGAACATCTTTATTTCTGCCTTCATTTCATTGTTTATCCAGTCAACATTCATGAGCCAGTTGTTCAGTTTCCATGAAGTTGTGTGGTTCTGAGTTAGTTTCTTGATCCTGAGTTCTAATTTGATTGCACTGTGGTCTGAGAGACTGTTTGTTATGATTTCTGTACTTTTGCATTTGCTAAGTAGTGACTTACTTCCCATTATGTGGTCAGTTTTAGAGTAGGTGTGATGTGGTGCTGAGAAGAATGTATTGGATTCTTCTTCAATGCTGTGGATTTGGGGTGGAGAATTCTGTACATGTCTATTAGGTTTGCGTGGTCTGGATATGAGTTCAAGTCCTGGATATCCTTGTTAATTTTCTGTCTCATTGATTGTCTAATATTGACAATGGGGTGTTAAAGCCTCCCACTATTATTGTCTATTATTGTGTGGGAGTCTACGTCTCTTTGTAGGTCATTAAGAACTTGCTTTATGTATCTGGGTGTTCCCATATTGGGTGCATATATACTTAGGATCATCAGCTCTTCTTGTTACATTGACCCTTTTACCATTATGTAATGCCCTTCTTTGTCTCTTTTAATCTTTGTTGGTTTAAAGTCTATTTTATCAGGGACTAGGATTGCAACTCCTGCTTTATTTGCTCTCCATTTGCTTGGTAAATCTTCCTCCATCCCTTTATCTTGAGACTACGTGTATCCTTGCATATGAGATGGGTTTCCGGAATACAGCATACTGATTTTTTTGACATTTTAATCCAATTTGCCAGTCTGCGTCTTTTGATTGGGGCATTTACCCCATTTACATTTAAGGTTAATATTGTTATCTGTGAATTTGATCCTGCCATTTTGATGCTAGCTGGTTGTTTTGCCCATTAGTTAATGCAGTTTCTTCATTGTGTCAATGCTTTTTACCATTTGGTATGTTTTTGGAGTGGTTGGTACTGATTGTTCCTTTCCTTGTTTAGTGCTTCTTTCAGGAGCTGTTGTAAGGCAGGCCTGGTGGTGATGAAATCTCTCAGCAATTGCTTGTTTGTAAAGGATTTTATTTATCCTTCACTTATGAAGCTTAGTTTGGCTGGATATGAAATTCTAGATTGAAAGTTCTTTTCTTTAATGATGTTGAATATTGGCCCCCACTCTCTTCTGGCTTGTAGGGTTTCTGCCAAGACATCCGCTGTGAGTCTAATGGGCTTCCCTTTGTGGGTAACCCAACCTTTCTCTCTGGGTGCCCTTAGCATTTTTTCCTTTGTTTCAACTCTGGTGAATCTGATGATTATGTGCCTTGGGGTTGCTCTTCTTGACAAATATCTTTGTGGTGTTCTCTGTATTTCCTGGACTTGAATGGTGGCCTGCCTTGATAGTTTGGGGAAGTTTTCCTGGGTAATATCCTGAAGAGTGTTTTCCAGCTTGGATTCATTCTCTCCATCACATTCCAGTACACCTACCAAATGTAGATTAGGTCTTTTCACATAATCCCATATTTCTTTGAGGCTTTGTTCATTTCTTTTCACTGTTTTATCTAATCTTGCCTTCTTGTTTTATTTCATTGAGTTGATCTTCAATCTCTGATATCCTTTCTTCTGCTTGGTCGATTCAGCTATTGAAATTTGTGTGTGCTTTGTGAAGTTCTCATGCTGTGTTTTTCAGCTCCATTAAATCATTTATATTCTTCTTTAAACTGTTTATTCTCATTAGCATTTCATCAAACCTTTTTTCAAGGTTCTTAGTTTCTTTGCATTGGGTTAGAATATGTTCTTTTATTTCAGAGAAGTTTGTTATTACCCACTTTCTGAAGCCTGTTTCTGTCAATTCATCAGGCTCATTCACCATCCAGCCTTTTTCCTTTGCTGATGATGAGTTGTGATCCCTGGGAGAAGGAGAGGCATTCTGATTTTGGGTGTTTTCATCCTTTTTACGCTGATTTCTTCCCATCTTTGTGAATTTATCTACCTGTGTTCTTTGTAGTTGTTGACTTTCAGATGGGTTCTCTGAATGGACATCCTTTTTGTTGATGATGAATTTATTTTTTTCTGTTTTTCAGTTTTCCTTCTAACAGATCCCCTACTTGCCTGGAGATCATCTGCAGCAGCTGCAGAACAGTAAGTGTTGCTGCCAGTTTCTTCTTCTGTTATCTTTTTCCCAGAAAGATATCCAGCAGATGTCAGCCTGAGCTCTCCTTTATGAGGTGACTCTTTGGATATATGGGGGTCAGAGAGCTGCTTGAAGAGATAGTCTGTCCCTTATAGGAGCTCAAGTGCTGAGTTGTGAGCTCTGTTGTTCCGTTCAGAGCTGCTGGGCAGGTACAGTTAAGTCTGCTGCAGTGGAACTCATAACCACCTTTTTTCCCAGGTGCTCTGTCCTGGGAAGGCGGGGCTTTATTTATAAGTTCCTCATGTGTTGCTGCTTTTTTTCAGAGCTGCCCTGCCCAGCGAGGAGGTAGCCTAGTCACAGTCTGCCAGCAGAGGCTTTGCTGAGCTGGGTTGACAATGTTAATTACCCTCCAATGGTATTTACTTGAGACCTTTGTCATTTAATCTGTACGAAATAAATGCAAAGGCTGCAGGCTTATTGAGGCTGCTGCTGACTCTGGCAGGGGACCCTGGGCCAGAAACAGCCAAGCCTGTGTAAGAGTGAGTTTTTCATCTGTCACTAGGTCAGGGTCTATGGGTCAGACACAGCAGGATAATACTTGAAAAATATTTGCAAATTATATATATGATAAAGAAATTTGGATATCCACAGTCTCTATAGAACTCATGTTCAACAATAAGATGAAAAACAATTCAATTACAATGGCCAAAAGACTTGAATAGAAAGTTTTCATGAAAGACATAATAATACAAGAAAAGGTGCTCAACATTATTAGTCATTAAGCAAAGGCAACAGTGGGAGCGAGAGGGTGGGGCAAAACAAAATTTAAAAAATAAGCTAAGGCAAATTAAAACTACAAGATGATATAACTACACATGCCTTAATATGGGTACAATGGAAAAGATAGATAATAGTAAGTACTGGTAAGGATTTTGAGAAAATGAATCTCATGGTGAGATTATAAATTAATAATGCCATCTTGGAAAACTGTTTGGCAGCTTCTTATGAAGGTAACTATAAACTTACCATACAATTAATTTGTGAATTTAACTCTTAGGAATCTACCCAAAAGAAATTAAACATATATCCACACAAAGATTAATATATACTCTAGCAGCATTATTCATAAGACAAAAACTGAAAAAAAATCCGAATATCAACTGGAATCGACAAACAAAATGTAATGTACTCGTGTGGTGAAATACTACTCAGTGATTAAAAGGATGAAACTACCGATATATGTGACAGTGTGGATAGACCTCAAAAAGTTATGCTATGTGAAATAAATCAGATATGAAAACTACATATTATATTATTCATTTATGGAATTCCTTGAAAAAACAAATTTATAGAAACAGAAATCTGACAAGTAATTACAGTAGCTGAGGGATTCGAATTGGTGACTGACTACGAATGTGTGGGAGAGAAAATTTGGGGAGAGATGCAAACATTCTAGAACTGTATTGTGAGGATGGTCACATAACTCGGTAAGTTTACCAAAAATCAACAGATGAAATTTATAGGATGTAAGTTATACCTCAATAAAGCTGTAAAAATGTTTAAAATCGATATATGTAAAGAAACTTGCATTTCACAGAAACTAGATTTCTTAAATATATTTTTATTTTCCTTATTCAAAGTAAATTAACTGCAAAACAGTTTGCTTAAGGTTGTAGAAGGAATATGAAAAGTGGGCAGAATTTCAATAGGGTGGATGTAATGAAAAGGTTACCATATTTCAGGCAGAAGAAATAGCAAGAACAAAGTAAAGATGCAAGAAATTAGGGCACATTTGAAGATCAGTCTTCTTGGCTGATGAAGGCCAGAAATCAAGTAGTCAATGGTTCAGTCTTCTGAATTCCAGGTGATTGTTTATCCTTGAGCCGCAGCCTGTATCTCATACAACCAGTGGCAGCCACCACTTTACTGTAAACGTCACACACTAGATGATGATTCATTATCCAAAGCCTTTGGCATTGATCATTTAAACCATTAGCGATGCCAAAATGTGACACTTATATATACACGAATCATAAATTTCTGTTTCAAAAAAGCACTCTTCTAAAAAAAAAAAAAACTTCTTAACATTGCTAGAATTACATCATTTTAGGAATGGGATGGGCCTTTGAAATCACCTGTTGAGTGTCTTCATTAGGAAGGTGTGTATGTGCACAGGCACACGCATATATATGCATATGTCCACACTTACACCCATACAGAACTTTTAAGTACTCTTTATTTTTTGCTTCCCCCCAGCCTGAATAATTTTCAAATAAGGACAGCTACCATAAGGGAAAATATAAGAACCAAGAAGTCCACACACTGGGGTCTGTTGTGGAGGGGTTAGGGGAGGGAAAGCAGAGGGTGGGGATAACATGGGGAGAAATGCCAGATATAGGTGACGGGGGACAGAGGCAGCAAACCACCTTGCCATGTAAGTACCTATGCAACAACCCTGCACGATCTGCACATGTACCCCAGAACCTGAAGTACAATAAAATAAACATTAAGAAAGAAGTCGTAGCTATCACTTTGACAATGGTATTTTCTCCCATCCAGCGGAAATAGCGCCCTCCGCTGGATGGGAGAAAATACCATTGTCAAGTGATAGCTAGGACTTCTTTCTTAATGTTTATTTTATTGTACTTTAGGTTCTGGGGTACATGTGCAGATCATGCAGGGTTGTTGGTTCTCCTGCCCATAGGGAAGATATGGGGAATTTGTGCATCAAGATATATACACTACCTTGTGAAATTCTAAAAGATCTTCTTGATATTTCTGTCTTCATCTAAGTTACTCTCATGGGAAGTTTTGAGTCAACATGCTAGAATCAGCAATAGCCAGGGACATAAGGCTTCTCAATTTGACAAGCACTGCAAAGTACATGCATGCATTCACCCAGAGGACGGGGGACGCTGTTTCAGCATATTTTAAACCCTACGAATTAATTTATTTGTAAGCAGTACACTCACTTTTTTGGATGGTAGGACTACTAGGGAATCAAACACTCCTTTCAGAATCTGGCAAACCCAAGAACACACCACAAATTTCTAAAAGTTTATTTGTCTTCTGTGAGACCCATTCCAGGACCCCTGGTAATTCATACTAAAACACTGCATTGGAGATATTTTTTAAATGAATGTTCTCATTTATTAAATTATTTTATAAATGGAGAGGATTCAGCTATTTTTAAAAAATCCTCATTGTTCCCCCAGGTGCAGATTCAACTTTCTACTATTATAATTAGCTTGGTTAGAAGCCATCAGAAGTGACATACAAAATGAGCTGCATTTGGAAAACAATTTATTACCTCCCTAAGGTCTGTGTGATAAGTAAACACACAAAACCTTAACCAGAGGCACTGCAAAGCCAGAAATACATAGCAAATAGCAAAGATCACAGTGTCTCCTTTTATTGAAATAAATGTTTATCTGACCTGGAAAGGGATGTTGTCAGCGCAATATGGGGCCAGCAAATCAAAATTTGCAAAAGCTGCTTGCTGTGATTTTCTTGCTCAAAAACAAGCATAATTTTGCATGACCTAAGGTAGATGTTTTTCTAGATACACATTTTTTTTCTTAAGGAAGGCTTGATACAAAATGTTTCTTCTGAAATTCTTGCATGTTAATATTGATTTCAGTTTGGTATCTCATACACACACTAATAATTGTTGTCTCTCAAAATTATCATTCAATTAAAGCAGAAAACTAACACACAGAAAGCTTTTTTCTCAAGGGCGTCTTTCAACTGTACAGCCTCTATGACTCTATGAGCATGAAAGTGTTGCCTCAACTCAAGATGCAAGTACAGATCCTCAGTTTCCACCCACAGAACATTAAAGACAGAAAGGACCAAAGGTTATTTCATCCAACCCTCTCATTCTGAGATGACCAGAGGAGTTGTATGGTCTGTCCATGGTTGCTCAGCTAATTAACAGCAGAACCATGAGAACCAGGATTTTGACTCTCTGAGTTCTTTCTCCTATTGACTTCTAGCTCTAGAAAAGGGTTTCTCAACTGCAGTATTACTGACCTTTCGGACAGGATAATTCTTTGTTGTTGGGGGCTGCCCTGGGCAGTGTAGTTTGTTTGGCAGCATCTCTAGCCTCTACCCACTAGATGCTAGTAGTACCTTCCTCTACCCCACAGTTGTGACAATAAAAAAAGTCTCCATGCATTGCAAAATGTCACCTAGAGAATTGAAAACCATGTCGCACAGTATACAAACATCACCTGAGTGCAAGGCCTAGCTTTAATCCCATCCTTTCCATCAGCTCTCTACACAATCCAGCTTCTAGTAATCCTACCCTTTTTACTAAAAGGACTCGTTGCTGCTACCTTTTTTTTATTGTTTACATACATTTTTTTTTTTACTTTGTGATATTGCTTGTGTTATATTGTTTTAAAATACTATATTTAGGCCGGGCACAGTGGCCCACACCTATAATCCCAGCACTTTGTGAGGCCAAGACAGGCAGATCACTTTGAGCTCAGGAGTTCGAGATCAGCCTGGTCAACATGGCAAAACCCTGTTTTTTTTATATAAAATACAAAAATTAGGCCTGCCATGGTGGCTCACACCTGTAGCCCCAGTTACTCAGTAGGCTGAGGCTGGAGAATGGCTTCAGCTCAGGTAGTGGAGGCTGCAGTGAGCTGAGATCGCACCACTGCACTCCAGCCTGGGCGACAGAGCCAGATTCCATCTCAAAATAAAAAAACATATTTAATGGTTTCCATGTTTATATGTTAGTTCCCCAATTAGACTTGAAGCCTCGTAAAGAAAGAAACCATGTCTTAACAGTATCTTTCTATTTACTAATTATCTAGAACATGATTCACACAAGGTAGGAATTCAAGAATATTCAGTAGATTGATTCAGTATAATCAGATTGCCACTGTACAAAAAGGAAAATTTGCAAACATATAATACTACTTCCATTAGCATAGAGTGAGTTTTTTTTTTATTTTTATAATTTTGATGAAAATGTTTCTAGCATTTACTTGCAGCCACATCTTAGTAGAAAGATTATTGTGGATACAGTCATTTCTGATGACTCAAACATCATTTGGAAAATCAATTGTGCTGTTTAGGCTGCCTCCATTCTCAAATAGCTTCACATGGTGCTGCTTTTAAAACTGTTATGCATATTTCAGTGTTTCTGTCTCCCTTACATGTATCAGCTAACATTTATCAGCTGTCCCCATGACTTCCAGTGATCATTCTCTGCACCTAGTAACGAGGTGCTGGGTAGAGAAGGAACAGCAAGATGACAACAGTGACAACAACAGTCACGAACACAAATCCTAGCGCTCTTTGAGACTTATTGCATGCCAGACATCGGTCTACATGCTTTACATTCAGTGAGTCATTATTGTGAACAATTTCAGAGATATTCACTATTTGTTGTTTTCATTGTACTACTGAAGAAACTGAGGCACAGAGAGGTTGAGTAACTTGCCTAAGTTATCAGAGGCACGAAATGGTAAGAACAAAACCTAGGGAGCCCGACTCAAGAACTTTTAGTGGTCATGACTACACTGTGCTACACTCGGCATATAATTAGATAATCACCAGCCTCAAAAATAAGTCAACCAATTTTACCCAAAATTCAGAGCAAATGATTTCCAAAAGTATTTGATGGTGGTTTTACGTGTCATAAAATGTGTGAACTTTGTGGCAGCTATTTCACTATGACAACGTTTTCCTTGAGTTGCTAATTTATTTTTCAAATTAAGATATATTCATTTGCTAAGCACTGACTATGTCCCAGGTACTGTTCTAGGAGCTGGTTATAGGCTCAAAAGATTATAGACCCTCAACAACAAAAGAGACACCAGTCGCCTTCTAGCCTGGTGCTTCCAAGTCTGGCTGTCCCTTAGAATTACCTGGGGAGCTTTACAAAACTACTGCTGCCTGGTCCCCACCGCACACCAACTGAATCAAAATCTCCACAGGTGGGGCTTCCTGGGGAGGCCAGGGTTACTGAAGTGGTCTGCCTAAAGTCACAGAGGTAGACATTTCTAAAGTTTTCCTGATTTTTGAAAATTTTTCTACTACACCATAAAACTGTTTCAGGTATTTGGAAATCTTTTCATCCAACAAATAAGAAGAAATTGACAAATAAGACAAAACTGGTTAGGGGAGAAAGTCAGTAAGTAATCACAGATACCTGGAGTGCTCTGAAAGCCATAATACAGCAAAAACAGTCAAAATATTTTCCTGCAATATGAACCATCAGAGTATAATCTCACTAAATCTGAAATACTTTATGGACAAGGACAAGGACAAGTCAAAGGCAGCCCAGCTGACAGAAAACAGCATTAGATTTGGTACCACTTAAGACTGGGTTCAAATTTAGTAAATCATGGGCAAATTTATTCATTACCATAAGCCCCGTCTCTGCACCTGTATAAAAGCAGGTAGATAATACTTCCTGTGTTGGTAATTAAATCAAAGCATGTAGGCAAATGCTTCTAGCATAATTGATTAGGTAACTCACAAATTATAAGTCGTTTCTCTCCCTTCCTTTGAATCTGACTGAAAAGGAAATTAACAACTCAACAAACTACCCAGGTCACCTAATATGACCCATGTTTTATAAAAGCAGGCAAGTGCTTAGCTAGAAATCATTTTTGCATCCAATCCACAGAAGCACAATCTCCTCTGGCAGTTCTCCTTGCCTTCCTGCCAGAACCTTAAGAACTAGGTATTTTCTTCTGCTCCTCACTGAGAATGCACAGCAAAACTTCCTTCTCCTGGGTATCTGTGGACTGCATTTACACTCTGATTCACACCCAAGCCCTAATTCAGACTTATACTATTCCTTCACCACAGGGTGGTGACATCAAGAGTGTGGCACCCTCCATAAACACTCATGCTGAAATGCCACAAGCACTGAACATTAAAGCTCAAAAGCAGATGTCCTTGTCAGGTCAAAAACAATTGCATATGAAGCCTTCAATGTCTGTGTTTTCATACAGAAGTTTTCTGAAGGGATATATTTCTTCCATGGACCAACCAGATCATTTTTGTGGTATATTCATGGGAAAAGTCCTTATCTATTTTCCTTAATAAATGTTTCAGCTCCTCAGACCTTGCAGAACAGTAACAGCTTCTTGTTCAGTTGTTGACTAGGAAAACTAACCCCTTCAAATTTAATTTTAACAAATGCAGCAGAAAGCACTTACAGGGTTCAGAGTTCAATGCGCAGTACAATTGAGGAACATATAATAAAACCATGTTTGGACACCAAAGAAGTTACAGGCACATGCAGAATTTGGACAATGCTATAATGTGGGCCACAATGAGAGAAAACCTAGAGATTCTACCACAATTCCCATAAATTGGATATAATTACGTTGAATTATTTAAAGTTCCCTATTTTGGCTGCTTTGCACAGTATCTTCTGCCAAGCTCACAATAACACTTCCCAGTATAAATACACAGCCTATAAAATGTGTTTTTATGTAAAATTGTGGGCCATAGGTTGTTTTGAAAAGAAAATTCCAAGTTGTAAAACACAAATGTCTTACTAAAAAGAATGTTTCCTGAAATATGTGTGGCATAACTAAAGTTCCACGGGATGCTAGATATTAGGCAGAATAAAAAATGCATGAATAAATGAAGGTGAAGATTCACATGAGAAAATAATTCTGAGGAAATCCAAAGTTAAGCAAATGTCCTTTTTTAAAACTCCAGGACTTCTCAGAACCTCTAATATACAAATGTGTATTCTAACCCTCTAAGAAGTAGATCTAATAGAGAGTATTTCCCAAAGTTAGTTTTTTTCAAGCATTATTCCAGACTCAGGTACTGTATGAAACACCAGTTTGGGAAACACTGACCTGAAATGTTACCATGATAAACTGCCATTCAGTAGTTCTGCCATTCAGCAGGACAAAGGAACATCCTAATTCATCAGATGAAAGATGAGTTGGTCCATTTGGCAAACAGACCAGAATAATCTTTCGATTCTGATCAGTATTCTCAAGCACTTGTAACATCTTGGCAGTTCCCATAAGGGGTGAAGTACAGCTCTTGCCATACTAGCTGTGGCTGTTTATATACCCATAAAAAATCATTAAAACACTTGCATGTAGTGTTCTAATTGCATATAGTTCTGTAAGATTACACAATGTAATTATTATTTTTTTTAACATACTAGGGGTCAACAAATAATACGCTGGCTTTATTATAATGTACTTCCTCAGGATGGCTTTCCCATTCTTTCCAGTTTGTAAGTGCAAAACAACTTGAAACCTGAATCCATATGAACAAACCACTGGCCAATTCAGTCAAAATGACTAATCAAATCAATGGGGAAGAAATTGAGGGCACATAAGGCTGAATCTTCTGATTAGTGGATTTTAAACAATTGTGCCATTGATTATCTCCAGGTTTGGAGGAAGCAAAAAAAAAAAAAAAAAAAAGAGGCTTTGTATTCACTGTGTCATGAATGTTAAGAATCATTAGAGTGAAAATGTTGCTATAAAAATGTCCATTTCAAAAAGCATTGACTTTTACACTCATAAACAAAAAGGAAAATTCTCACCCAATCAAAATAAACCAAAGCCTTCCAATTTTAAGCGGCTTTGTGCAAAAACACTGCAATCCCTGTTCTGTTCCAATGCAGCATTAAGCTGTTGAGTTCCTTATAAACCATGCCTTTGAAAGGTGTGCAAACATGCTTCTGTCACTCTGGAGGAAGATAAACACGTTGCTCACTTTAGAAAGGCAAACCCAAAGCAGTCTACGCAAACGCCAGTGATTGTCGGGATTTGACAATGTAATAGTTTTGGTTTCTAGGCCCCTGAATAGAATTCCTGTCCACTCAGACAAACCCCGAACAGCTTGTCACATACTGCAATGAGCCTCGTCACTCCAGTCGTCACAGTCGTTGTAGCCATTACACTGCAGTTTCCTGGGGATGCAGATTCCAGTGGCACACAGAAAGCTCTCACCCCCTCCACAGAGCACTAAAAAAAAAAAGGGCAGGAATAATGTCAGAATAAGATTAGTTTTTTTTTCTTTTAAGATTACAAGAGATAAATAAACAGAAAACGTTCTTTTGCTATTCAACAGATTTGTTTCCGAATTCCCTCAGTTTTATTGTCACCATTTTTCCTTTGGCATCCTAGAACATTAATTGATAAATTACCCGGAAATAACACAAAGAGTGCTTGCTTGTCTGAGGAAAACAGGGGCTAATTCACCCGTGGGCTTGCAGAGTGAGGAACCCATGTTCAGAGAGCAAGAGGGTCACTTCATCAATTGCACAATTTATGTGGGGAGAATGGAAGTATTTTTCTAAATAATTAAAAATTATGTCAAAGTAAAGTGCTACGAATTGAACTAACATTTAAAAAGTCTACCTTTCTAAAAAGCTACTCTATGTACCACAGAGAAAGTTCCAGTAAAACAGAGTCAGTAAATGGACGTGTGCTTGAACATAAGCATAGAGACCTGGTGCCCTGTATTTGAAACATATTTACTTGCCTTAATGAAAATGCCAGTTAAAATGTCAGAGTCTATTTTGGCATAAGGAATGGGAAACAGCATTCTCTAACAATATTTTTATTTCTTTTTGCTTAACACAGTTACCTTTTTATGTTTTTGTTTTAATATTTTGCTGTTCTTTTTCTTCTAAAATGCAATCAATATTCAACTGCTTCAAAAATTACAGGAGACAATAAATTTAAGACAAAAAGAAAATTTTTAAGGAAGACCATTAATAAAAGGATAAATCAGCTCAACAAAGTGGATTTAATATAAAAAAGTTTAATAATGTGCATCAAATGCCTCTTAAATGTGCATAATCTTTGACTCAGCAGTCATTTCTCGGCCTTCATAAAAAGGAAATCATTATGAATACGTATTTTACGCTTAATGATATTCCTACCATCATTGTTTAAAATGAGGAAACTATGAAATAACCACTATGCAATATTAAGGGATTCATTAAATAAATTCTGATGCCACCATAATAAGGAACAATATTACAGCCATTGAAAAAATATATGGTAGAAAATGCTTAATGTCCTAGGACAAAATTCAAGCTACTTTAGATGAGAAAACACCAATTGGTCCTAGAAGACAAAATACAATTTGGCATGAGGAAAGGTATATTAACTTTAGTATTAGGATTAAAGTCACTTTTTATTTATTTTTTTTTTACTGTATTGTAGTCTATATTTTACAAATGTTCTTACAATGATGATGTTTTATCTATTTAGCTGGGAAAAAAATAACTTTTTTATGAGCTTCTGTTTCAGATAAAAGAAGTTAAGTAGAACTTTCAAAAATCTCCTTCTTTCTCTCTCACCTTCCACCAAAGCTTGTGTATGTTTGTGGGGTGTGTGTGTGTGTATTGGCTGTGTGGTCAGTTGCCCGGTCACTGCCACCATTCCCTGCACTATGTATTCCTTGATAAGGTGAACCTTGTTGACTAGTTAAAGGGAATCCAGAAATATAGAACATTTTAATTCAGCAATAGAAATAGAGAAAAGTACAAGATGAAAATCTCCAGGCAATGAAGTCCATGCCTGTTATACTTCCTATCATGTTCCTGGGACCCAGCAGATTGGTTGGCGCTCAGAAGATTCTCAAATATGTATTTCCCACCCATGTTCCTGGGACCCAGCCAGTGGCTAGCACTCAGGATGTTCCTGATTCAACGGAAAAAATGTCTAAATCTCGAATAGAACAATATATTGCCATAAAGCAGAAAAAAAATTAATGAATTATTTCCCAGTGTCATTAAGGAAATCAACATTTCAACTCACTGAACATTAAGTATTAGTTGATTTGGCCTCTTATGATGTTACGTCATGTAACATCTTCACAATATCAACAACAAAAGCCCAATTTTCCATTATATTCCATAATTTCAGTATCAGTACAAATTACATCTATCGATTTCAAATGTCAAAATATCCAACATGTTTAGTATGGTGTCAGAAGATTCAGCACAGGAGTGCACTCCTATAGCTACAAATACAGGCTTCTAAAGGATACACAGGAAACCAGATCTAAAACGAAAAACCAAAATACTAAGACTTTACCCATCCAGTCTGTACAATATCCTCTCCCTAGGCTAAAGAGAAAGTTTGAAAGAGGTGTTTATCCTATTGTGAGATTGTTTCTGTATTATACCAGAGAGAGCAAAAATTCCATATGTCTGCATTTTAGCAGCTGCAATGCTTTACAAGAATTATTGCATTCCCCACCTATGGCTCCAATGATTCCTCAGGAAATGGAGCTGAAAGCTCAACATTCAATAGCTCCTAACCTCTAGATTTTATCTTTAAGACTCTATATATTTGATTCCAGTAAAGCCATTTCTTGCATATGATCATCTCAAATCTGGATCAAATTTAAAACACAGCACAGCTTGCATTGCTTTGATTATTGATATCCCCTGTCTTGCTGATTTCGCAGAACCAGACTTCTTTTGTGTGGTTTCTCATCTGGAGGTGTGGCTGTCCTCGGTTTTAGGATGTCATAAATTGTTACTTTATTCTTATTCTTTCTTTGAAAGTTCACAGTTACGGGCTGTCCTTGGTTTTAGGATATCATAAATTGTTACTTTATTCTTCTTCTTTCTTTGAAAGTTCATAGTTACCATATTTAACATTACTTTTATAAAACTGTAATAACTTTTGTATAATCTTTCTGTTTGATTTCTTCTTAACCTGTATTCAGAATTTCCACTTTACTTGTATAAAACTGTTCAATTAATAAAGTACTACAAACATATTTTATTTGGTAGTTTACAAATGAAGGAAATTAACATTGAAATGAGCCAAAGCCACATAATTAGGAAAAGATGAAAAACACCCCAAATCCCAAGGTCTAGGATCCATGCTCAATCCTCCATGCCACACCCACTTCCCTATTCCAGGCACATGTGCAGTAGTGTAAGTTTGCTGATACTCAGCCAGTTTAAGGGTACTAGGTTTGAGTAAAACTTCAACATTGTCTTTATTTTTCTCTCTAAACGAAAAACAAATGTCTGTCTTTCAGAGGATGGAATCCAGATGAGATGACATTCCATGTAGTTCTAGACATCTATTAAATGTAGGGCAGGCACTATACTAATCACTCCCAATAGTACTAATGCCCAAAACCACCAGAATTGCAGTCTTCTTAAAAACACCTGTTTTATTATAGCTTACAGAATTTAAATTCACAGATTTCTGTTCACTGATTGTCTCTCTCTCCCTTCTAGAATGTAATTTCCTTAAAGAAAGGCATTTTATCAGTTTTTCTTACTGCTGTGCCCTGAGTCTGGAATAGAACTGACACATTATAGGTGCAAATTAGATATCTGTTGGATGAATAAATGAAGACTGAGAAGATGGGGTGTCTATGGAGCATGACTGAATGATCATTTCTACTTCTTGGCTCTCAATGGCAATGAATATCTTACAACTTTATTATTTTCATTGCTAGGAGAATAAACTACTGATGCAGGATAAAAATCCCTCTGTGTTACAGTGGGATGCTCACTCAAGCCTGAAGACACATCTGGCTTCTGAGTGGCATTTGCTGTCAGTAGGACAATGAATGGCCCTTCTATAGAAAATAATCTTCCCCACTGGCCTGCAGTGATGCGTCTAACATTCCATCCCTGACACCCACATTACCTATACTTGGAGTTAAAATGGTAGGTATCAGAAGAACTCAAGGTTACTGAGGAAAGGGACTTCGGAGCCACATCATAGATTAAAGGGGTGTATTCAGTTTCCTACTCCATTTCAACCAAAGAGCTCTACTGTTGGCTGCTTTATACATTTGAGTACATGGAAATTACTCTTTGAAAAAGGGCTTTTGCTGTCAAAAACAAGTTTGAAAACTCCTTCATCCTTAAGATTTTGTACTCAGTTGAATACTTAGTTGAATATAATTATAGACTGTTTAGCTTTATGTTATCATTAGCTTTTCATTAGACTTGAGAAAATGAAATACAGAATGAGTGACTTTTGGGGTAGAGAGGGACGCAGGAAAGGTATAGAACATGAAAACTCAGTAAGAAGTGACACCCGGACCCACAACTGAGCTCACAATAGCCCTGCTTGAAGGTGTACAGTGTGTGGATTCAACGCTGTTACACTAGGGTACAAGAAAAGCCAGATTATCTCATTTTCCTAAATAAAATGAATTCATACTTCCCCACTCAAAAAGGTGATGAGAAATATCTTTCAGGCATATTTTTCAGGGTCTCTCTCTCTTTAGGATGCTACAAGGATCCAAGGGGCTTACATGGTGCCTGGAAGAACAAAGGAAGGACCCCTAGCTTTCACTCCTCAGAGAACTGCCAGGGGCTCATGGCTCTAAGTCCTCAAGTGTGTGCTAGACAGAACGCGCCATTGTGTCTGTGCCAAGCCAGGGTACAGGGCCATGGTCCCCAGGGTCCAGCTTTCCTGGCTGCTCCACACAGCCATTCCTTTTGGAGGTCCAGCCTCTTCTACAAGCATGTGAGCACTGGTCTCTGCTATACAATGGGAATGTCAAAGCCTTAGAATATGCCTCCTGCATCCCCCTGCTTCCTCCTCCACCCTCCAGACGTTTCTCCCCATGCCACCCCACCTGGGTGACCCGACACCATCTCTGCTCAGCCCTTCCCTCCTCAATGCTGCTTTCCCTTTCCTGAGACTGCAGAGATGAAAACACAGTTTTTTTGTTGTTTTCTTAGTAGATGGTGCCATTATACAGATGTTTCCTTCATTACTGAGAATGCAAAGGTCTCTATTAGTACCTTCTAAATTACACATTTTTGTTGACAAGTAGCATATATTAGGTGGTTGGTAAATGCCTGCTGAATAAATGCACTTAAGGAGCTCTTAACATCAATACTCTAAAAAGGGCAATGTCATGGTGAAATCTTCTTTTATGGGCTGTAGTGTTCGCCTTGCTGCAAAGACAAGGTAAAAGCAGTCCCTTCACAATTCTTTTATTCAACATCCCTTGGTGTCTTTTATATAACATCTTTTAATTAGTGAGAAACTGTCTCTGTCAAACAAATGTTCAGAGAAAATCCCTAACAACTCCTGAAATTAAGTCAACTCCTTGACTCATTTTTTTTTTCCCTTGAAATAAAGCTATGCTTTGATTCAATGAAAATTTTGCCATCTGGCCTTCAGCTTAAATTCCTAAAAATAAAAGCTAAGTACACTTATTGCCTGTCTGACAGTATGATGGAAGAGCTATTACTCCATAGAAAAATTAGTCATTGTAACATTTTCTGAAACATTATCAAGAAACAACAAAATAGATCTGTAACTGGTGGAACTCTGATAGAAGAGAGAATGTAAATAGAGTTTAGAAAGCAGTTCCATGTCATCATTCAACATTTCAAGAACAATCATAGTATAAAAGGAGACGAAAATCCTACCCAGTAGATTCTAAATCTAATTAAACAAAGTGGAAGTTCTTTTTTAAAAGGCAGAGTAAAAAGCCAAGCTTTATGATCACTATCTTAAGGCTGCCAGAAACAGACTGCTAAGCAGAAATCTAAACACACTTTTTAAAAAGGAATCTTAATATACATTTCAATATAAAATGGAAGGAAGGAAGGAAAGAGGGAAGGGAGGAAGGGAGGGAGGGAGGAAGGGAGGAAGGGAAGAAGGGAGGGACAAAGGGAGGGAGGGGAAGGAAAAGATGAAGGGAAAAGTCCTAAATATGACCCTGAAGCATTTTTTTAATCATCAGAAAATGAGATGTACATCATGATTCTGTAATCATTTGCTGAAAAAAAGTGCAGTAACATAACTTCAAATTTCTAAAGAACGTGGACAATTTTTAAACTTTGTGCTTATTATCTGCCTCTTGATGAAGCAGATAGATGTTTCTAAATTTAGAGATAATTTCTCATGTAGGTTTCTTGGGAAGTGATACTTTCTGAATTTGCTTTAGGAAATAAACACTATTTCTGAAAAAAAAAATTGCTTTTAACAATACTTTATTTTTGAGATTTTCCCCAATTATAAGGCTGTCTCAAGTGACATTTTGAAATTATTCATTATGAGTCATAAAATAACAATGGAACAACATATAAACTACCTTTGACAAATTTTAAACAAATACAGGATGGTTTCTATAAAAGAGTTAAATGCATGCATATAAATCTAAGAGAAATGAGATATATTATATTTGGAAAGAAAACAGCAGTGTCTTGCATGCATATGATAGTATCTGAAAAGTTATATATATTAACATTTTTTTCCAGACCTTCATTAAATGAGTGACTCAGTCACAGCACTTACGGACTTGGGACAAACATAAAGAAAAATCATCAGTTTGAAGAGCCACCCCATGGTATTTTTCTTATTTGTTGGGCTATATTACACACATTGAACCAATTTCATTTTACAAGTTAACAACTTGTGGATTTCACTTCAACTCTAACCAAATTTACTTTTAATCACAGTTTCTTTTAGTCTATTTTATGTATTGGTCATCTAAAAGCTAAAAATAAATTGCCTATGACTTTACGATATTATGTATGTATCCTGATATATCTATGTATATTATGTATCCTGAGAACCAGAAATAGAAAAAAGTATATATTTATTTCAAATTTATAGTGGAAAGAACTTTGAAAAAGATTTTTCAAAAACAGATTACAGTTCTACCCTAATGTCTAAAAAAATCACTTCCAATCCCAAGAAGAATGAATTGCATCACTTTCCTACCTACTCTCTATTGTTGATTACTGTAACTTGACTATTTCAAATCATTAGTATTCTTAAAAATCCACTGATCTTCAGGATATTGGTACTGTAGGATCTCAACTATCTTACGATTGGATAGCCAGTGGTTGGATGCCAAGACTCTGAAGCCCTAAGTCAGCGCTCTCCTGGAGTCCCTCCTACACTCTCTATTCCCTTCACTGACCACACAAACCCCACTCACCAGCTCCCATGCAGCAGCTGGTAGCGACAGCACATATTCATTGGGTCAAGGTGGAGCTAGGAAAACCTAGCTACTTCTGAACATCTCATCCTTCATGCTTAAACTACCCCAGAATAATCATATGACTTCCATTCTGAACACTACCATAATTAAGAGAAAAAAATTAATGGTGAGGAAATGAGTTCATAAACACCCTAATATCCACACTAATACACCGAATGTACAGACCAGAAAGGAAATTATTCACAATCGTGTCCTAAAATAACAAAATAAAGGTAATCTTGCAGAAAAGTCGAGATTTGGATTTAAATTTACGTTATCTGTGCTGCTTTGGGCAAATTACTTAACTTTTCTAAGCTTCAGTTTCCTTATCTGAATCCCACCTACTTTGGGATTGTCTCTGAGTATATTAATCAGTAATGAACATAAAGTGCCTAGCACCAAATCAGGTAAGGCCCAGTATGTTCTGTTTACTAAGACTGGGTGCGAAGTGTACAACTCACCTCTGAAAGATGGCCATCTCAACTTGTTGAAAACACCTCGTGCTTAAAGGGTTAACTTGCGATTAAGTCAAGGTCCTAACCCCCAAACTTATGGATACAGCATACCTACTTAAACTTGGAAGGTAGGGGCAACCAGGCAACCCATAATAACTGGAGAAGAAAGTGGTCTGACGTGATCAACACACACAGGCATTAATACAACATCTAGGGACAGAATTATTTAATACTAACTTCTCTTTGGCTCATTAACAGAAAAGGAATTCAACTGCTTTGGGAAAGCTGATTTTCACTGTTCAATCGTTTGTGTCCTGTTAAATGATTTACTCGCAGGTGGTACACAGAGGTCTCTGGATTCTTTCTCCTGGGCTCCTCCACTGTCTACTACCACATGGCCTTCACAGCACTCTACAGAAAATCTCTCTCAGTATCCCTAGTTACCAGGATTGCATATAACGGAGCTACACAGACTAAACCTAACACGGAGAAAAAAATCAACCTTGCCTAAAACTAAACACAAGCACAATTTAATTAACTTGCATTCCAGAGTCATAGCAGCCAATTTGCTAAGTCTAGAAGATTGGTTACACAACAACCAAGCGCTCAGCAGGGACGGAGACAAACTGCTATGTTTCCAGAATTGTCACAGGACTCACATGTTTTTTATATAGGTAAACAGGAATGATGTCTCCTGTGAACCATCTATAGCCATCCAATCAAGGGGACAAATTGAGCCAGGTCAACAAGGGATAAGAGGTTAAAAGAGGTTGAAGTTTCAGGAGGGACTACAGGAACTAGAAATGTACAGAACATATCTGGCCTGAAGATTAGCCCTGGGTCAAGTGGAGAATGGTCTATTTTATCCCCGAAAGGAGGGAATGCCTTGAGCAGATAATGTTAAAAACTGTGCTCCTGCTCCTATTAACTCTCATTGCTGCAATTTGAGCAGATACGGAGTCTCCTCTAAAAACACTCTATTGATTAACTGAACATGCTTAACCCTGAGAGGTTTTATAACATGAAGATCTGTCAATGGTGAAGGCGTTGGGAGGAGGGGCTGAGCTCAGAACAGGGGTGAACCTTCTGAGAAAAGGTTCATTTTTCTCCACTTGACAGAAGGGTAGGACACATGCAGTTTCCAAGCAATATCACACGATGGCAGCCATACTCAGCACATAGTCCCCATGACATACAGAGAGGGAAGAATTCAGCCTGAGCCGCTCAGCAGGTGACAGGCAAGGAGACCAAGTGGATTTCAGTAAAGAGCTATCTTTTCTGAAGGGCATACTTGGCGTGTGTCTGCAACTGAGCAAATCTGAAATAATGAAATCCTACTTCTACCAATTATTACTTAAGGTAAGTGAAAGCCCTTCACAATTGATGCCTACTCCTACTGTTTGCACATATTTCTATTGTTTTTTTTTTTTCCCCCTGACTGGTTTATCAGAGTTACTTTTGTTGCAATTCTTTTCTCCCAGCGTTTCATATATTTGTCTTTTAAATCTATAGCTTCCTCAGCTATTCGAAAGTTTTGCAAACCTGTGAAGTCTAATGTGTCAGTCTTTATGGTTTATGTCTTCATGAACCATGCCTATATTTGTCACAAAACAAAAACTCTATGAGGTCAGTGATTTTTATCTGCTTTCCTGCTGTAGCTGAAGGACTCAGAAAAGTGACAGGTATACAGCGTGAACTAAATAAATTTTGCATTCACCTAGAGCTTTTCCATAGCAGATGGAAAGTACTACTGCCAAATTAAGAGATACATTCTGGCCACAATACACCAAAAACAGGCCACAAGATAGAGAAACCAGGTCAGATTTCTTAATAGTGAAAAATGATTTTGACATGGCCATAGTGGGAGGAGACAGATTAATTGACTGGTGGATTTTTGTTAAAATAATCAAGCTTTCCAAAGCCATGGTTGAAATGTAAAATACGTAGCCTGACATCTCAACATGCTTTCCAGATTCAAATTTCAGCAAAAGGAAAAGAAATTTAGTAACTGTTTTGAAGCCAGTACCTTTCTTAACACCAACCACAAGAGGGAGACCACATCATAAACTCAAGCACACAGCCGGTAAAATACTCGTGAAAAGTGTCCCTGTGCATAACAGTATTTGAAAACCATCCTATTTCATGTGTTGTCAGTATTTATTTTAAAACAAAATCATTATTTCTTATAAAAATCATTTTGCATTTTACATATCAACAGAAAAATGTCAATTCTCATAAACCAATGACTATGAAACACTAATATCTTCTTTGTGCATGCATTTCAGAATTTACTTTTTACATTCCCATAATAAACAATAGCTTCAGAAATCAAGTTTTTACTCAGCCAGTTTTGTTTCAAAATGCTTTTTACACAGTTTTACAACTGTAACTTGTACATAATGTGATTTTTGTGGATACTGAATGGATTTTTCAGCAGGTGATCTCATTACAAGATAATCTCATTACAAATCCCTGTGAGGATTTCTCACCATGGCGTCCAGATTGAAATGAAATTCTTCACAGCTGTAGAAAAGTTCTTCTGAAGTGGCTGCTATCATAAGCTCTAAACTGCTCTACTCTATGGACTTTCAAGAAAACGACCAACTTTTCCTAGCAACTATCCTCCTCCGAAAGTCCTGTGACAGTCGTTCCAAGGCTGTTTAAAAGTAGACAGAACAAGAGGCCAAATACTTCATAAAATGTGGCATAATTTGAAGGAATCCTGGGAGGTCTCACTGCTTAAAGTATTTCCCAGGTAAAAGTCCTCACTGTGAATCCTACTTGTTTAACTTAAACCAAAAGTCCTCAATTAAAATCCAATTCCTAAGGACTCCTCTATCTTGCAACCAACCAAGATTTCCAGAGGTTCTCGGCAAAAGGCACAGTCCTGGACATGGCAAAACTACAAGACCTTAAGAGATGAAGCCGTTATCAGTGATTAACACCTCAGCAGAGGGCACTTAATATATGTGCCTTCTTTATTTCTACTTTTTAAAAGACATTAGGGAATTTGGATGAGAAAATAGGAAAGGGTGGTATCTAAAGAATGGGGCCCTGGTGAGAATACACCTGGGTATATACTGGCCCAACAGGACCAGGGGTCAGTGTGGGATTAGCAGGGGCTAAAAAAAGAGGGGAAAAGTAAATTACGAGGGAGTTAGAGTGGAGGGAAGTCCTTTGCCATGCTAAGAGCCAGGCATTCACTACTTTTAAAGCTAATACTTATCTAGTGCTTTCTCTTCACAGTGTATGTCTTAAAGACTTTACCTTCATTTTTCCTGAGAACGCATTCAAGAGGTGATAACCTCATTGATTAGAGGATGAAACTAAGGATCCAGTTACTTTCCCCATAAAACAGCAAATAGGTGGTGGAGCTACCTACCAGAATCGAAGCAGCTGGGCTCCAGAGCTCATGCTTTTAATATCAATGCTTAAGAGTGCTGTATTAGTTTCCTATTGTTGCCATAAAAAATTTCCATAAATTGGGTACCTGAAAATGACAGAATTGTATTCTCTCACCATCCTGGAAGTCAAAAGTCCAACAGGGGTCTCTGTGGGATAAAATCAAGGTGTTGGCAAGGCTGTCTTCTAGAGGCTTCCCTCATTCCTTGGTTCATAGACCCTCCTTATTCTTCAAAGCCAGCAACAAAGCAGTTGTTTCATCTTAACGGCTGTCATCGCATCTCCTTCTCTGATTCTCCTCTTCTGCCCACCTTTATAAAGACCCTGTGACAGCATTGAACCTAATGAGATAATCCAGAATTCCCCTATTTGAAGGTCAGATGAGTGAGAAGCACCCTTATTTCCATCTTCAACTTTAATTTAGATTGGCACACAACCTAATTACAGGTCCCAGGAGTTAGGACATGGACATCTTTGGGGGACCATTATTCTCCCTACCACAGATGCTTTACTATCTTATTCATTTTTTATGTGCCTCTGGGTTCCATACCAACAACCACCTGCGAATGGCTGATTCAAGCAGGTGTGCCTTCTCTCCCACATGCTGACTGTCCTCTCCTTCCCTCCTTCTATTGTCTTTGTCAGAAATGCTGCAGCCTGGAAACTTTTTCTAGTAGAAATCTTTGGTTCTGGTCTTATTTCGCTCATTTCTCCCACAGCGAGAGCCAGGGTGGCAGGCACCTTGGCCATGCAAGATCAGTGGGAGAAGAACTGCTATTAGATCCGACTGCTGCAAGGAGAGTGTTCAAAAGATGGAGGAATCATACTCTAAAATATAAATAAATCTGATACCAGGCCTTGGTTCAACCAAGCGCTCTCTGTGCTTTTGTAGCTATTAGTTACAAGTGCTTGTGGCTTTCCCAGGAAGCAAGAGCTGAGCAAAAAACAGAAGAGGGCGAAGGCCTGGGGAGGAGCTTAGCCTTGACTTCCTTCCCTTTCCATTTGTCGTTACCAACCTAAATCCCTTAAAAACCTGAAAAGACCTGTATATTTCAGGACAAAAAGTAAGGTAGGAGATGTTATACTGCTCTGCAGCAGCATAGAAAAGGCAGCAAAGAGGCAGTTGCAGAAAGCTAAGCAGACAGATAAATCCTTCAGACAGGGCTGGCTACATAATTTGCAGTGCTTCCCTCCTTCCTTCCCTCCCTCCCTTCCTCCCTCCCTTTCTCTCTGTCTCCCTCCCTGCCTCCCTCTCTCTCTTTCTTTCTTTCATCTTTCTTGCAATCTTGGCTCACTGCAGCCTCACCTCCCAGATTCAAGCAATCTTCCCACCTCAGTTCCCAAGTAGCTGTGACTACAGGTACCCCCCACCACATCTGGCTAATTTTTGTATTTTTTGTAGAAACGGGGTTTTGCCATGTTGCCCAGGCTAGTCTCAAACTCTTGGGTGCAAGCAGTCTGCCCACCTGAGCCTCCCAAAGTGCTAGAATTATAGGCGTGAGCCACTGCACCCGGCCAGAAATGCTTTAAAGACACTAAAATATACAGATTTTTCCCTTTAACAATAATAAAATAAATACTGATACATTATTAATATGACATCACAATTGATTATAAGATATTTTTCTTACTCAATTTTTTTAAAGTTTATTTCTTAGGCTATCCAAATTGTACTTTAGCAAAATTATTTCCATTCTATATAACTGTAAATGACATTAGTAGCTCTAAACAAATAAAAGATTGCAAGCAATTTTTGTTAATTTTTAACTTTTACAAGGATCTTTTTTCTTATGCAACTGTTACTGGAGTTGTTAAGAATATTTTAGAAGCTATGACAACATTTGGGATAAATTTTAATAAATTATTAGCTGGGTATGGTGGCAAGCACCTGTAATCCCAGCTATATTCGGGAGGCTGAGGCAGGGAATTGCTTGAACCTGGGAGGCAGAGGTTTCAGTGAGCTGAGAACGTGCCACTGCACTCCAGCCTGAGCAACAGAGCAAGACTCTCAAAAAAAAAAAAAATTTAATTAATTATTTCAAAACACAAACTTTAGTATATCTAGAGCTGATGAGCCTCATGGAACAATTTTAATATAAAGATTTAACTCTTCATATGAGTCAGTTTTGTGTAAGTCTGAGTTTTAAATAAATTTATACAATGACGTTTTGATGTTTCTTCTGACATTTCCTGTAAATTGTGGAGATTGCACAAGAAATTGAAAGAAGCCTCATGATTTGCATATAATTTTAAGTGCCTGTTTATATATTCAATAGCTCTGTTTTCAACTTCAAGGAAAATTTTCATTTTATCTTCCTCATTAATCATTGCTCCATCTGAAGTTCATATGAAAACAGTGTTCTTTTCCATTGAGAATGTAAAATGTAACTTCTGTTTCTAAGCTTGTGGATATTCATTTTGCAATGTTCCAGCATTTTAATCCAAAGATTCCAAAGTCTTTAAAGAGCTCTATTAACTCCTTGATAAATGCTTTATTGCAATGCTCATGTGTATGACTTTATTTTGTAATAATTTACTAACAACGTCTACTTCCTGACATTGCCAAGCAGTTTTTGTCCCACCGTTCAGGTTAAAGAGTTAACATTTGTGTAGATGCCACAGAGATGGACTTTGGGGACAGTCAGGCTGGCCTCATAGGGGTCCCAGTGCTGCCCCCCATAGAGCTCCTGCTTCCCCGCTTGTCCTTGGTCACTGCTACCGTACCTGCTGCTTCTGCTGTTGCCAATCTGGGCCCAGGCACTGGCCCGGCCACCCTGTGGCTCTGTGATTACCCAGCTGAAGACTCCATTTCCCAGTCCTGTTTGTAACTAGGTGTGGCACAAGCATGTGCTTTGGGTAGCCAGGCTAATTACCCCACATGCATGCTGCCCATGTGCCCCCAATGCACACACTACCATCTAGTCTATCACCATTGCTCACACGCATGCTCTATTACCCATCAAACTTACCTACAAAAAGCATGTTTAAAAATAAAGGTATTAAGAATTTCTTTTTTTTTTTTTTTTTTTTGAGACAGAGTTTCGCTCTTGTTGTCCCGGCTGGAGTGTGATGGCACAAACTCGGCTCACCGCAACCTCCACCTCCCGGGTTCAAGTGATTCTCCTGCCTCAGCCTCCCAAGTAGCTGGTATTACAGACATGCACCATGATGCTTGGCTAAGTTTGTATTTTTAGTAGAGACAAGTTTTCTCCATGTTGGTCAGGCTGGTCTCGAACTCCTGACCTTAGGTGATCTACCTGCCTCAGCCTCCCAAAGTGCTGGGATTATAGGCGTGAGCCACCATGCCAGGCCTAAGTTATTAAGAATTTCAAGACAGTGACAGCAGAGCATTAAACCCAGCGCTGAACCCTTCTGAGAGCAGGGCCCTGTGCCCCTGCAGAAGTTGGCTACCCATGAAGGCAGCCCTGCCCTCAGCCTTTGAAGAAAAAAGAATGGCAAGTAGGGTGGTGGGATGCAAACTTGAAAGAAGTCCCCTGAGAAGTCCTCCTGGCAGGTGTCTCAACATCCCAGGGCCCCTCAATCCTGACCCCTTGATCACTGTACCCATGCTCCACCCACATTTCTCCTGCTGCACCCATCAAAATCCATCCTGCAGGAGCCGCTCTGTAGACAAGGGAACCATGACTGTAATGTGGCAGGGACTGCTGGTTGTCATCAGAATGCACTTTCCACCTTTTTCAAAGTAATGGAGTTTAAGGTATATGCATGGTTACCCAGACAAATACTACATTTCCCAGTAGCCTTTGTGATAGGTGCAGCCATGTTACTAAGATCTCTCCAGTAGAATTCTTCTACTTCACCTCCTTCAAAGAGAGGTGCTGCCATGTACTTCCTCTCTGTACCATTATACAAGCTGGAACACAGATACAGGGTCAGCTAGCTTCAACCACACAGATGAAGACCATAGTCTAGGGATTGGTAAAGTAAGAAACAGAGCCCAAGTCTTTGGATAATTTCATGGGCAAGCCTGACCTGGCAAACTAGAAAGCTTACCTTGGATCTCTTGCTTAACAGAGAAAAAAAAGTTTTATTTAAACCACTCTATTTTGAGGTCTCTACTGTTACAGCAGCTTAGTATTTGCATAATTTGAATCTGGAGAGAGTTCAATTCCCATTGTTGATCTATTCATTGAGCAAGTCTGAAAATAAGGTCAAGTCCCTGGTATGAGAATAAGGTCCCTGGGAAGAAGGTGGGTGGGTTCTTCACATCCCAATGAGAACTCTGAATGCACTTTCCCACAAAGGCGTTCATTTAGTCATGTTAGCTATAAATGAGACAGACTTCGGCAATCCAGCCCAGCCTAGAGATGTACCTACAGCATTGCTTCTACAAGAAAGCAGCTTTCATATCTGAAATAACTAATTTGTAAATATACCTTTGAAATGCAACCAATTTATTAGCTGAAATCTTCCTGAAATTCTGTACCTATATCATAGAACTGCAGTGAAAATTAATTGAGATAATATATGTGAACTGTTAAGCACAGCATCTGATACCAAATGAGCTTTCAATCGATTTGATCTTTTTATTATTACTTATTATTTACTTATTAATTATTTATTAAATGGACATCATAATATAGTCCCAATTAACATAATATAGTCATAATATGTCATATTATCATGATATATATAAAATGATGTCATATATATTGATATCATTTATTTATTTTTATTTTGAGAAAGGGCCCATGCTGGAGTTGAGTTGTGCACTCTCTGCTCTCTGTAATCTCTGCCTCCTGGGCTCAAGCAATTCTCCTGCCTCAGCTTCCCCAGTAGCTAGGACTACAGGTGTGCATCACCATGCCTGACTAATATTTGTATTTTTTTTTTGTAGAGACAGGGTTTCCCCATGTTGCCCAGGCTGGTCTTGAACTCCTGGGCTCAAACAATTCACTCTCTTTGGCCTCCCAAAGTGCTGACATTTCAGGCATGAGCCACTGCGCCCGGCTGACATCATGTATTTTGAGGAAGTGTATGGCAACAGGCTTGGAGTAACAATCCTTCCTCTCCTGACTGCCACACAGAGAGGGACGAGAGACAAATTACTTAAATGTTTACAAATTTCTTAGTTTCTGTAAGAAGTTTTAGCAAATCTGTTCAAAACGAACTGCATAAAATATAACCTCAAAAATACATGAGGTGTTAAAATATCACTCAAAGTAGTCAATGAGAAGTAATGGGTTAAGGAATCACAACGGAATGAAATGCCTGCACATTAGAAAGAAGAAACCAAGAATTCAGTACATGAGAGAAATACAAAAGGAAGAGCTGCCAAAAGTGGAGAGCAGGCTTGATTCATTCTGGAGGTCACTGTGAGGTTTCCCCCTACGACAATAGGAGAAATAAATTTTGCTTTTATAGAATTAACCTTATAATAGATAACACTCAATAGATCAGTATAAACTAGTTTTTAAAAACTGAGAGGAAAAATGGGCTTCTACTCTGAAAAAAATTTTAAAAATAGAAAACAATAAAACTTTCTTAAAACTATAGAGAATAAGAAGAGACAATGGAAAAATCTTAAGACTTAATTAGGTGTGGAGAAAAATCTGCTAAGACATGAAGCCAAGAAGTCAGACTGCTAATTGCTTATTTATCTCTAGAGCACTGTCATCGGAATGTGAACAATGAGTAAGACAATAACAACAGAAAAGTAAGATGAAGTAGTTGAACATCTGGGGAAAGACTTTTTTTAATAACCTAGACTTGGCAGTATTTCATCCACTCAGCATTTTTAAGGAAGAAAATATCCCACACAGGGAAACATTCAAATAACTGAAGCTTATCTGCTTAAGAGTTGTAAATTCTTTCATAATTGTATTAAAACTCTGTTAAAGGGAAAACTTGTTCTCTACTTTCTTAAATGTAGTGTGTTAATTTTAACAATATTCTTGATGCTCCAGGGTCCTTTTGGTAAACAGCAAAGACTTCTCCCCTCTGCATGGAGGCCTCTGGGGTGAATTCGTCCCTGTGCTACCCTGCCTAAGACTTTCTTGCTATTTAGAGTGTGTCGCTCGTCTCCACAGCATAATCACAGCAGTCCCATTCTTTACCGGTGTCTGTATCTCTGCACCAGTAACTGTATCCCTGCACATTTCCAATCTGTTTCCCACTGATCACAGAGATCTGGGAAACCCAAAAAAGAAAACTTTTAATTTTTTTTTTGAAAAATGAAAGTGAACAAGCTATGAAAGAGGGCCTCAGGGAATCTTTTTTTAATGGCATAAGTGAACATTTATTTTGATCTTAACCACTTTTGTTTTGTTACTTTTTAATAATTAGTTTGTTCTGAATAATTTGGGTAGCAATCTCTGGAGAAGTGAGGTGTGGCGATATATTCAAATGAGTGAATTAAAATAGAGGTAGCTCATGAAAGGAGACAGTTGCTATTGTGGAAAGGATACAGGGTTTTACCAACAGAACTGGGTTCAAGCCCCAGCTCCACCTCTTACCAGATGTCTCTGAGTCTCAACACCTTACTCTTTATGAACATACACACCCATGATGCAGAGTTATTTTAAAGATTAAAAGAAATACGGCATTGTGCCTGCTTTTATGCTTGGCACATATAGACCTAATATAGATAAATATTTAAGTAATTTATCTCTCATTCCTCTCTGTGTGGCACTCAGGAGAGGAAGGATTGTTACTCCAAGCCTATAATTTTTATATTTTATATATTTTGAATATTTTGACATTTTGAGTATATTAGACATACATACAAATGTCCCTACATATGATGTCCTTTTGGTGAACAGCAAAAACTTCTCATATGTATGGACATTTGTATGTATGTCTAATATTCTCAAAAGTGATTACTACAAACCCAAAATTTAATCTGTAAAAAAAAAAAATCTACTTTAAATTATTTTAGGTAAAATAGGGTTCATTAGATTTCCGGAAATAGAAGAGCCTGGCAATTAATCACACGGTCCTGCTTCCAACCCCAGAAATGAGGAAACCAATGCTGGAGAGTAAACATGACTTGGCCAAAGTTATAAAGCTAATTAGAAACTACCCATAGAATTGGAACCACGATTTCCTAATGTCCAATTCGGAGTTAATTTACAACAAAATTGATGAACATTTTCTGTAAAGGGCCAGATAGTAAATTGCTAGACATTGTGTAAATTGCTAGTCTCTGTCACATCTGCCCAAATACACTGATAAGGAAAAGCAGCCATAGGCAATACGTAAGAGAATGAGTGTGGCTGTGTTTCAATAATATTTTATTCAGAAAAACAGACAGGCTGCAGGCTGTCTTTGGCTCACAAGCTAGTTTGCTGACCCCTCATTCGGAACAAGTTAACAGACATTTTTTAGCTTAGAGGAAACATAATGGACATAATTTCAAATCAACACATCTTTCTGCTTTCATTGCCAAAGCACTAGAAAAACGGGGTGACCGTGAGAGAACTCAGGATAATGAGACTTAAATGTTACCATTATGACTAACATCTTAAAATAGTGTTTAATAAATATCAATTCTGGCCTCAAGATTATTTTATTTCTTAGTGGTAATTAGGAAAATCTAAAAAAGAAGCTCTAAGAAAGCAGGAGGATTCTCAAAGAATTGGAATTCAAAATTATCTTGGCTAAATAACAGTGAAGAGAACTAAAATAGTAGTAAACAAAATGAAACAACAATTAAAACAGAAAATACCATGGAAAAAATAAAAATGTTCTAACCTAAAGCAATAAGTAAATATTGCCATCAAAATTTACTGATTACAAGTGAAAACATGACTTATCAATCCAAGTAGTACTTTTACATTAGCACCTATCTCTCCAAGAGATAATCCTTAAAATCAGAATCAAAGAACATAATGTTGGGGCCAGGAGCAGTGGCTCACATCTATAATCCTAGCACTTTGGGAGGCCGAGGCAGGCGGATTACCTAAGCTCAGGAGTTGGGACCACCCTGGGCAACATGGCAAAACCCCATCTCTGCTAAGATACAAAAAATTAGCTGGGCATGGTGGCAGATGCCTGTAGTCTCAGCTACTCAGGAGGCTGAGACACGATAATTGCTTGAACCTGGGAGGCGGAGGTGAGCTGAGATCGTGCCACTGCATGCCAGCCTGGGTGACAAAGCAAGGTTCTCTTAAAAAACAAACAAACAAACAAACAAAAAAACATGAAGAAACAAAAGGAGCATGATATTGGAACCGGGAATAATCTACCAGAAATCAGAACACTTCCAAAAATGTATCTTTCTGGTTTGTGTCAGGACCTTCTGATAACACTGATCCATGATCATCATCGTCATAATAATCTTCAGACACATAAAGAAAGATCGCATTGAGGAAGGTGCCCAAATGCTTTTTCCTTTCCATTGAGGATGAGTGTGAAGAAATATCTATGCTGCAATATGAGGCAGAGATAAATTTTTTGTTCCTAAGAAGTATGACAGATTGGATCGGCTTGGCAAAGGAATAGTGTTCAAGCTTCCTCTAGAGAGGCTTTGAGAGTCTAAACTTTGCATCTGTTTGGCATGATGATTCCTTCCCAAGAGGAAGGGAAGTACAAGAATTTTCAACATCTGAATTTTAAGGGAGCTGTTCAAATTGTAATTTGACATACTCAATTGAACTAAATGTAGTGCTCTATTTTCCCTAACACTTATGTTGCTCCCTAGTAGTAAATTGGTTGTTTACTTTTGAACATCTACCTTGGAGGCACTAAAGAGTAAGAGGATGATCTGTCATTGGAATTGGGTTCATTACATTGTACCAACTTGCTCCCAACATCTGTTCTGTTTATACAATGACTCATTCAGAGTATTCAGTGCTTAGTGCAAACAACTATCATCTTCCAATATTTGATTTCTCCTTGGGCTTTCACATACACCTCAGCTTTGGTTTCACTAAATGATTTTGGAAGAAAAAAAGGCATGAAATAAAGCCATACCAATGAATGAGAGATTGAATGATAACTATGAAAGTTTTGTGTATACAACTTCTGCAACTCAAAGGGCTCTTATGGTGTTAGCAAAAAACCATGTAGCACCTTTGCCCCTCTGTCAGGACAAAATTAGAGCAGTTTCTTTAGTATCACAGTATCATTGTCTGTTTTTAACTTTTATATTTACATAGTAAAGAAAATATTTAACTTTATATTTAAAGGATTGTACAACAATAAAATATTAAAGCACACAGAATAATGTTCAAACATATAATGTATATATAGATGACTTTTTGTACTTGTATCTGTTCACCTACAATGCAGTTAAAATTTATAGCTAAACCCAGCTATGAGAAAATCTTCTTCAGTATAGACCACAGGCATTTTATTTCTGTGCATTGACTTTTTAAAAGATGGCTTCAATTGTCACATAATAATGTTGACACCGTATAAATATTATTAATAAAAGATAAATGAAAATGAAACCACTTTCACACTGTTAAAAATAAAATGTTAACTAAAACAATACTGTTGGAAAACATGTATATACCACATTCATTACAATGGAAAGTAGAGAAATACCTGTTAGTTGAAACTGATGTTACAAACAAAATTTCTATGGAAAGAATACCATGAAAACTAGAACTAAAATATATTTTTTAATGTTCAATTGGCAGGATCCAAAAAAGTGCCTACCCCTTGAACAAGAGAAATTAATTTGTTTAAAGGAAAAGTCACTTTTTATGTTAAAAATAAAAAATCTCGGACCCATAGATTTTCTCATTTATTTTCTCGTGTAATGTCCTCCAGGCTTTTTCACAGCAACCACATGGATCTAATAGACAACTCAGGCATAGGAACCGGTACACATTCAATTTTACCAGTTGGTGAAAATTGTTTTCTCTCACTCACAGCTTTGACCAGGTCACCCCTGCCCCCAATGGGCCTTCTCTATTGTTCTCCTTATCAAATGCAGACTCCTGGGATGTCAGCTTCAAAGGCCTCCTCTAGTTTTCTCAGCTTTCATTTCCTCTCTAACCAGTCTGTATTCTTCCAGCCAAGAAATCCTTCATTTAGCCCTTAGATTCGCCATCCCCAATTCTTCATCCATTCTATTTCTTACACTTCCCACACTGGCTCAGATCACTTTCAACAGTGACTTCGCCCCTGAAATGGGATTCAACCTCAACTTATGAAGTTAAATATCCAACTGCTTTTGCCTGCTTCTTTCTGTTTTTAAATCTAATGCTATCTGCCCTGAACAACAGAGATTATGAGATAGGACCGGGACCCCTGCAACATATTTCTCAAGTATTTTAGTCTTTCATGTTCAATCTGTTAGACCTCTAAGAAGCATAGCACAGAATGAAAGAAAAGTAAGTATCTGCATCACATTTAAAGACAGAAAAAAAAGAAAGACACTGCAGCATATTTTATGAGAGCAGGTTGTTGGAATGTCCATTGATATTGCTTCAGGGCCCATGACAGAAGCAGAAGATAGTGGGAATGTTAGGCACTAGATACAAGATGAACAAAGACACACACAACCCCTGATCACACCACCTAAGTGATAAACTGGCAAGGAAAGCTGAGAAGGAGGAACTGAGATTGCTACGGGAGGGAGGGGAAACTGGGAAGCAAATGAACACAGTATTGCCAGTAGGAATACAAGTCACCAGAGTTCTTCCAGCCAGGCAGAACACAGGCCATCTAACTATGTGCTAAGTGCTGAAATGGACACACAATATTAGCAACACAAAGCACTATCTCATTAGACTTAGTTTCCAAAAGTCTATTTCCTTTCCTCCAATAAACATTAGGATTAGCCTGCTTATTTTGTTGCTCCTAATACTAATTCCAATGAAACTCTCAGTTACCATGCAAACGGCTGGATTAATTCAATGATCCTATTTTCTTCGTTCCTAAGAGCACCTTTATACATTCTCTCACTCAAAAATACATTGAGTATCAAGGTTATCTTTGTCAGAGAATATCCTGAAATGATGAGCCCTAGTTTCTTTATCTGTAAAATAAGGATAATATTATGTAACTATTAGGTAGTGTTGAAAATTAAATGAGACAGGGCATATAAAGCTCTTAGCAGTCACTGGCATCCAGCATGCATGCAATAAATGTTAGCTATGATTATTGCCATTGTTATCACTATGAGAACCTTGATTTTAGCATCATGACTGTTGTCGTTGTAACCTAACATGAGCTTTAAACTAGTGAAATTTAATTTTTAGACCAAACAATATATATATGCCTTTTCTATCTTCCTATAGAATACAATGAATCTTGCTGTTCTTCAGTTTTCCTGACTTCATGCAGCTCCCTTCCTATTCAGAATGCAAGGTTGCTGGCCTGTTTCCTAATCAACATCACAGAGGAAAAGCATGAGTGAGGAAGGAAAAGCACTAAAGCAGAAGATGTCTATTCCTGAGTCTGTGCTGTAGTTAAAAGGTGAGTCTGTTGAGTCATTACCCACAACTCCTATGGGTCCCCAGGGAGGACAGTTGTCATCAGAACTGCTTTTGCCACCTCCCTTTAAAATGTCTGCAGATATTTGTCCTCTTTCTTCTTCACCTTTTGCTTTGCACTTCACATGCCCCCTCCATGAGCTCATTCACTCCTTTGATTTTAGCCCAACATATGCATGAATGATTCCCAAGCTCTTGTCTCTGCAGCTCAAGCCTCCCTCCTGAATTTCAGGGACCTACACCCAACTGATATGCCAGGAAATTTACATCTCCAAATGACTCCTTATCATAAGCTATTCTTTTCCCTGTGATCTCTACTTTGGCAAGTAGTATGACAAACATGTTTCACCTCTTCCCAACCAACCACCTGGTGGTCATCCTTCCTTCTACCTTTTGCTCTTTCCAGTGAACCACCAAATTTTCCATATGTGAGTCCTTGAGAACAGGGATTTTGTCTTATTTGCTCCTCAACCCCAGTTGAAAACAACCCCCAGCACATAGCAGGCACTCCTTACATATTTGTTATATAAATGAATAGTGCATACTTACCACTCCATAACCATCTGCTAAATGAAGGACTGGATGATTTAAGCTGCATTCTCAGAAAACAGGAAGAACATACAAATAATTCTACTTTACTTAAATGTTTCTAATAATTTCTTCTGATAAACAAGAATATTAAATCATATGATGCAGTTTTGTTTACTATCAGAACAAGACATTATGTGTTTTGTCAGAACGTTCAAATGTTAGTCGTCTGGCTGTTGAGTTTCGTAGTTAAACAAGCAGTTTTTCAGTCTTCAGACTGTATAAAAATCTGTAAAAACCCTCTATTCAAGTTGTACCTAGCAAGGGCTCTTGTGAAATGTGTGTTGAGAAAATTGGAAACAGCTTAGCAACTCAAAATAATAATATTTCATAAAATCCTGTGGGGTAAAAAGCCAATCCAGTGGGGCCACTCACTGGGTGTGTTAGGCAATTTCCTAACACATTTTTGGAAAACTTTTTCAGATCTTCTATATGCTATTTGGTGGAGAGGAGTAACTTGTTAAATATTGCCCAAGACTTTTGAGTGGTTACTCAAAAGCTCACTTTTCATTTAAAACGTTTTTGTTTGAGTTGTTTGTAGCAGAATAGGGTTCTAAGGATGTGCATTCTTGCTAGAAAGTATGTGGGCTTGCCTTTTACTTTGTATCAAGTCTGTAATCAAATCAACTTGCATTGCTTTGCTTTATAAAAATAGCAAAAAAATGTGCTACAAATAACACAAATAAATAAAAGGAAAGTACATTCATGTCTGCATCTGTATTTGACTTGAAAAATAAAAGGCTTCATGAAATAAAAATATTTTGAGGCTTTTGTATTTTTATCACTACTTATTCTGTACTGGGCAGATCTGAACACTACATGTTTTCTTCAATTAGAAGTCATCCAGCAGGCGGACTTATTTTCAGAGCAAAGTCTTAGCTTACACAAATTAAGCCATATAGTTCATACATCTTGTTCAAGATGACTGAGAGCAAACCTCTAAATTTCTTTTTCTCCAGGTCAATATTGGCAGTTCTAAACTACCACTTTTTTTTGTCCTGTGTTGAGATTTATTCAAACTGCCAACCATGAAAAGAAAAATAGGATCATTCCCAGGAAGAAGAGAAGGGTATGTGCAGGTAGCGGTGGTTATCTACCACAAATTATAAGGTTACTGAATGGTATTTGCTTTATATATGCAATCATGTGCCATTTTTATACACATCTACATAGAACTATCCCTACACATCTACTCTTTGTATAAGATAAATTCATCTCTTCTTTTGTGGGCTGAATGCTATAGGTCTACCTTTAATTTATACTATTAAGTGCCTGCAAGAGATGATTTTTAAATAAGTAGTTTTGCATACAGTGCCATCATTTGATGCCAACTTTGAATGTTATTAAGTTAAATGTATGCAGAAATCTTTTTGTCTCCTTTTAAGAAGTGTACACTATGTTTTATGACAGTGAAGTCCTCAGTCTTCTCTAACAGGCCCAGATTCAAAGGGGTTCAGATCACAGCTCAGTCAAGTCCCACCTCTATAATCTTGAGCAAATCACTTCATCTATTAGTTCCATCATCTATAAAATGGGAAATGCCTAGTCCATTCAGGCTGCTAGAACAGAATACCACAGACTGGGTGGCTTAAATAAGAAACAATTATTTCTCACAATTCTCTCGGGTTCAAGTGATTCTCCTGCCTCAGCCTCCTGACTAGCTGAGATTACAGGGATGTGCCACAATACTCGGTTAATTTTTGCATTTTTAGAAGAGACGGGGTTTTTCCATGTTGGCCAGCTGGTCTCGAACTGCCTGCCTCAGCCTCCCAAAGTTCTGAGATTACAGGTGTGAGCCACTGCACCCACCCATAACCTCACCTACACCTAATTATCTCCCAAAGTCTCCACCTCCTGATACCATCCTCTTGGGGTTAGGGTTTCAGCATATAAATTTGGGGGTGGGAGATGCAAACATGCAGTTCATCACAGGAAGAGTAAGTATAATCCTCACAGTGATGCTGGGAGGAGTAAATAAGATCATGTATCTAAAGTGCTTAGCACAGTGCTTAGTACATAATAAATACTCAGCAAGTTACATACTATTATGACAACACTGTTATTATTAAACACTAGTAGGAAAACACCATTATTTGGATTGCAAAGTCTGGCCATCATTTCTTTAGTTTGTTTTCTTTTATTCTGTTACTACCTTAAGCATACTCACCAGAGTGCAGCATGGTTTAAAATTAATTGATTTTTTAATTCTACAAATCTTTAATCGAAACACCATTTCCACAGATCCTACCAGCCTCTAACATTTAGCTCTCCCATCTTCACAATTTCAGCATTTTTTTTCTGAGCTTAATATTCATCACACATACTGATGCAATCACTTGTATATGTATACATGTATTCCTATTGCTTGTGTTCCATTTCCAGCCAATGTTTGCCTGTTTTCACAGATAGATTATCACTAGAGAAGTGGAACCAGGATAATAGCCAGGTCTACTTGATCCTACAATAGCCATCTTCTAACTGTGGAATGTGTTTCCTTAGAGGTGTACAAGGGCTTTCCAAGGGTACATTACAGGCAGCGATAGTTTTAAAGGAATCAATTTCCACACGCTTACATTCCCTCTTTTCTATAATTGTCTATCTGAGGGCACATGCAGGGTAAAGTCATTAAGTATTTCCTTTCTTACCTCCCTTTTGACAATGTTCCTTTATTTCAACTAAAAAAAAAAAGGCATTTTGCAAACATTTCGAACCTGCTATGGCACATGCTCCTGGGGTATAAAACATCTGGAGTTTCAAACACATAGACAATTCAAAATAGCTTCCATTTTGCTATCCCGCCTCCTCATTCTCCAAACGTTGTCAGAGAAGACATTGTTCTTGAAGGAAAATCCTTGAAGGACAAAGTTAAAAGAGCACAAATAAACCCTGAAAACAGAGGACCCGAGGCTCATTTCTCTCAGGCAACAAACTTATATTATTTTGTCTGTCTGTCTACCTAAATATGTATCATAAAATTCCAAGTGAAAAGTGGAATTCTAAACTTCCAGTTCCAGTTAAAAATGGAGTAAAAACATCCCACCTTACTCTCCCCTGTGATTGTAACTACAAATTGTTGACAGAATACACAAAGCAACTGTCTGTGGTATCCAAACAGTAAAGACCAGTAAGCAGACTAGGAAGGGAAATAGCAACTTAAAGAATAATAAGGAGGTGAGCTTTCTGGTGATTTTCTTTTTCTACTCATATTTCACAGCATAGTATAAGTGAGCAACATCATGGAACTGTGCAGCAGGCTTGACCTAGAGAAACTCTCTCCTTGGTCAGAGGAATAAGCAGGAGGGGCCCTGCATCTCCGCTCCTGACTCTCCTGTGGAGGGGCCCTAGAAGCTGCACTCATGGAAGCTGCATTCATGCAACAGTGGCAGCAGCAGCCAAGGTTGCCTATTTGCCCCAGAGTTGGCTACAACAGTGCAAAGAACTAGAACTTTTCCAACAGAGGACCAGGGCAAAGGGTCCCTGGAAATCAGAGAGTTTCAGGGAGATCACAGAGAAGAGGGAGCTTGAGAAGATGATCCTACAGAGCTATGTATAAAGTCCTGGGTTTATCCCTCAGGTCTTCATGCATGAAAATGATTTGAAATAGAATACTAAAAGCTTTGAGAAGTAAGCAACAATGTAATCCATGGCCCAGGTATCAGACTGATCCCGGGGAAAAACACTCATGGGGAGGATCCATAGAGCACTACAAAGGCTTTCGAAAATGAACTGACATTGGAAATAAAGCCCTTAGAAGGCATAATGCAACTTGTAACCTGAACTTAACTGGGTCAATGGACTGTGAAAAGAAACAAACACACAAATGAAATCAGCATTTTCCGGAGAATTCTAACAGAACCCAGAATATCATAATATTTTTTAAATGCCCAGGATGTAAGTTAAAATTAATTAACAAACAAAGAAGCAAGGCATTCTCAGCAACTCCTAAGTGAAAAAGATAATTAATAGGCACCACCCTTGAAGTGACCTAGATGTTGAAATTATTTGACAAAGCCTTACTTCAAGCAGTGGTAATAACCATGCTCCATGAAGTAAGGACCAACAAATTTGAAGTGAATGGAAGGACAGAAGTCCTCAGCAAAGAAATAGCAGCCATAAGAAAGAATCAAATGGAAGCTCAGAACAGAAAAATAAAATAACTAAAATATTTTTAAAAGCCACTGAAATTGCAGAGTGAAGATGACAAGATAGAGTAAGTGAACATACGGGTAAATTAATAGATATTATCTAACATGAATAAAACAGAAAAAAAGTTTTCAAAAATGAACTTAACTTCAGATACCTGTTGTATATTATCAAAAGGTCTAACACTGATGTCATGAAAAATCTAAGAAGGAAAGGAAGGAGAATGAGATGTTTGAATTGAGGTTTTATGTAAATAACAATAGGCAAATCCTGTCCTGAATTTACTTGATCATTTAGATAGCAAAAAAAAAAAAAAAAAACTGTTTTCAGGATAGTACAGTTGTTTTTGTACAACTTCCTAGAATCAAATATCAGAATTGGTTGTTCTCAAAGGGCGCAGGGCGGTGATCTTGCCCCCCTCCCTGGAAAGATTTGGCAAGATCTGGAGGCATTTGGTCCTCACGACTGGGGAAGGTGGGTGCTTCTGGCATCTGTTTAGTGGGTGCAGGCAGAGGACGCTGCTAAACATCCTGCAGCGCACGACAGTCCCCAGTGCCCAAAGAACTAGGATGTAAATGTCAGTGGTGCCTTGACTGAGAAACCCTGGCGTAGATGGTTTCGGGTATGGAGCGTGCTGGAGGGTTGGGATTTGCTGGGGCCTTTACACAGTCCAACCTTGACAGAATTCCTACTACGGGATCATATTCTCATAGACACGATCTCCGTGGCTTCGGAGGTAATGGAGATAAGAACCCCTTTCCTTTGGGGGAGCAAGGCGGGCCTTACATAATTGAAATAACTGGCGGACGTCCAGGTGCCAGGGCCGCCTGCCCACAGACCCTGCCTCTTCGGCCCTCCAGCCGGCTGGAGACAAGGCCGGGCCTGCTTGCAAGCGGCCCTGCCGCCCGTCAGGCAGGGCACGGGGATCCAGGATCTGGCCGGGCCGCACACTCCAGGCCAGCGGCCCCGCGGTGCCCACGCCCCACTACCGCTTCTCACGCTGTCTCTGCCTTTCTGTCCGTGTCTCCCCAGGTAAAGATGAGCCTTCCAGCTACATTTGCACAACATGCAAGCAGCCCTTCAACAGCGCGTGGTTCCTGCTGCAGCACGCGCAGAACACGCATGGCTTCCGCATCTACCTGGAGCCCGGGCCGGCCAGCAGCTCGCTCACGCCGCGGCTCACCATCCCGCCGCCGCTCGGGCCCGAGGCCGTGGCGCAGTCCCCGCTCATGAATTTCCTGGGCGACAGCAACCCCTTCAACCTGCTGCGCATGACGGGCCCCATCCTGCGGGACCACCCGGGCTTCGGCGAGGGCCGCCTGCCGGGAACGCCGCCGCTCTTCAGCCCCCCGCCGCGCCACCACCTGGACCCGCACCGCCTCAGTGCCGAGGAGATGGGGCTCGTCGCCCAGCACCCCAGTGCCTTCGACCGAGTCATGCGCCTGAACCCCATGGCCATCGACTCGCCCGCCATGGACTTCTCGCGGCGGCTCCGCGAGCTGGCGGGCAACAGCTCCACGCCGCCGCCCGTGTCCCCGGGCCGCGGCAACCCTATGCACCGGCTCCTGAACCCCTTCCAGCCCAGCCCCAAGTCCCCGTTCCTGAGCACGCCGCCGCTGCCGCCCATGCCCCCCGGCGGCACGCCGCCCCCGCAGCCGCCGGCCAAGAGCAAGTCGTGCGAGTTCTGCGGGAAGACCTTCAAGTTCCAGAGCAATCTCATCGTGCACCGGCGCAGCCACACGGGCGAGAAGCCCTACAAGTGCCAGCTGTGCGACCACGCGTGCTCGCAGGCCAGCAAGCTCAAGCGCCACATGAAGACGCACATGCACAAGGCCGGCTCGCTGGCCGGCCGCTCCGACGACGGGCTCTCGGCCGCCAGCTCCCCCGAGCCCGGCACCAGCGAGCTGGCGGGCGAGGGCCTCAAGGCCGCCGACGGCGACTTCCGCCACCACGAAAGCGACCCGTCGCTGGGCCACGAGCCGGAGGAGGAGGACGAGGAGGAGGAGGAGGAGGAGGAGGAGCTGCTGCTGGAGAACGAGAGCCGGCCCGAGTCGAGCTTCAGCATGGACTCGGAGCTGAGCCGCAACCGCGAGAACGGCGGCGGCGGGGTGGCCGGGGTGCCGGGCGCGGGGGGCGGCGCGGCCAAGGCGCTGGCGGATGAGAAGGCGCTGGTGCTGGGCAAGGTCATGGAGAACGTGGGCCTGGGCGCGCTGCCGCAGTACAGCGAGCTCCTGGCCGACAAGCAGAAGCGCGGCGCCTTCCTGAAGCGTGCGGCGGGCGGCGGGGACGCGGGCGACGACGACGNTTTGTATAGAAGAAAAGTTTGAATATTTAATGGCTAAAGTTTCCTAAATCAAATGAAAGATATCAATTTAGAGTCAACAATCTCAGAAGAACCCAAATAAGATAAACTAAGAAAAGAAAATCAAAATAATCAACCAAGTGGAATTTATTCAGGAACACAAGGCTAATTTAACAAATTAAAGAAAAACTACATGATCATGCCAACTCATGCAGAAAAAACATTTTCAACATCTCCCAGGAAACCAGGAAGAAAGATGTAGTTTATGGGATTACCTGATTAGGTCAACTGAGGATATTCTGCCTTTCTTAAAGTCGGCTGTGCCAAATAACATAATCTAATTATAGAAGTGACTGCAACATTGTGTTCAGTTCATACCCACATTCAGAGGTGAGGGGATTATACAAGGTGAGTGCACCAGGGAACTGGAACTCTGGGAACCATCTTAGAACCATGTTTGCCATAACGGTCAATAAACAATGGGAACCCAGTGTTTTAAAATCAGTACCTTTTACAACAGCTCTCAAAGTATCTAACAAAATATGTGCAAGACCTATATAAGCAAATTATAAATGCTGATAAAATAATCAAGAAATACCTAAATAAATGATGCAGCAAGTTTGTGGTTTGAAAGACTCAATACGTTTAAGATGCCAAGTCTCCTCAAATTGACCCACAGATTTAATACAAATCCAATCAAGATCTTTGGAACAATTTTTTTTTTTTTGTAGGCATAGACAAGCTGGTTCTAACACTTACAAAGAAAGGCAAAGAACTACAACTGAAAAATACATTTTGAGACATAACACAGTTGAAAAACTCACACTATTAGATGTTAAGACTTAATATCAAACCATACTAATTAAAACAATGTGGTTTGGTTAAGGAATGGGCACATAAATTAATGAAACAGAATAAAGAGTCCAGAAATAGACCCACAAGTATCAGATCAATTAATTTTTGATAGAGATGCAAAAGCAATTTAACAGGGGAGATATAGGCCTTTCAAAAATTTATCTGGGACAAATGGACATCTATTTGCAAAAAGTGAAAACAAACCACTTGACCTATACCTTATACCTTAGGTAAAAATTAACTCAATATATGTCATATAAAACGAAAACTGAAAATATCTTGGGAGAAATTATGAAGGAAAATCTTTATACACTTGAGATAGGTAAATAGTTCTTATATGATACAAAGTGTGTTGCATTTAAAAATTGATAAATTAGATCTCACCGAAATTAAAAACATTTATTCTGTGAAATGCACTGTGAAGGGAATGAAAAGAGAAGGTACGGAGAGTGGGAAACTATTTCCAAATCACATATTGAACAAAAGACTTGTACCCAGAATATATAAAGAACTCTCAAAATTCAACAGTAAGAAATCAAACAACCCCTCACCCCCACCATAAAATGAGCAAAAGGTATGAACAGACACTTCGCAAAGGAGATATTCTGCTGGCAAGTAAGCATATTGAAAGATGTTCGTCATTAGGCAAATTTAACCACAGTGAGTTGCTTCTACACACCTATTAGAATGGTCGAAACAAAAACAACAAAATCAATCTCACAATACCAAGCACTGGTGAAGATGTGAAGCAACTGGAAGTTGCACACCTTGTTGCTGATGGGAATGCAAAATGATATGGCCACTTTGGAAAAACAGTTGACAGATACCAATCTAGGTATTTATCTTAGAGAAATTTGCTTATGAATATTGTAAGTGACCATGGAATATTATGCAGCCACAAAAAAGGATGAGTTCATGTCCTTTGCAGGGACATGGGTGAAACTGGAAATCATCATTCTCAGCAAACTGACGCTGGAACAGAAAACCAAACACCACATGTTCTCACGCATAAGTGGGAGTTGAACAATGAGAACACATGGATACAGGGAGGGGAACATCACACATTGGGGGCTGTTGGCAGGTGGGTACTAGGTTTTTTAATGCTTACTGGCATTAAATTATTTGAACAGCTTCAAATAATTTAGGGATAGTATTAGGAGAAATACCTAATGTATGTGACAGGTTGATAGATGCAGCAAACCACCATGGCATGTGTATACCTATGTAACAAACCTGTATGCTCTGCACATGCATCCTGGAACTTAAAGTATAAGAAGAAAAACTGTAAGTGAATGTTTATTGCAGGAATTTTCATAATTACCAAAAAACTAGAAACAATCAAATTCCATTCAATGACTGAATAAACAAATTGAGGTACTGCCATGCAATGGAATACTAGCAAGCATTCAAAACAACTAACCACTGATACATGTAACAACATGGATGAATATTAAAGGCATTATCCTAAGTGAAAGAAGCAGGTCTCAAAAGGGAATATACTGTATGATTCCAGGTATGACATTCTAGAAAAGCCAAACCAGAGATGCAGAGAACAAACACATCAGTGGTTTCCAGAGGTTTGGAGTGTGGTTTTGGCCATAAAGGACAAGATGAAGACGATATATTTAGGGTGATAGAACTGTTCAGTAATCTAATTTTGAAGTGGTTACAAATATCTATGCATGTGTAAAACTCAGAACTGTATACACACAGTAAATTTGATGGTATGGAAATTTAAACATAAAAAATAAAGTCATTTCTTTATTTATTTCAGAAAGTAACTCTGATTTGATGAATAAGTTTGACATTGAAGATTGGCATTACCAGTTAGATAAATTTTACACAAATTGGATGAACAAAACTGACAACTCCAAGTTTTAATAAATGTATATTTAATGCATGTAATACAGTAAAAAGTAATTCATAAAAATATTATATTTGAAAAAAGTAATTGAAATTAAACAATATTTCCATTTTAAAAAAATTTTTCTGAATATATAGAGCTAAACAAAGTGCCTCAAAGTGAAAGAGTAATAAACAGATATTTGATAAATCCTGGTAATATTCTCAGAAGTAGAGGATATAAATGGCTTTACTGACTGGGTAACAAATTGATTTGCAAGTAAGGTACTTTCCAAGTCCGTGCTTCCAAAAATGGAAGAAGAATCTAATCAAGTTTTCATCTAATCATTAAAAATAATCTTAATGATAAATCATTACTGTGTGCTTTGTGACATTACACTGGGAAGCTGTTCAAATAATTGAATGCCATTATTCAATAAAACTCTTTCTATGCCTGTGTATTTAACGATGCGAATAAGTTTTCAAAGCACTACCATCTAGAAGAAAAAAGTAGAGACAGAATTGATGCCAAACTCTGATACAGTCTACACAAGCCAGGGTTCAAAGAAAACAAACTTCAACTAATACATTAAGATAGGGATTTCTAATATATGTCACATTTAAGGTTAGTAATTATTCATAAACATTTATAATAGAAAGTACAAATTTTTGATAAATTAATCAGAAAATACACTGTTGGCACTCACAGGAAAGTTTTTTAAAGTAATAATTTCCATTTCATGGACAGTTTTGTTCTAGAGTTGCATGGTAGGGTGATAAAAATAATCTAAGCGTTTAAAAGATATTACACTGTGATGAAATTCTGTAGGCGAAAGGAAATAGAAATGAGTTCAGAGAGAAAAAGGAGTAAAGTAAAATTTGCTGAAGGTTACAAGAGAAGCCTGTAATTTTTTAATGTTTGGTGACTGTCAAGTCAGATGAATTTAAGTTTCACTGAACACATGAAACTTAAATTAAAATTAAATTTAAAAGAGTTATATGTCAATTATCATAATATTCTTTAAATTCTACTACCTGACACTATTTACATTCACTGTTAAAAGTTTTTAGCTATTAAGTTAACATTATACAAGGGCTGTGTACTGTTTCAAAATCCTTTGAGGGTACACAAGCAAAAATATTTGGAAGGTCACATCTCTAAAACACTATGTTGCACTGCATCCTCGATAAGAACTTAATTTTTTCTTTAAACGTTTGCAGGGTTTCAGGCACAAAATTAACATATGGCTAGAGCAGATGAGAATGGACACTTCAGATTACTTCCCAATTGCTGAGCTCAATGGAATTACAGTTATGAAGATCACAATGCTATTTGGCAGAACAAAAGTCACAATTTCAAAAGAGATTCACAGAGTTTCATATGATGATTCTGAATCATGAATTAGTTTCAGTGGGTAGCCCAGAGTTTAAACTCTAGGATGTCTGAATTACTGGACAACTGCCACATCACTGTTGCTCAATTCCAAAAAGAACTGATTGAGCTTAAGGAACAATGTTCACCTGAAAGACATAGATAGTATTCTTTCCCAGGAATTTTGGGAAACAAGCATGAAATTTAGAACTAAGCTAGTATTTCTGCTACATAAAAGAAAAAAAGTAAACCCAGCATTTTTTTTTTCATTTACCTGGCTCTGTAAAGATCTATCAGCTATGATTAAATTGACCATGATGGAGTGTATAAAGCTGAATACTGAATTAAAATAGATGATGTTTTGAATTGCAAATAAGCTGCATCCTTGTTAGAGTAATCAACTGATTATTGACTAAAATGGGCTCAGGGATATGCACTTATGATCATATATATTAAATAATATCAGACTTTTGACTTGCTGCTAAAAATTCCTATACTTTACTATAATCTGTAAAACCACAAATATGGATTTTGACTGTGATTCTGAAATGTGATCTGATTTCTGATTCAGAGGCATAATATTTGACAAAATGCAGATGGCCTTGGTCTCCAGCCACTGAACAAAATAATATTCTGTAAGAAGCACAAGGATCAACCTACGATCTTGAGTTTCTGAGCCATCAACCTGTAAGCCAAGCAGCTAGCTTGGCAAGAGAGTGAGAAGAATGAATGCAGATGAGGAAAGAAAACCTCTACATTTCTGTTTCAGGGACACGACACCACTTCGAGCAAAGCAATATTTGGCAGAGAATAGAAACCTAATCTCAAATGATTTATAAACAAGAATTGCTGAGCCCAAAGAGAACAGGTAGCATTTAGGCTCAACAAGAAATCTATTTTATCTGGCACTGCTTCTTTATCCTGGGTATGTGGCATAGCAAAGTCAAAACAAGCCTGTAATTCTCCCAGAAAAACAGTGGAAATCCACAGGAGGAGCATTTCTCGTGGTCACAGATAAAAAGAAGCTGTTAGGGACTTTAAAGGATTTTTAAAACTTCAAGCTTCAAATTACAGCAGAGTGAAATGTAAGTACCAGAAAAGTTGATCATGAAGTTTCTTCATAAAAATTCTGTCACAGTCTTAGCTCTATCACTACCCAAATATCAACAAAAACGACAACTGTTCCTCACGTAACTTCTCTTCTTCATCTCATTTTTGACCGTTCTCCCTACCATGTTCTATGTGACAGCCCTACAGACAGATGCTGGCAGCTGATTAAAAGAACTGAGGGAGGATATCTGGGGCAAGAACATTGCAGGCAGATGGAACAGAGTAGCTATACAGCCTAGAGAACAAAAACAAAAACATTATGAGAGAAGTCAGAGGGGCAATCAGGTCCAAATAATGTAGGGTGGGATGTCTGTGCTGCACAGCTCTAGGTGGCACAAATGACACAGACAGGAGGCAAAAATACTGGGTAGAAGAGGACGGTCCCCAACAAAGGCTCCATCCTCAAGCCTGAAGACCCACAGCCCTAAGTGAGGACAGACATTTCTGTTTTTGCACCTAAAAAGTTCCCTTTTGGCCCACTACACGCCCCCACCATCATGCCCATATATAAACCCAAGACCTTAGCAGGCAGACTCATGGAGCGGCTGAACATCGGAACCAGCAGACCAGCAATGACAGAACAACTCGGCAGAGTCTGGCCACTGGATGCCCCGACTCCAGGGAAAGACCACCTTCCCACTCCATTCCCCTCTTTCTGGTTCTCCATCCATCACACTGAGAACCACTTCCACCACTCAGTAAAACCTTGCACTCATTCTTCACTCTCAGGTGTGATCCAGTTCTTACAGTACACTGGGCAAGAGCTTGGGATACAGAAGGCTGTCACGCTGGCCCCCTGCCCTTGTAATAAGGCAGAGGGTCCACTGAGCTGATTAACACACAAGCCGTCTGCCGACAGCAAATTTAAAAGAGCTTGGTAACACATGCCCACTTGGGCTTCAGGAGTCACAGACATCCACCCCCAGACACTGCAGTGGGGCTGCAGACCAAAAGCATTCTTGCAGGCCTCTGGACCTGCCCGTCTGCATGCTACCCCTAGGGGTTTGAGCGTCAGGACAACCACACAGGAGACACCCCTGTTGCATGTCTTGTGAAGGGAATCAGGGAACTCTCCCCTTTTACTATTCACATTGACTTCTGTTTGACTGGTATTCCCCTGCCGTTGTGCAATGCAGCAATACTGATGAAGGCCTAACAGTCGTAAAGACCAAAGGCTTTTATACTGAGTGAAAGGGAAAGACTTGGAAAACTTGGAGAGAATAGATGTGAAAGTTTAAAAGATTCCTTTCTCTGCTGTGTGCATAGGGAAGCATCAAGGAAGAGGCAGTAATAGCCCAAAGGAGCAGAGGGAGGCAGCAAGGAAGCCAATAATGAGGCTGGAAGGATAATACAGGCACAAATCCAAGTGAGCTGGGCCAGGAGGTTGTGGAGGTGTGAGCACTGGTTGGATCACGTATACATTTTGACAGTTGAACCACTAAGATTTGCGGACAAATCTGATATGATGTGAAAGAGAAATGAAGAGTCAAGAACGACCCAACGTTTTTAACTAGAACTGAAAGAACTACATTGTTATTGACTAAAGTGGGAAAAGTCGGGAGGAGAAAAAGTGCATGAGCAGTATCAGATTGGTTTTGTACCTGTTATGTTTGACATGCCTTTTAGATACAAATAGAAACAAACAGAAGGCAAATTGTGTGTGTGTGTGTGTGTGTGCGCGCGTGTGTGTGTGTCTGCATGCCACAAGCATACATATGCATGCAGGTCCAGAGGTCAGAGGAGGGATATGGGCTACAGACCCACATTTGTAGCTGTCAGAGTACCAGTGGTATTTAAAGTCAGGAGCCTGAATTAAATCATCAAAAGAAGAGAGATCCAAGGACCAACGCGTGGGGGACTCCAGTGCCTACAGGTGAGAGAAATGAGGAGAAAACACAAAGGAGACTGAAAAAAGTGGCCAAAGAAAGAGGAAAACCCAACTGGCAGTCAGGTGAAGAGTTTATCAGAGAGGAGGCAGTGACTAAATGTGGTAATGCTGCTGGAGGTCAGACTACTGAGAACTCCTATGGGAGATAGCCACACAGGTAGAGGCCCTTGGAGATGTGGGAAAAAAGGACCTTTGCTTGAGAGGTGTAAACAAGGGCAGTGGAATGGAGGTTTGAAGTTTAGGGAAGTGGAAAAAAATTTGGGATGATATGTAGATTTAAGAACCATCAGTGTATATGCGGCTATAAGCAAATATAAGATTTCCCATAGAAAACATATAAGATGTTTGCTATAAGCAAATATAAGATTTCCCAGAGAAAACATATAAGAAAAGAAGGTTGAAAATAGAATCCTGTGGAATATCAACATTTAAGGGGCCAATAGGAAAAGGAAGGAGACTAGACTGTGGCCAGGGCAGTGAAAGCCAGATAGGAACAGCAATATTCTAAAAACCAAAAGCAAAGAGAGTGCTACAGAGGAAGGAGAAACCAACAGGGACAAAAGCCTTCCATTGCAGGGTGCAGCCAAGTTTATACTTCCTCCTTCACAACCCCGCATCTCTTCTCCTATAGGACATTGTACTTATGGGCTGTAACAGATACTGTCGGTTTCAAAGGCTGAAGGAAGTGCATACCCCAGCTTCCTCGCCCCTCAAGTAGACTAATTCTAAACCATATGTTATAGGCTATTTCCCAGATTTTTCCATGGGATTGCTCTAGTTGCCCACTATGGTAGCTGGTTTAATTATCTACTTTTTTTTTTTTTTTAGGTGGAATTTTGCTCCATCTCCCAGTCTGGAGTGCAGTGGTATGATCTCAGCTCACTGCAACCTCGGCCTCCCAGGCTCAAGCAACCCTCCTGCCTCAGCATCCTGAGAAGCTGGGATTACAGGTACACGCCATCACGCCCAGCTAATTTTTTATATTTTTAGTAGGGAAGCGGTTTCACCATGTTGGCCCCGCTGGTCTCAAACTCCTAACCTCAAGTGATCCACCCACCTCGGCCTCCCAGAGTGTTGGGATTACAGGCGTGAGCCACCATGCCCTGCCAATAATCTACCCTTTATTGGCCTGTTTTCCTCTCCACTCCTGTGACCCCCACCCCACCACCCTCCCAAATTGTACCATGTGAGGTCAACTCCTTGTCTTGGGGTCTGTGTCTGTGCTTCCCATGTCCATCTCTACCTTGGCCCATGAACTCTGTAAAAATATGCCTATCTTCACGCCTTCCCCAGTTCCTGGTAAACTGCCTGGTACATAGAATACGCTTACTAAATGTCTGTTGAATTGAAGCAATTACCTTTGCACAGGGCATGTGGTTTCTTTCAAATAAAGTTATCTCAAATACATTATCCCATAAAACAATTCTACCCCTTAGGTATTATTATTTCTATTTAAAGTTGGGGCAATAGTGGTTTAAAGGGCTTGAGAGACATGCTAAGTGCCTTCACTGAGATCTACAAAATATCTGTGTAAGTACCTCATCTATCTCTAGCAAAGTATTGATGTAAGTACCTCAAAGAAATAGTGTTAAATTATTTTTTCCAAATAAACCCACAATTCAATAGGAGAAATTCAGACCATGCGTTTTACCAGGATCCTGAAACTACCGTTTTGCTGCTTGTGCACTGAAATGGTTGCTAGCAGCAACCGGAGCTAGACAGAGCAAATAAGGTGCTAGGAAAAGGAAGAGGGAAATAAGCAAATAAATAACTGAGATTCTTTCATGGCAGAGAGATCTCTTCAGCCCCACAGAAATGCCATCTAAAATCGACTTTTCATATATGATTACAGACTAGGCAAAGGATTAGTCAGAAAGCTCAGCATGATTGATGGGTCCTGAACTTTAGCCTCAAGTTCTCACATCTCAACTATGGAAACACATACAATGTTTATTTTAAAACCTCTGACGAACAGTTCCCACAGTATTATCACTTCAGCACACTATTTACTTTACAAGACCTAGCATCGACATAAGATAGAAAGGATAAGACAACTGTGTATCCTTCCATATGAGAACAAAATATCTTAGGAGCTATGACTGATTTAAAGGATATTAACAGGAGATGAATCGAATTTACAGAGCTATGCATTGGGAAAAGCAGCTGTTACAAATTGTGGGTTTTGGCTCGATTCAGTCTGGAAAGACATGTGAGAGCTCTTGTGAGAAAGGGGCTGTAGCAGCAGGTATTAATAAGGATTAATAATCAAATCTCAGGATGGTCCCAGGATGGTGGACTATTTGGGGGAGGATAGGGCCTGGGGGACTGGATTTAAAATAAGCTGGGAATGACCTCCTTGAACCTCAGTTTCTTAATTTATAAAATAAAGATGATAATACCTTGGAGATTTGCTCTGGAAGCAAACTGAACTAACAGCTGTGAAAGCACTTCGGAAAGGAGAATGGGGTACACAATGTAAAGGGAGGAAGGATTACTGTTTCCTTGGGCAAATGATTTCACAAGTTGGAAGGAGACGATTGAGACAAGAGTCAGCTTTTAGTCACCATTCCTTTCGTCAGCTAAGTAGGAACCTAACACCCAACGCAAGTCTACCGCGCAAAAACGTCTCCACCAGAACACCGTTTTCCGCCCTCTGCTAAGTGGGAACTTTTCTCTTTCAAAATATTCGGGATTCTTTATGTAATTGATTTAGCTCTATTCCACTGACATTCAGCCTGTGTCCTTTCATACTTTCTGTATCACAGCATGGTTTACATGTAGTTACTAATGCTCTTTTTATATTCTGTTTCTTACATGTGTGCAGCACAGATTAGGTTTAACACTCCTTAAAGGTAGGAACTATGTTAAAGTATTGTTATTATTATTACTGTTAGAAAGTACTTTGCAAAACACATAGCCCTAGACCACGGCTTCTCAAAAGCAGCACTTCTAACATTGTAGGCCACATAATTTTTTGTTGTGGGAAGCTGTCCTGTGTGTGAATTATAGGATGTTGGGCAGCATACCTTGCCTCTGCCTACTAGATGTTAGTAGCAACTCCCCTGTTCTCACATTTGTGACAACCAAAAATTTCTACAGATGTAGCCAAATGTTACCAATGGAGGCTGCAAAATCACCCTTAGTTAAGAATCAATGCATTAGACAGAGATTAAAATTATGGTCACCATAATTACTTTTACTTTTTCAGAGTATCTGGAATGGCACTCAGAAAAGAAAAGGTAATGAATATTGAATGAATGAAAAAATGAAAGAAAAACTATATTTGTTGTATTTATAAAGTGGCTCTATAGCATAATCCCTTATATGATTAAGACTGTATTATGTAATAAATGCTTTTCTGGTTAGCATACAATATGTTCTTAAACTTTTTAGTAAATATATCTGTTACTATGTATGTTATAAGAAATTACATTCCTATGCATAAACAAAGATTGTAGCTGGCAGTAGCTTTCTCTATAGTACACAAACTATGAATATGTCTAGCATCCTGTTTATCCATAAGGCAAGAGACAGAATACTTATTTTAAATTCTAGGTAAATATTACATCAAACACCAATTATCGGATGCATTTTTGGAGAATTATTTCTATATGAAAAAAATATTACAACCAAGAATTCTAAAAAGATTCTCTGACAACTAGAGGATCTCAGATGAGTGTACTTGGGAAATTTCTGTTCTCTTTAAACATACATTTTTAAATATAAATGTTTCACCAATGTTTCCAAGACTTTTTCCAAGATTATCAATCTTTTCCAAGATTAAGATATTTGTAATATCCTCTGATATTGGAGAACCAATATTTTAAGTAGCATTTTAGTTTGTTATTAAAGAATACTAATAACATTATTTTGATTTTCAAGAACTGATACATTATGAGCAACAGTGTTAAAGAACACTGATGATTTTTTTGATTTTCAAGCTTTCTCTACAAATTCTTAAATCCTGTATCAATGGGTTACATTTTCCAAATGACCACTAATGAAGACTACAACCGTTCTTATAAAACAGGAGAAGATGTAGCTAAAATAGAAAAGACTTAAAGGACTTCTCTTTCAGATGTAGTCACTCAGCCTTCTAATGGCTTTTAGCTATATACTATCTTTTGGAGGGAATCCTAAGTTAGCAGCTGACCTCTATTAAACAATGTGTGATAAAGAAAACAAACTTCCATTTCTGGCCATGATCTAGTAACTTGCAGCAGGTCAATGCTCCCATCAAGTACAACTAGAAAAGCCAGATAAAACACAAGAAACATCTGTTTGAAGGCATCTGAGAGCTGGTGAGATAATTTAGGTGTAAGTGGCCAAAGTCCTAGAGAGAAGATTACTGTAGAACAAAGACTCTACATTCTTTTTTAAAGTTCTATTTTAAGTTCAAAGGTACTTGTGCATATTTGTTATATAGGTAAACTTGTGTCATGGGGTTTGTTGTACAGATTACTTCGTCACTCACATATTAAGCCTAGTACCCCTTAGTTATTTTTCCTGATCCTTTTTCTTCTCCCACCTTCCACCTTCTGGTAGGCCCCAGTTCAGTTGCTGCCCTCTATGTGTCCATGTGTTCTCGTTGTTTAGCTCCCACTTATAAGTGAGAACATGCAGTAAGAGTCTACTATCTGTGCATACCTTGTCCCTCATGGAACTTCCCAGTTCTTGGCATGGTGTTAGACATGTGGCCACTGCAAAGAGAAGATAAGCCAGAAGAACTCTGGTAATTCTCCAAAGGTGAAGAGACAAAAATTAGAGTTTGGTGTTGCTGAAGCAACCAGCCAGATATTAAGGGGCCAAGTAAGCAGCAAGAAAAGAGACACAGAGAAGCAGATCTATCACTTTGTAGGGTTGCCTGGCAAGGCATTTGCCACAGAGGGCAGGAGACTAAAGAACTAAGCAGAAAACTTCTGAAAAGTAAAATGGAAATTACAGAAATTATACTGCTCTGAGCAGAAAATAAAATGAAATTTGGAACTACCCAAGGATGAAGGGAATATAGTAGGCCTCCAAGTTTCTTAATAAGACTACTGGAGAAGCACACTCTCAGAATGGAGAAAAACCAGAGGTAGATGGAGCCTTATAATAATGAGGCAAAATCAGCTTAGTCTCTGATTAAATTAAGGTTATCTGGCCCCATATGTGCCTAGTGATCATATATGTGACACATATATTTGATCATATATGATCTGGCCACATACTTGTCTACCCTTTAAGAAAGAATCTGTTGCTACACCTGCCAGTGCACTGCCTTTACCTGTCAGATCCTTCAGGTTTTGCCTCAGCTGTGGAATACTGAAGAGCTCTGCCTCACCCAGTGACACAGTTTTCCCAGGAAGGGCCACATCCAATGACTGATTAAGGTGGAAACACATAGACTCGATTATTTGGGCTCAACATGGGATAACTCTTGTAGTCCTGATACATTCCAGAACTCCCCAAGGATTTATCTGAGGCTTTGATGGGCCTGGATCACATTTCAACTCCTTCTGCCCAATTTGGCTTTCTCTCCAACCTGCTCAATAAATATCCTGTACACCAAACTCCATCTCAGTTACTGTTTCCAGAAAACTCAACTTTTAGCACTAAGTATCAGGCATGGTCAAGAAAGCGGGTCATAAGATAGGGTTATTGATCTAGATAACCTCACAACTACATTAGCTGTTAAAATTAGCAACCAAGCAGCCACTAGAAGGGGCAGAACATGTTTGCAGATCTCCAAAATGACCCATACCAAAGAATTGTCATTACTTTTCTTTCTGTTAGCTACCTGGAAACTCACCTCAGAGCAAATGTCATGATTTGACCTAATTAAGAGCTTACTCAGTGCAAACAGCCTTTTCCTCAGGGTGTTTCTCAAACAAACAAAAAAAAATTAATAACCAACTAACATTGCAACTGTCTGAGGTGGGGATATCACTCAGAACAAACAAGAAGCTAAACAAAAAAACTAAAAGAGGGGTGACGATCCAAAAAGGATGAATAGGAACAGCTCTGGAGTGCAGTTTCCAGCGAGAACACATAGGGTGAGTGATCACTGCATTTCCAAAAGAGTTTTTACTGCCTGCAGACTAGGAGATTCCTGGGTGGAAAAGCACCATGAGTCTCCAGCACAGCTGTTTCAGCCAGCGCAGTGGGTCTCCACACAAAAACTCACACAAATCTGGACGGCCATTTCAACTGGCACCTGGAATGCCTGGGAGACAGAGTCGCCCATTCAACTGAAAAAAAGGGGGCTGAAACAGGGAGCCAGGTGATCTGGTTTGGCAGGTCCCACCCCCACAAAGACCAGCAATCTGAAACACTCTGGATTGAGAGTTTCATAGCAAGCACAGCTGGACCCAGGACAGTCCAGCTCTGTGGGGGGAAGGGCGCCACCATTACCCAGGCAGTCCACCGCTACCAAGACAGTCTGCCATTACTGAGGCAGTCCACTATCCTCAAGGCAGTCCGCCATTACTGAGGCAGTCCGTCATTACCGAGGCAATCTGCCATTACCGAGGCAGTCTGCCATTACCCAGGCAGTCCACCATTACAGAGACAGTCTGCCATTACTATGGAAGACTGCCATTACCAAGTCAGTTCTAACTATACCTCTATAAACAAAACTGCAAGGAGATGCACACAGCAGCTGGACAGAGCCCATGGCAGCTCAGCAATGCCTCTGCTGGAAGACTGTGACTAGGCTACCTCCTTGCTGGTCAGGGCACCTCTGAAAGAAGGCAGCAGCATGTCAGGAGCTTATAAATAAATCTCCACCTTCCCAGGACAGATCACCTGGGAAAAAAAGGCAGTTATGAGTTCCGCTGCAGCAGACTTAAACATAACCACCCAGCAGCTCTTAACAGAACAATGGAACTCACAGCTCAGCACTTGAGCTCCTATAAGGGACAGACTGTCTCCTCAAGCAGCTCCCTGACCCCTGTATATCCAAAGAGACACCTCATAATGGAGAGCTCAGGCTGACATCTGGAGGGTAGCCTTCTGGGACAAAGATAACAGAAGAAGGAACTGGCAGCAACCCCTACTATTCTGCAGATGCTGCAGGTGATCCCCAGGCAAGCGGGGTCTGGAGTGTACCTCCAGCGGTCCTGCAGCAGAGGGGCCTGACTGTTAGAAGGAAAACTAAGAAACAGAAAGAAATAACTTCATCATCAACAAAAAGGACGACCAGTCAGAGACCCCATCCCAAAGTCACCAAATACAAAGACCACAGGTAGATAAATCCACAAAGATGGGAAGAAACCAGTGCAAAAAGGATGAAAACACCCAAAACCAGAATGCCTCTCCTCCTCCAATGGATCACAACTCCTCACCAGCAAGGGAACAAGGCTGGATGGAGAATGAGTCT
>NW_016107439.1:5302362-5329059 GCF_001604975.1 Cebus imitator | reverse complement strand
AACTTCCCCAACCTAGCAAGGCAGGCCAATATTCAAGTCCAGAAAATACAGAGAACACCACAAAGATATTCCTCAAGAAGAGCAACCCCAAGGCACATAATCATCAGTTTCACCAGGGTTGAAATGAAGGAAAAAACACTACCGGCACCCAGGGAAAAAGGTTGGGTTACCCACAAAGGGAAGCCCATCAGACTCACAGGGGATCTCTTGGCAGCAACCCTATAAGCCAGAAGAGAGTGGGGGCCAATATTCAACACTTTTTTTTTTTTTTTTTTTTTTGAGATAGAGTTTTGCTCTTGTTACCCAGGCTTGAGGACAATGGCGCAATCTTGGCTCACCGCAACCTCTGCCTCCTGGGTTCAGGCAATTCTCCTGCCTCGGCCTCCCGAGTAGCTGGGACTACAGGCACATGCCACAATGCCCAGCTAATTTTTTGTATTTTTAGTAGAGACGGGGTTTAACCATGTTAACCAGGATGGTCTCGATCTCTTGACCTTGCAATCCACCCACCTCGGCCTCGCAAAGTGCTGGGATTACCGGCGTGAGCCACTGCACCCAGCCCTATTCAATATTCTTAAAGAAAAAAACTTTCAACCTAGAATTTCATATCCACCCAAACTTAGCTTCATAAGTGGAGAAATAAAATCCTTTACAAACAAGCAATTGCTGAGAGATTTCGTCACCACCAGGCCTGCCTTATAAGAGCTCCTGAAAAAAGCACTAAACATAGAAAGGAACAGTCAGTACCAGCCACTCCAAAAACATACCGAATGGTAAAGACCATCGACACAATGAAAAACTGCATCGACTATCAGACAAAACAACCAGGTAGCATCAAAATGGCAGGATCAAATTCACACATAACAATATTAACCTTAAATGTAAATGGGCTAAATGCCCTGAACAAAAGACACAGACTGGCAAATTGGATAAAAAATCAAAACCCATTGGTGTGCTGTATCCAGGAAACCCATCTCATGTGCAAGGATACACATAGGCTCAAAATAAAGGCATGGAGGAAGATTTGCCAAGCAAATGGAGAGAAAAAAAAAAAAAGCAGGGGCTGCAATCCAAATCCCTGATAAAATAGACTTTAAACCAACAAAGATCAAAAGAGACAAAGAAGGGCATTACATAATGGTAAAAGGATCAATGCAACAAGAAGAGCTAGAGATCCTAAATATATATGCACCCAGTACAGGAACACCTAGGTACATAAAGCAAGTTCTTAACGACCTACATAGAGACTTAGACTCCCACACAAGAATAGTGGGAGATGTTAACACTCCACTGTCAATATTAGACAGGTCAACAAGACAGAAAATTAACAAGGATATCCAGGACTTGCACTCACATCTGGACCAAGCAAACCTAACAGACATGTACAGAGCTCTCCACACCAAATTCACAGAATATACATTCTACTCAGCACCACATCACACCTACTCTAAAATTGATCACATAATTGGAAGTAAATCACTCCCTGGCAAATACAAAAGAAAGGAAATTATAACAAATAGTCTCTCAGACCACAGTGCAATCAAATTAGAACTCAGGATTAAGAAACTAACTCAGAACCTCATAACTTCATGGAAACTGAACAACTGGCTCTTGAATGTTGACTGGACAAACAATGAAATAAGGCAGAAATAAAGATGTTCTTCGAAACCAACAAGAACGAAGACACAATGTACCAGAATCTCTGGGACACATTTAAAGCAGCATCTAGAGAAAAATTTATAGCAATAAATGCCCACATGAGAAGCAAGGAAAGATCTAAAATCAACACCCAATCATCAAAATTGAAAGAGCTAGAGGGGCAAGATAAAAAAAGCCTCAAAAACTAGCAGAAAACAAGAAATAACTAAGATCAGAGCAGAACTGAAGGAGACAGAGATACAAAAATCCCTTCAAAAAATTAATAAATCCTGGATCTGGTTTTTTGAAAAGATCAATAAAATATACCACTAGCCAGATTAAGAAAAGAGAGAAGAATCAAATAAATGGAATAAAAAACATTAAAGGGGATATCACCACAGATTCCACAGAAATACAAACTACCATCAGAGATTACTACAAACAACTCTATGCACATAAACTAGTAAACCTGGAAGAAATGGATGAATTCCTGGACACTTGCACCCTCCCAAGCCTAAACCAGGAAGCAGTCAAAAACCTGAATAGACCAATAACAAGGGCTCAAATTGAGGCAGCAATTAAGAGTCTATCAACCAAAAAAAGCCCAGGTCCAGATGCGTTCACAGCCTAATTCTACCAGACATACAAAGAGGAGCTGGTACCACTTCTTCTGAAACTATTCCAAACAATGCAAAAAGAGGGAATCCTTCCCAAATCATTTTATGAGACCAACATCATCCTGATACCAAAACCCAGCAGAGACTCAACAAAAAAAGAAAACTTCAGGCCAATATCCATGATGAACATAAACACAAAAATCTTCCATAAAATACTGGCAAACCGATTGCCACAGCATAACTCAAATGTCCATCAACAGCAGAATGGAAAAAATACATGGTGGTATAATCATATATTATTAGAATGGTATGTAACAATGAGAATGAATGAACCACAATATGAATATGTAATTAATTTCTTGCACATAATGCTGAGCAAATGAAGACAGGTTTTAAAAAGTTACATTTTGTATGATTCCATTTATATGAAGTTCAGAATTAAGCAAAACCATCTAAGATGATAGAAGTAAGAACAGAGGTTTCTTTTGGAAGGGTGAGATATGACAGGCAGTGGGCTTGCAGGCATTTCTGAGGATGCTATTAATATTCTATTTCTTGATCTGGGTAATGGTTACAGGGATCTTGTCACTTTGCTAAAATTTATCAGATTGTGCACTTATTATTTATATTCATTCCTGTATAAATGGCATACTCAAATAAAAACTTCTAAAAATGAAATTAAACACAGACACCTACATTGCTTTCCATTTTCCTGCTGCAACGAGAAGCAAATTCTGCTGACGTTGCTGCTTTCGGTTTCGTTTCTAAACTGGGAGCATTTGAGGAAATCTGGCCAGGAGTAATTCACCATCCCCAGGACCGATTCACAGCCTTCTTTTGCGGCCTCACAGAAGGACCTACAGGGCAGGAGTCCATGACTGAAAAAAAAAAAAAAAAAGAGAGAAAGGTGAAAAATTAATGTATACAGAACAGTTTTTGAAATAATAGTGAAATTAAAGTTAATTTATACTTACTATAGTCAGCAACTTAAATTTTTACATTCAGTCCAATGACAATGATTTTAGCTACTCTATTGTCTTGATTCTAGAAGAAATAGCTAATTCTACATCATCTAACTATTTCTTGTAGGTGTATTCATCACAATTTTTTAAAATATTTACTGAGCTAAAATATAGTCATCAGCCTAAAACAGCTTTATTAATATCAAAGGGGAAAATTAACATGGAAATGAAGGCCTTCAAATTGCAAAGGCAGAAGTAGGTCAAAAACAAGTTCTTGTATTTTTATCTTTCCTTTGAGAAATTCAAGTATCTCTGAAAGGCAGCAGAGAGTAAGCTGTTCCATTATTAACTTCCCCAGCCTCCCTGGAAAAGGAACATAATACAGGTGAGTGGCAACTTGGAAGACCTTGTGCAGTTATTTATCTTTTCAGATGTCATCTGCAAAATAAAAAAATGCAAGTATTTGTCTGTTAATAGTAGCCCCTGGAGCTTATCTTTATTCACTTACATGACATGAAACAGTCCTAGATCCACACCTCTGTGAATGGAGATGGGATGCTAACAAAGTCAAGGCCATGAACTTGCTTCCTTGCAGACTCAGGTAACTTTCTACACTACAGCTATAGGCTGCGTCTCTCACCCTGGCTGGTCAACTGGTAAAGGAATTTCAAATAGTTTTAAGGAAGCTGGGAAAGAAAATATACGTGTCAGTTAAATCAAAGTATGTACTTCACAAATGTAGAGTCAACAAGGTATCACAGAATTGTGCAGTATTCGATATGTAACAAACTTTAAACAGTACCTTAAACAATCCATCACATGAAATAGTTCCAGGGATATTCCAGATGGATTTGAGGTCAAACAGCTCCCAATGGCAGAAGCAGGAATAGAATTTTGGTGCTTTAAGTTTCAGGACACATTTTACCTACTCTCCCTAGCTCTTCTCTTATAAGGACCTGATCATTGGGCTTTCAAAACTCCTTGATCAGATAAGCACATTTATAATACCCCATTCATATTTCTACAGATTACAAAAACATAGAGGGATGTGCCAGCCATTGAGATCAAATGGAACAAATAGGGTCTGTAAAATAATCTTGGGGGAGAGATCTTTGTACATAAAAATGAAAAGGGAAACTCAGCCACTACATTCAGAAAAAAATATTTTACCTTCATCTCAGAAAGTCACCTTAAAACTGAGTATCCTTTAGAATACTGATATTCTTATAATTACCTACATACATTTATATGTAACCAAATTCAATAATGAAGATGTTGAAGAAGAGGTTTTGTATTTGAAGGAATTAGCTTCAGCATATAAAATGTGAATTCGTTCAGTGAAGTTACTTGGTATAAAGAAGACACCTGAAATATATTAGATATTTCTAAGACTGAGAAAGGATCACTTAAATAACACTTTTTAAATATTTCCTGCCTGTCCTGAATCTTATCCCAGAGAAGTTAGCAAATATATTTTCTCAGTTAAAACTAGGATACACAATTAAGGAATGTGGAGTATATAAAATTACTTATTCTTTGCCAGACATTGTTCTTAGTGCCACACACGCATCATCTCATTGATTTCTCAGAACAGGATGAGTAATAGGTGTTATTACTCATCCCCAATACACAAATAAGGAAAATGAAGCACAGAAAAATAAGGCATTTGTCCAAGTTCACTGAGGGAATGAGTGTCAGAGTTAGGATTAGAACTCGGGCAGATTGACCCAGGACCTATTCTATCTACTACTGTATTACAGGTAAGTCCTAATTTCATGAATGCATGTCTTGAAAGCACAACACAATTTTTTTTTTTAAATGGAGCCTGGCTTTGTCACCCTGGCTGGATTACAGTGGCACCTGCAAGCTCCACCTCCTGGTTTCAAGTGATTCTCTTGCCTCAGCCTCCCGAGTAGCTGGGATTACAGTGTGTGGCCTCGTCCAGCTAATTTTGTATTTTAAGTAGAGATGGGGTTTCAACATGTTGGTCATGATGGTCTCGAACTCCTGACCTCAAGTGATCGCCTGCCTTGGCCTCCCAAAGTGCCAGGATAACAGGCATAAGCCTCTGCACCCAGCTGAGAGTGCAAATCTTGATATGCACTTTCTGAGTGGCACCATCATATACATGATGAGTGAGATTTCCCTTCATTCTACAAAAACCTAGTAAATGTGCATTGAATCAGTATTTGTCAAAGGGGCTAAGGGACACAAAGAAAGGGTAAAGACATTTCTGCTGTCTTCTGTAGGTGCAAGCCAGCCTAAAGCTGTAAAACAAGCTAGGCTTGTCTGGTGTTCCTCCTTTGCCTCCCAGTCCTTGGCCAGGATCCCAGTGTCCCAATGCCATCCTGATCACCCTGATGCCAGCACCCCACCCAGATGGTCACCTCTACCAGAGTGCTTGAAACATATTATTCCCTTTCTACAATCAAAACTGCCCTCCTAATTGCAGCTGATTTCAATTAGGCTTTCAAATAAGAAAATGGATGAAAAAATACAGAGTAATACATAAGTACAGATGAACACTTAACCCTCCCCAAGACTTTTGCATCATTAGAAGAAGACTGCTCACTGGGGCAAAGGAATCTCTAACTGATGAAATTCCAGATATTATTTAAAGGGTAAAAAAATCATTCAACATTTTTTTGAAGATGAGAAAAATGTCTGCAAAACTGAATAACACTCTGGAGCACAACTCTCCCAAGTGGTTCCTGGAGCTTTCTTCATTTCTGAAAGTAATTTTTTTTTAATCATTCCATATCTTTTCTTAGAATCTTTTAGGGTAACAAAAATGAAGTTTCATGCAGGAGGCCCGCACACTGTTCTCAAGTTCTAAAGTTAAGTCTTTAATTCAGAAATGGACTCACTGTCATTGACTCTTATGGTGGTCATTTATTCTGCAGGAAAGCCTCAGTCTATCACCTGCAGCTTTCACATGGCCACTCCTCCACTGTTTGAGCTTGGGCCAACAGTCCACTCATGCCAAGACTCAGTTTCCTCACTTGAAAAATGAGGGTTTTGGAAGAGCTGGAGTGTGGACCATTTTTCATAGTCTTTTTACTACTAACATTCTGGGTCAAAATTCATTCTTTAAGGCAGTGTTTCTCAGAGGAGCACTGATAATCCCACCAGCTTTGCTAAATTTCAAAAGGTAACAGGCATTTTTCTCAAGATTTGTTCTGGGAATATATAGAGACATTAAAATACCATTAGGCTCTCCATTCTAAAAATAGGGCCTAAGAAAAATGTCTACAGTGTTTCCAAATAGTTCTCTTAAGAGGTATAACCAACTGAGACCCATAAGCTTTAAATTGCTGAACCAGGATATGTGAAATAGTGGCAGAGTATTAATAAATAGCAGCACTTTCAAACAGTGAGCAATATGAGGAGTAATTTGTTCTTGCATTGCATAAAATTCAACTGTCTATGGAAGGTTGAAGCATTTTGCTTTTCATCATGTGGAACACAGTGGTGAGATAGGCCACACTATTTTGGAATATGTGTCTATACCCAGGCAACAGACCAATGACCTTAAAACAGTGGTCTGCACAGGGAAGGAGTCCACTTTGGCTATCTGAAAGCTATTTTTAAAGTGTGATTATTTTAAACTGATGTCTGAAGTAAATTTGGTGTTATGCAAAAGTCCCTAGTACATTTAGATTAAAGTTAAAGCAGAGAGCTTTTATACTACCTCTATTACTATTTGTTGAAACACTTGATAATTGTATGAATAATACACTACATAGTGATAGTGAAGTTTTTATGGTGTTTTCACTAGGAAGGGTGTTCTAAAATGATTTATCTACCAAAAATTGTAGAGTTTATCTATAAAAATTTAGAGAATTTATCTTCCAATAATTGTGTTACAATGCATATAACAAAACTACTGTATAGATTTTATCTGCAAAAAAAACAAGTTCTGATAAGAACATAAAGTTTAAATTTTTAAATAAGTCATAGCTACAAAGCAGGCTTATATGGTTAATGGATTTTTAAGTTTTATAAATCTCTTTTCTCTTAACTTTTTATTTTGAACTACTGTTAGACTTACAGAAAAATTATAAATATAGTGCAGAAAATTTCCATATATCCTTGATCCAGAGTCCCCTAAGGTAAACATCTTATATAACCATAGTATGATTATTAGAACCAGGAAATTCGCATTGATACAATACCTTTAACTAGACTAAGGACCTTATTTGAATTTTGTCAGGATCTCCATTTAAGATCCTACATTGCATTTAATTGTCACTTTTTACTTTTGGCAAATAAACTAATCTTTAAATATATTAGGAGAACTCAGAATTTAAAACTCCTTTTTCTTGGAAAAAAAAAAAACAAAACAGAATCTTTGTGACAGGTGGATTTTAAGATGCCCCCCAATGATCTCTGCTTCCTGGTATTCATGCCCTGTATAATTCCCTCCTTTGGAGTGTGAGTTGCCTGACTGATTTGCTCCCAACCAATAGAAGGTAATGGCATGCCAATTTCGTCATTAGTCTACATATGATTGTGACTTCTATCTTGCTAAGAGACTCTCTCCCTTATTGGCTTTGTCATATTGAGGAGACCCACATGGCAAGGACCTGAAGGTGGCCTCTGGCTGATAGCCACCTAGGAACTAAGGCCCTCCAACCAAAGCCTTTAAGGAAATGAAGTTCTTCCAACAATCACATGAACTTGGAAGTTGATCCTTCCCAAGTCAAGCCTTCAGATAAGACCCCAACCCTGCCAACATCTTTATTTCACCAATGTGACAGACCCTAAAGCACCTGGCTGGGCCACTCTCAGATTTTTGACCCACAGAAATTTGTGCAATAATATATGTGTGTTGTTTTAAGCTGATAGGTTTGTGGTAATTTGTTATGCAGCAATATATAACTAATACACTTTTCTTGACACATCACGTTGTCAGAGGTATGCTACTGAGTTTAATGACCTGTTCATTGACAAGATTCATACAATCATCTTTTTAAAAATACATTCTTAAATTTGTCTTTATTAGGCTGAGCTGTTCAGTGAACAATGCTCGCCAAATCATAGTCACAGCTCCCAAAGCTGCAGACCTTACTTAGTCATGAAGAGAATGTTAATGTGGAAGGGTCTTCCAAGATAATCTACTCCTACTTTCTCCTATTGCATTATGAGGAAATTAAAGCTTAAACAGATTTCATAGCCAAATACTGTGACTCCAGCCCAGTGCTCCTAAATATCTTGCCTGTCTGACCTCCTTGCATAATCCATGAGCAACAGATAACACAGAAACACAAATCAATAAATGGCAACACTACTGGAAACCCCAAATAACAATAGATGGCTTGTTCTCCCTATGATGGGCCATCTGCATTGGTTTCCTATGTCAGCATATTGCAGTGCCCTCAAGAGACCTTATAAGAGGTTAGGGTTAGTGGGGTATGAGAGAGGCAGGAAAGTGGTTTCCTGGTTTCTACTCCACTAAATGTGGGGATGGAAAGCTGTGCAAGGGAATTTTTACATGTGTCATCATCTCCCATCAGAAGATAAATAATGGAAGCAACTGGGGTATTTTTTGGTCACGTTGGCCTGACTCTAAAATCCAGGACTGTGTCATTCTTTATCTTCATTTGCAATAGTCATGATCCTACCACGAATGAGGTGAGCCACTAAAGCAAGATCACTGCAGAATGTTTAATGAAAAGGCTCTGATCTCCTACTCCTTACAGAGCGAAAAAGTACAGCAGGGTTTAGAAGAATCAACAAGGGATAGTACAGCAGGCTGGAGCTGTTAGCACCCTTGGTTTAAGAGACAAGGGGAAGGAGAATTTTCTGGAACTTGAAGAGAGTTGTTTAAGGAAGGCTGCTTGATAGGGATTGTGGCCTCTTATAGCAGGTTGCAGCCAACCCATGTAACCTAGCAGAAAGGAAACCAGGGGATCACTATCCAAACTGCCTATCCTCCTGCACTCTGATCTCATGTGGTGGTTTCCATTGGCTGAACCTAACAGGAAGCTAGAAAATTAGCCACTGTTGAAGTGGCTTCTCCTGGGAAGAGCTGGGATAGAGGAGGGTGGAAAGTAGATATGGAGAAGTAAATGAGAAATAGCCAACACAAAGCTGCATGCCCTATGCCTAGAGAAAGCTCAGCAAATACTTGTCAAGGGATAAAACGCAGTGGCGTGTGAGCAGATAGCTCACTATGATTAGCTTGAAATCTGGTAGGAGCGTTTACACCGCAAGAATCAGCAAAGCCTACAAATAGTGCTTTTGTTATTGGTTTGTTTTTTCTTTTTCAGGGATCCAATTTACCAGCACACCACTGAATAAAAGCCTCAATCATGTCATCTATTACAGAAGGAAAGCCGTTTTCATTTCCACTCAAGAGAAAATTTCTGCCAGGAACTTCTTGAACCAAAGTAAGAAATGGTCTCAATATTAACTCCTTTTCCATCACTACTGCCACTCCTCTTTCATATACATTATTTTTTCAGGGGGTATAGCTCAGGGGTAGAGCATCTGACTGCATATAAATCATGTTTTTGGTGGTAATACCACCTACCTGTCTCCAAGGCCAAAAACCTTTCTAGTCAACTTCGCCATGCATATGCAAATAATCACTAAATACTGCCAGTCTTACTTCCTTAAAATCCTTCAACTCCATTTTCCCTTCTCTCCTATTTTATTTTCTAGAAAAAAAATTAAACCAGCTGTATTCTCTCTAATATAAGGCAGATCTGGCTGTTACTCCACCTCAATTGCCTTTTTCTCCCACCTTGTTTACATGGCAAATTTTTCTTTTTCCTCCAAAATTAATTTCAGCAGTTACCTCCTCACTGCTAGTAGCCTTCCCTAACAATACCAGATAAAATGAATTCCTACCCCTTTTGTGTAGCCCCCCTACACCTTGTGAACCAATTACATTTTACAGCAATTTAATTGTGTTTGTGTCTGGTCCTCTATTATGCTGAGCCCCTTGAAGACAGTATTATGTTTTATTGATTTCCATATCCCAGCATCTAGCAGTGTGCCTGGCACATTGCAGGCACCAATAAGTGTTTGCTAAAGAAATAAATAAATTGATAATTTTCCCGTTATCTTTGTTGAGTAAACTGATGCCAGGGGCTGAGACAGAGCTAGTTCCTGGTAAGACCCTCTATCCCTCCCTTACGGCTGGGCCCCTGACCCACACTTCCAGCCCTGGCAACAGTAACTGCTTGCAGGACTAATCCCATCATGATCTTTTTCCCACTTTAGTCAACTACCACAGGACACTCAGTATATTGGCTCTGCCTCACCTCACGGACTTCCATATCCTCATGGATCAAATGTAAGCTTTGCAGTAAGGTTTCCTGAACAACACTGCTTAAAACTGCACCTCTTATCACCATACCCCCACCCTCCCAAAGCTCTCCATTCCCCTGCTTTGCTGTTTTCATTGCACTTATCACTATCTGCTAAACGAGTATTTATTTATTATCTGCCTATTCAATTTGCTTACTGCCTACCTCTCACCGATATAACATAAGCTCCATGAAGCCAAGGATATTTTATTTCATTTGCAGCTCTATCCCTCCTGGGCACAATCAGCACCCCATAATTATCTGTTGAATAAGTAAATGAATCACATGCAGATGCGATTCCTGCCTGAGAGAAAGCTATCAGTAGCAAAGTTGGGAGGAGAACCTAACTCCCAACTTAATGGGGTGTACAAAAAGCTCACACTACACTGCCTATGAGGTACCCACCACTTCAGGTCAGCAAGCTCTACATGCTGCATAATTTTAAATAACTCCCACATAAAAGTTAAATTCAGTAAGTTGTTGTAAATGAAAAGCCTACAGACCGAGGGTCTTGTTTATATGCCAATAGTAGTGTGTCATTCTTAAAATAGAAAAACTTGAGAAAATGCTAACAGACAGAAAATAGAGAAACTTGAAAAAAATACTGACAGGGAAAATACTTAACACAGTTTGAATTATGGGCTTGAATAATGTAAAAACCACACAGCCACTCTGAAAGAGAATCTAAAATTCCATAATCTTTTAACAAAACGTTCCCGATTCTCATTAATATTTGGCATACTCACCAGGGCCCCGGGGTTGAAAGATTAACAGATCACAAAAGAAACTTACAATTGTTTAATTATTTTTCAGAACATGTTTTGATTTTTACACATTATAAAATAATGCCATAAATATGGATCTTTGAATAAACTGAATCACAAATATTATTTATAGATTCTAGTCAGAGCTACATAATACCAATGAATTATTGAGGAGAAAAGTACTGCACAGAGCTTGATGAAATGTGTGTGCTTGTGACACGGTAAGTAACATGACAAGGCATTTTTAGAAACATTTGATCTGTCACGGCCTGATTCTCTAGTTTTACATCTTTGCAAAATGAAAGTAATCAGAATTACATGACTGTATCTTACCTATGCTTTGAGCCATTTTGGCTCATAAAATGAAACCTCATCTATCACTTCATATTTTATGTATAATGCCAAAAAAGCAACTATGTCACCAGTGTTGCCTGATGTTGAAAAGGGAACGTTGCTACAACCAGTCACCTGAACAGCCAGGTATCCAGAACTGGTGGGGCTGACTGCTGTTTCCGGGTTAGCAGACAAATTCAGGAAAGTAAGCAGCAAATGACTTTCACAATATTTCTTTGGTAATAGTAGCAATGCTCATCCTTTTTGTTTGACTATTGATCTATATACATTTTAGAAATTATAATTATGAAAATGTTTAATTCTTTAATGTTTCCATTTATTCCAAAATGTGAAATCATTTAGGGCATAGGTAACTTAACGTCTAGAGCCTGAAATTCTGTTTTCTACCATGAACTGTTTAAGCAAAGACCAATCCACCCAAGACACAGAGGGTCTTAGGAGCTAAGCAGATGACAGCTCCTCCCCAGGGTGATATCCTGTAAATATTTGTTTAATATTTGTTTAGGTGAGAAACTGGATTTGCACCGATGAGAAAGAGGACTTTAGGTAGCAGGATCCCAGTTTGCATACTCAACTCAGTAAAGCAGAAGTCCTGCAGTTAACTCAACCCATTCCTTCTGAAGGCAGTTAGGTGACCAGTTGCTGCTACTGGATATGAACCAACATATGTCAACACAATCTCCCTCAAAACCTTCAAGTAGATTCTCTGATTAGTATTCCAAAGCAAACATAAAAGTGTTTTTTGAGAAAAAACCTATGCTAAGCTTAATTTTCTTCATCTTGTTTCATGAGTTTTTAGAGCTCCTTATTCATCAGGGCCATAGGCCACTGTAAATGGACCTCCCTCTCAACCCAGTGAGAAACTAATTAACGTTGCGAGGCTGTATTCCTTACCCTAGTGTCTCCAGTAAGTTCTCATCAGTCGGTTTAAATACCTCCAGTAACAGCAAACTCATCATTTCCTTAGATGACAATTCTATATTTATAGTTTATTATCCATAAAATTCTTTCCTTACTTAAGTAGGAATTTACTTGTCAATGACTTTCAATTACTGATTCTATTAATATGTTTGCTCTGTAAAGGAACACAGAAAAAGTATGCTCTCCTTCCATCTCATGCCCCAGAAACATTTGAGAACAGCCACGGTGCACCCTCAGAGCTTCGCACCCCAGTTCCCTTAAGTATTGTTCACATGAACAGATTCTCAATCGCTATTCTCGTCAGTATCCTCTAGACATTTTATTTTTGTTTTCTTTCTGTTCTTTACATAAACCTTAATGCTAAGGTTTTCAATTAGAAAATCTTTTTACCTGAGTGCATATGAGTTAATATTAAGAAGCTCAGAGCTGCCAAGCCAGTCTTCAGGCACAATCTAGTGATTCCTCATCCATTGGGCCCAGGATTTTAACAGAGATGGAGAAGTGAGAGTTAATTCAGTATCTTTTAGCTGGTTATTCTGCCAACCAGTTCATCAGTGTTGACTGATTTTATAAAGGGAAGCTCAGGAGCTTCAAAACAAAGCTCAGTTATCTCTGGCAATATTATCCAAGTCACCTTAAAGTTTCAATTCCTTTAGTATACATACAAAATTTGATTTACACAAAAATTTTAGGAACATATAGATTACACAAAAAATTAGTACAACTATAGTCAACATATTTCAAACTATCATTAACCTAGACATTTAGTTGGATTCCCTGACTGAAGAGTTCATTTATTTATTCCTTTACTCAAACAAATATTTAATGAGCACCAGCTATGTATTGGGCAGTGTTCCAAATAAAGGGCATACAATGATGTACAAAGGCAACAAGTTCTCTGCCACTGTGGAGCTTGTAAGAGAGGCAATATATAAACAGCCAAAAGGAAATATATCCGTGCCATGGTGAAAAATAACAGGCCCTATTGAGGGTGATCAGAGATGTCTCTGCAGAGATGTCTTCTGAGAAGAGGGCTTAGTGTGTGGAGAAAGATACTACCGGGCAAAAGAAGCATTACGTGCAAAAAAAAAGCTAGAAGGAGGTTGGCATTTTTGAGAGGTAGAAAGGAAGGTCAGTGCAACTAGAGCAAGGTCTCCAACACTAGAGGAGCAAAGAAGTCTTCAGAAACTATGGCAAAGATGTATCACTGGCAACGGGCAGTGCTGTGCTTTGAATCAAGTGTCATCTGCCCCCAGACTTTGAATCGCATTCTCTGCACTTGCCAGATGAAATTCTTTAATCTTCAGTGAACACACATAATATAAAATTGGGGTAAAAGTATGGTGTTTTTCAAGAAGCTCATTTAAGGAAACTCATTTGGTTCTTACTGGAAATCTACCAGTCTTAAGTACACTAAAGAAAACTGTAGTATATATGGAAAAGTGAGTACATGACAGAAAACATGTAGTTTCCATGCTTCAGGTATAAATTTTAATCTTAGTCATTGGCTAAATAAAATTTTTTATATAATTGCTCTGGATATTAAGAATATTTGTTTAGGACCTAGTGGCACATCAGTATGTCAGAGAGAAAAATAAATGGCCATCACTTCAAATTCTTAATGTTGAGATTTCATTTCATGAGCATGGAATATCTCTGCAAAGTACTGGAACATATAAGCAAGGTGGAGACAATCTGCTGGGTCCCCTCCATTTCAATTAGTCTGTTTTGCAGTGCATGGTACATACATTTATTAAAAGCAGACACAGTCTAAAGTAGAAACTGTGAAAGTTCATTATTATAACATACAATATAGTAGATGAGGATCTGAGGTCTCAAAGGATTCAGATTTAAAACATTTATACATACCATTACAATATTTTTAAATTAAGTTTTAAATAGTATTAAGTAGGTATTGTCTCTTGGATGAAATACAAATAAATTTTCATTATTTGCATAGCAGAATAAATTAGTATGATGAATGATCCAAAATAAGGAAATATATAAGAAAAATATGTGTGACTTTAGAATATTTTTATAATACATTTTACTTCTCTAAACGTACTGTGCTTATTAAATTTAACTTGCATATCCCACACTTACACTAAGTGACAGCAATAAGCATTGGTCTGAAATTGCAATTATAAAATCAAATATAATAATAAATACAGGGCCGGGTGCAGTGGCACACACCTGTAATCCAAGCACTTTGAGAGGCTAAGGGGGGTGGATCACTTGAGGTCAGGAGTTTGAGACTAGCCTGGCCAACATGGTGAAACCCCGTCTCTACTAAAAATAAAAAAATTAGCCGAGTGTGGTAGCGGGCATCTGAAATCCCAGCTACTCAGGAGGCTGAGGCAGGGAGAATTGCTTGAACCGTGGAGGCAGGAGTTGCAATGAGCCGAGATCGCACCACTCGCTCACTGCACTCCAGCCTGAGCAACAGAGCAAGACTCTGTTTCAAAATAAATAAATAATAATAAATGGAATAATAAAAAATAAAATAAGTCCACACAGGATAGCTGAAAACTAATATAATAATGGATATCATTATTCATTAAAATAGAAAGTTAAAAATGAGCATATTAGCACACTTATCACAATGAATCAGTCAGGGGAAAAGCAAAGTGTACGTAAAAGGGCCCTTAAACTATGAGCAGCTTAAGTAGAAATTTACAACTGATAATTCAAGGAGAGACTGAATTATAATCAGGAGAATGATAAAAATGAATTAGAGACTACTGGAAGCTGAATGTACTTTCTTTTATTATCTTATTTATGTATACACAAGAGCCTATAGAAAAATTAAAGGAAAGGATGGTAAGTGAAATTATTAAAAATCAAGCAGAAATGGAACTGACATCCAGCTCCAGAAGCTCTATGTAGTCTACTTAATTTTGTTTTAATCCGTATAGTATTCTACATTCTTTGTAATCCTTCAATACTTTGAATACTTAGCATATGTTAGCAATACTTATTTTATTAATGATTAATAAACAATTGATAATTAATATTAATTATTCATATTATAATTAACAAATAATACTCAGAATATGTTAGGAATGCTTATTTCATTAATAATTAGCTAATATTAATAAAATAATAATTGATAATGTTTTAATAATAATTTATAAGCAGTTAATAATTATTAATGAGTAACCTTCACATTTCATTAGTACTACCTATCCTTTTCAATCTACTATCTTATAACTGTTGATGACATTTATTGAGCTCCTCTGTAAGAGCCAGGCACTGTTCCAAGCATGCTTTATCACTTAATCCCCACATTAACTTTGTAAAGTAAATACCACTACTATATACTTTCAAAGATGAGGGGCCTGTTGCATTTGCCTCTCTAGCTTCCTTTCTCAACCACTACTGTGTGTTGAATGGTGTCCCCCAGAAAAAAATATGTTCATGTCCTAACTCCTGGAAGCTGTGAATATTATCTTATTTGGAAAAAGGGTCTTTGTTGACGTAATGAAGAATCTTGAGATGAAGATGTCATTTTGGATTGTCTGGGTGGGCAGGAAATTCAATGACAAGTGTCCATACAAGAAACAAAAGAGGAGAAGACACAGACATACAGAGGAGAAGACCATACGTAGGTGAAGGCAGAGGCAAACACGATTTGGCCATAAGTCAAGGAACATCTGAAACCACCAGAAGTTGGCAAAGGAAGGAAATGAGTTCTTTCAGGAGCCCCAGAAGAAGGGGATGGCCTTGCCAGACTTTGAACTTCAAGCCTCCAGAACAGGAAGAGAATAAATGTCTGTGTTTAAGCCACACAGATTGTAGTCATTTGCTATGGCAGCCCTAGGAGACCCTCACAACCACCCTTTCATACTACTGCAGTCTAGGAACATAAAGGGCATCTTCACTACCACCCCATCTTTTCACTCATGGGGAAGGCCTAATAGTACATCTCTTTCTTCATACTGTGAAAACACCTGAAACTGATAGTTTACGATAAAACATTTTCCTGAATGCTGTTGGGTACTAGTTCTTCAGTTACTTCTACAATTCAGAATCTACTGTTTTTATTCTACCTCAATGCCATACCAGCGTAGGCTTTTTCCAGTTAAAATAATAAATGCTTTCCCCTTATTCCACGCATATTTTATACATTAATCAAATCAGTACAAATAGCATGGAATGTATTTGCACTTCAAAATGCAATTCAAAGGGACATTACAACTGATGCTACAGAAATACAAAGGACCATGAAGATTATTATGACAATTATATGCCAATTGATTAGATAACCTAGAAGACATTAATAGATTATTTGACATGCACAACCTACCAAGATTAATTATGAAAAAATAGAAAATATAACAGACTAACAATGAGTAAGGAGATTGAATTAGTAATAAAAGTCTCCCATCATGATCAAGTCAGCTTCATCCCAGGGATGCAAGGCTGGTTCAACATCCACAAATCTATAAATGTAATCCACCACATAAACAGAACCAAAGACAAAAACCACATGATTATCTCAATTGATGCAGAGAAGGCCATCCGCAAAATTCAACAGCCTTTTATGCTAAAAACTCTCAATAAACTAGGTATCAATGGATCGTATCTCAAAATAATAAGACCTATTTATGACAAACCCACAGCCAATATCATACTGAACGGGCAAAAACTGGAAGCATTCCCTTTGAAATCTGGCACAAGACAAGGATGCCCTCTCTCATCACTCCTATTCAACATAGTATTGGAAGTTCTGGCTAGGGCCATCAGGCAAGAGAAAGAAATAAAGGATATTTGAATAGGAAGAGAGGACATCAAATTGTCCCTGTTTGCAGATGACATGTTTGTATATTTAGAAAACCCCATCATCTCAGCCCAGATTCTCCTTAAGCTGATAAGCAACTTCAGCAAAGTCTCCGGATAAAAAAATCAATGTGCAAAAATCGAAAGCATTCCTATACACCAATAATAGACAGAGAACCAAATCATGAGTGAACTCCCATTCACAATTGCAACAAAGAGAATAAAATACCTAGGAATACAACTAACAAGGGATGTGAAGGACCTCTTCAAGGAGAACTACAAACCACTGCTCAAGGAAATAAGAGAGGATGAAAACAGATGGAAAAACATCCCATGCTCATGGTTAGGAAGAATCAATATTGTGAAAATGGTCATAATGTCAGAAGTAATTTATAGATTCAATGCTATCCCCATAAAGCTACCAATGACTTTCTTCACAGAATTGGAAAAAACCACCTTAAACTTCATATGGAACGAAAAAAGAGCCCGCATAGCCAAGACAATCCTAAGCAAAACAAAAACAAAAGCAAAGCTGGAGGCATCACACTACCTGACTTCAAACTACATTACAAGGCTACTATAATCAAAACAGCATGGTACTGGTACCAAAACAGAGATCTAGACCAATGGAACAGAACAGAACAGAACAGCCCCATCAAAAAGTGGGCAAAGGATATGAACAGACACTTTTCAAAAGAAGACATTTATGCAGCCAACAAACATGAAAAAAAGCTCATCATCACTGGTCATTAGAGAAATGCAAATCAAAACCACAATGAGATATCAACTCACACCAGTTAGAATGGCAATCATTAAAAAATTAGGAGAAAACAGATGCTGGAGAGGATGTAGAGAAATAGGAATACGTTTACACTGTTGGTGGGAGTGTAAATTAATTCAAACATTGTGGAAGACAGTGTGGCAATTCCTCAAGGATCTAGAAATAGAAATACCATTTGACCCAGCAATCCCATTACTGGGTATATACCCAAAGGATTATAAATCATTCTGTTATAAAGATGCATGCACATGTATGTTTATTATGGCACTGTTCACAATAGCAAAGACTTGGAACCAATCCAAATGCCCATCAATGATAGACTGGATAAAGAAAATGTGGCACACATATACCATGGAATACTATGCAGCCATAAAAAAGATGAGTTCCTGTCTTTTGCAGGGACCTGGATGAAACTGGTAACCATCATTCTCAGCAAACTGACACAAGAACAGAAAACCAAACACTGCCTGTTCTCACTCATAAGTGGGTGTTGAACAATGAGAACACATGGACACAGGGAGGGAAACATCACACACTAGGGTCTGGGAGGTGGGGGGATTGGGGAGGGATAGCATTAGGAGAAATACCTAATGTAGATGATGGGGCAATGAATGCAGCAAGCCACTACCATAGCACATGTATATCTATGTAACAAACCTGCACAATCTGCACATGTACTCCAGAACTTAAAGTATAATTTAAAAAGTTTTTAAAAACTGCCATTAAAAAAAAAAAAGTCTCCCATCAAAGTAAACCCCAGGACCTGACAGTTTCACTGCTAAATTTTATGAAACATTTAAAGAAGAGCTAATACCAACTCTTCTCAAACTCTTCCAAAAAATTGAATAGGAGAGAATACTTCCAAACTCATTACTCTGACACCAAAACTAGATAAAAGCACAACAAAAAAAGAAAATTACAGGCCAATATCCCTGATGAACATAGATGCAAAAATCCTAAACAAAATACTATCAAACAAAGTTCAAACACACATTAAAAAAAAACACTCACCATGATCAAATGTGACTCATCACAGGTATGAAAATGTGGCCGAACATAAGCAATTAAATAAACATGATACATCACATTTGTCCTTCACAGAATGAAGGACAAAAACATATGATCACAACAATAAATGCAAGAAAAGCATTTGACAAAATTCAAGATTCATTCATGATAAAAAAAAAAAACTCAACAAATTAGGTATAGAAGAAAAGTACTTCAACACAATAAAGGTGAAAAACTGACAGCTAACATCATACTCAATGTACATGTTTATTGAATTTTAAAAGTGTTTCCTTTAAATCCAAAATAAAACAAGGATACCCAATCTAATTACTTTTATTCAATATAGCATTAGAAATTCTGGTCAGAGCAATTAGGCAAGAGAAAGAAAAAGCCATCCAAATTGGAAAGAAAAATATTAAATTGTCCCTGTTTGCAGACAACATGACCCTACACATATAGAAAACCCTAAAGAAAATCCCAAAGACTTCACGTGCATGCTCGCGCGTGCGCGCGACACGCACACACACACACACACACACCCTGTTAGATCTATAAACAAATTCATTAAAGTAGCAGGCTACAAAATCAACAACAACAAAAAATCAATAGGACTTCTATACACACACAGCAAACTATCTGAAAAATATATTTTAAAAACACAATCCTGCTTACAATAGCTATAAAAAAAACTTCAGAATAAATTTAATCAAGGAAGTGAAAGATCTCTACACTAAAAATTATAAACATTGAAAAAAATTGAAGAAGGCACAAATAGAAAGATAGGCATGTTCATTGATTGGAAGAATTCATATTGTTAATATGTCCATACTACCCAAAGTGATCTACAGAGTCAATGCAATTCCTATCAAAATACCAATGACATTTTTCACAGAAATAGAAAAAATAATCCCCATATTAGCATGGAACCACAAAAGATAAATTAGCCAAAGCAAGCTTGATCAAAAAAAAATAAATAAATAAAGCTGGAGGCATCACACTACCTAACCTCAAAATATACTGTAAAGCATTGTGATATGGTTTTGCTATGTCCCCACCCAAATCTCATCTTGAATTGCAGTTCCCATAATCCGCACTTGTCACAGGAGGGACCTGTGGGAAGTATCTGAATCATTGGGGCAGTTACCCCCATGCTGCTGTTCTCATGATAGTAAGTGAGTTCTCATGAGATCTGATGGTTTTATAAGGGACTTTTCCTCCTTTTGCTCAGCACTTCTCCTTCCTGCCATCGCGTGAAGAAGGACATGTTTGCTTCACCTTCTACCATTATAGTTTCCTGAGGCCTTCCCAGCCATGCAGAACTGTGAATCAATTAAACCTCCTTCACTTATAAATTACCCATCTCATGCAGTCCTTTATAGCAGTGTGAAACTGGCATAATACACATAATAACTGAAACAGTATGGTATTGGTATAAAAACAGTCTCACAGACCAATGGAATCGAATCGAGATCCAAGAAATAAATCCATGCCTTTACAGCCAACTGGTTTTTGACAAAGTTGCCAAGAACACACAGTGGAGAAAGGACAGTTATTTCGTGCAATGGAGAAAAGACAGTCAATAAATGGTCTTAGGGAAACTGCATATCAACCTACAGAGGAATAAAATTAGACTCTTGCCACACAGGATATGCAAAAATGAATTCAAAATGGATTAAAGACTTAAATGTGACCCTCCAAACTATGAAACTACTAAAAGAAAACATAGGGAAAACCTATAGTCTGGTTAATTATTTTGGGGAAATGACCCCAAAAGGTCAAACATCAAAAGCAAAAGTAGACAGATGAGATTTCATCAAACTAATAATTTCTGCACAGCAAAGGAAATAAAAAAATGAAGAGACAGCCTATGGAATAGGAGAAAATATTTGCAAGCTATACATCTGATAAAGGGTTAGTTAATATCCAAAATACATAAGGAATCCAAACACCTCAGTAGCAAGAAAACAAACCACCTAATGACAAAATGGGCAGAAAAAACCTCAATAGACAATTTTCAAAGAAGACATATAAATAGCCAACAGGTATATTTTAAAATGTTCAACATCACTAATCATCAGGGCAATGCAAATCTAAACCTCAAATCCCGCTACTGCTTTATCAAACTAAGTTTAGATAATATTCAAAATCTTTGTTGTCATTTCAATAATGTTCATAGCATCTTCACCAGGAATAGATTTCATCTCAAGAAACCATTTTCTTTGTTCATCCATAAAAAGCTACTCCTCATCCATTCAAGTTTGATCATGACATTGTAGCAATTTAGTCACATCTTTAGGCTCCACTTTTAATTCTGATTCTCTTGCTACTTTCAGGACCTTTACAATTACTTTCTCCACTGAAGTCCTGACTCCTCAAATTTATCCACAAGTGTTGGAATCAAGTTCTCACAAATTTATGTTAATGTTAATCATTGATGTTTTATGTGAATTGATGTATGTGAATATGCTTTGAATGTTTTAAGTGTATACTTCGTATTTCAAAAATCCCATGATATACTTTTGATTGACGTACTTATTGAAATTGTACCTGATCCTGTTTGATATTGTGCTGGATAGCCTCTTTCTTTCTCCTTGTATCTACTCTTTACCCTTCTTGCCCTGCTGTGCCTCCCAGTGTTGAGCAGAAGAACCACCCAACATCTATGTATGGTTGATACTTGCTTTAGAGTATAAGATTTGGGCTTTTTGAGCTGATGAGATGTAGTTGAGATTCTGGATCTCATCCACTATGCTCACATGAATTATGCACCCTTGTCCTCTGGTTGTGGGTGAGTTCATTTGGTGAGAGGCACTGGAAGATGGGAGGCTGGGAGGAGAGTGAGGTCAGGGTATTTATCCCTCCTTCTCTCACACTGCAAGACTGAAGGAATGGCAGTGGCCATACTCCTCTGCCTAGGGTCATAGCACCTGAACTGTCCGAGACCCTTTACCCGTAGATACAACTCTCTCTAGGTGCTACTGGCCATTATTTCTTTTCCAGTCTTGGCTGGTGGAACTGCATCCCCCTATCATGAGACCCTAGTGCCTCCCATTTCTTATTTGTTCTCTTAACCCTGCCCACAACTCCATAAATAGTCTCTTCAAGAAACTCCCTTATCACCCCTTTGAGTGTGGTGTTGTCTGTCTTCTCCTGGATTCTCACTGGAACAGCTATTATGGAATCCCTGACAGCATCAATCTAACAATCTGAATAATTTTTCCCATAAATAAAATTATTCCAGGTTTTCAAAACATTTCTATTTCCAAAGAATTAGAACTGGTTATGACTAATGTAGGGGATTTTACTCCTTTAAAAACAACCAAAATGAAAGGGAGTAGTTTGGGTAATTTTTCCCCCTAGGACACTTCTGCTATAACCAACTCATCACTGAATGATTTGGGTTATGAAATACCTGTCATCGCCATCAGTGATGCACTCGGGGAAGGCGAGGCTACAGCCAAACAGCATGATATGTTGATAGCAACTGAGGCGATGGAGATATGTGAAAAACTTGAGGAACTTCTCCACTTCCATGTTTCTGACAACTGAGAGGAGAGGTGTCAGAGTGGCGTGGTAGGGCAGCATTTGACACTGGCTATGGGTGATGTTCATGCAGGCACCTGGAAAGTGAAGACAATTACATTTAAAAGTGGACACATCAGAAGTATATGTTTGCAAATTCATTTAATTTTTGTTTGTAAGATAAAGCATATTTCATAAGAACAATTTTAGTTATGCAATCATACACATAAGTGCATGTAAGTATGTGTACATATATGATAAAGAAATCAAGCTACAAATATTTACAGAGAAAGAGCATTTGTGTCCTGGGAAAACATGTGGAAAATACATACTCTCCATACATAGCTGGTAGGTATATAAATTGACAATCACCTTTTCTTTTGCATCACAGCTGGGCAGAGCAATATGTATCAAAAAATCTCTTCAACATGTATATTCCTTGACATTGTCAGGTCATTTCTAGAAATCTATGTAATTATATGCTTAAATTTATCCTAAGGAAATAATCATAGTTGTGAATGTGGATTTATCTATGGGGATATTGATCTCTGTATAGTTTATAATTTTTAAAAGATAGAAATCATCTAAATATTCAGCAAAAAAAATTGTTCTAAAATATATGGAATAAACAACATAATATTTAATTTAGGTACATAAAAAATGCTTCAGAAGACTATTTAATCACATGGAATGATGCTCATAATACAATAAAAAAATAAAAGTAGGAAGTCACAAAACAATTTGTAACAATTATTTTTATTAAAAACACACAATTATGCAAAGATCAATAGATCAGGAGCAGCTCAGAGCCTCTGACATTATCTTCTTTCATATCTGGCTCTTTTGGGTACCACCACATCCACAGCCTTTCCAACTCCTTCATTCGAGAAATTTGCCTGGTTGACCTGATATAAACAAAAATGTTGACATGGGTCCATATGATGGAATTTTATGAGATATTTATATTAATATGTAATACACCCATGTATTTGGACCACATATTTTTATCAGTTTTAATTACATTATTTTATTTAAGGGTTATCAGCTTTTGGACTTACACTCTTGAAGGAAGACCAAGTTTGAAGCAATTACATGACTGGAAGGCTCATTCCCTCTACCTAGCCAAAGAAATCATTGAATATTAAGAGAAGATTTGAAAAATGCAAGGTAGAAAACATCATAGAAATTTGCCCATATTAGCATTTGGAGAGCTTCAATTTTTCCTTTACTGCTGCATAATATGTATGTTATACTGGGATTTATTTAAACAATCTCCCTTTAATAAATATTTTGACTGTTTTCAAACTTTTGCTATTGCATTGTTGTAATAGGTAACCTGTACATGTGTCTGATATGTGGAATAGATTTCCAGGAGTAGGATTCCTGGGTAAATAGACCAAATTTCCCCATCATCGAGAAGTACCATTTTGCATTCTAACCAACAGTGTATGAGGATGGCTGCTTTCTCACAGCCTCTCTCTGTTCCCAACAGAGAACAGTGTCAAACTATTGGATTTTTGCTAATCTGATAGGTGAGAAATTACATTGATTATATTAGATTTTTCATTTGCATTTAACTTGTTGCCAGTGAAATTGAGTATCTTTTCATATATTTAAGCACCATTTGCATTTTTGTCTTCAGTTTCATATGCTTGGAAGATTTTTCCTACTGACTTTTAGGCATGTTTTTTCTACTTTTACAAGCTCCTTATTAGGGAGATTAGGGTACTGAAAATATTCTAACACTTTTTCTTTAGTTTTGTGGTTTTGAAATTATTTTAAAGAACTAATTACTATTTAAATCATTTATTTAATAGATGAATGTATTTTATTCTACTCTAATCCAGCTGTTGAGGATAAAAAATTTTAAAGGGGCTTTCTTTGAAAAGTAGCCAGGTCAGAGGCAGACCTCAAAATCGAATCTGGAGTAAGGTATGATAATATCTGACGTTTGAGTACCCCTTGATAGTTTACAAACCACTTCTACCCTTATCTTTTAAGGTTGTATTAGGATGGTTTGGCTGTAGTGAAGGAAAACTGAATATAACGAAAATTTCTTTGCCCTATAAAAGTCTAGATGAGTGGTCCAGGGCAGAAACAGAAGCTTTTTATGTAGCCCTAACCTCATTGCCCAAGATAGTGAAATCTATGGTCCAGACAGAAAGGTGGAGAGGCAGCAAAGAGGACAAAGGCATACTTTTAATATTTCTTAAGAACAGCTCCAGCTGCTAGGAGACCCTCCCACATATTGATAACTTCATCACATGGCCATATCTGGTTGCATAAGAGGCTAGGGTTATTCCAGTTTGACTTGTGCCCAGATAAAAATGGGGAGTGGGTCAATTACAAATGAAGGAGAATGGATATTGGTGTTCTACCAGAAACCTCTGCTAAAAAAATAAATAGAGAAAGTATCATTATACTCACTATAAAATAATAATTTTTAAAAAGCCAGGCATAGTGGCTCATGCCTGTAATCCCAGAACTTTGGGAGGCCAAGGTGGGTGGATCACCTGAGGTCAGGAGGTCGAGACCACCCTGGCCAACATGGTGAAACCCTGTCTCTACTAAAAATACAAAAATTAGCCAGGCGTAGTGGCAGGTACCTGTAATCCCAGCTACTCAAGAGACTGAGGCAGAAGAATCGCTTGAACTCGGGAGGCAGAGATTGGCTGTGAGCTGAGACCATGCCAATGCACTCCAGCCTGGGCAACAGAGTGAGATTTTGTCTCAAAAAAGAAAAAAAAGGTACAATTATTTTTCTATTCAAGGTGTTTGATTAAGCACATATCCTCCCTCCTGACACCTCACAAAAAAAGAATAGTAAAGGGGAAAAAAGCATAAACTCATAACAGCAAAGAACAAGGAGAGGGGCTTCCATCAGTGGATAAATATTTTAGCAAATTTCCGGCAGCCAAAAAGAGCATGCAAGAAATCTGAAGTTCATGGAATAGGATGAAGTCAATCTGCCTAGCAGAACCCAGGAGAGGTTCCAGGCTTGAGTTGGCAGATAAGGCAGAGAAGAACAAAAACTGGAACTAAAAAAGGGACACAAAAAAAAAAAAAAAAAAAAAAAAACCAGGATGTTTCTCATTTTAAATTAAATTTGGCTCACGTTATCTCATGATTCCACTGAGGTCATACATTCTTGGCTTGAATAATACTCGAGGGATATTGTGTCCTTCTCAAGGTATCACATCTTGAGTCACATAATGTCTACCTGCCCTTGGCTGGTTAATTATGATTTCTTAAATTTGATTTAGCTACTGTACAATTACTTTTTTATTCCCTTGTAACTATAAGCAGTCTGTGGGGAGACATTTTAAAACAATACAGCCAGGTGCAGTGGCATGTGCCTGTAGTCCCAGCTCCTCGGGAGGCTGTTGTGGGAGGATCACTTGAGCTCATGAGTTCTGGGCTGTAGTGTGCTATGCCAATTGGGTGTCCACACTTAGTTCAGCATCAATATGGTGACCTCCCGGAAGCAAGAGATCACAAGGTTGCCTAAGGAGAGGTGAACCAGCCCAGGTCGGAAACAGAGCAGGTCGGAAACGGAGCAGGTCAAAACTTCTGTGCTGATCAGTAGTGGGATCGTTCCTGTGAATAGCCACTGCACTCCAGCCTGGGCAACATAGCTCGACCCTGTCTCTAAAAAACAAGACAGTACAAATATCCTGTACCTTATCAAATTTTCTCCCCTAAATTTACCATGAAGTTGCAAAATGATGACTGTTCAACTACAGCATTGCCTCCACATTTACCAGTGTTGGCATTCTGCTATAAGCAGGACCTCCCCTTCTCCCTCATTAATTTATCTACTTAATATTGGTATAGACTCAGAAATGTCTATTTTTCATTGGTTTACAATTGATTACTGTACTTAATAATTTTGGTATTCAAATTGCCTCAGATTTAGCCTATAGGAGCTCCTTCAGTCTGGTTCCTGTGCCCTTATGAATTCCCCCATCTTTTTTTTTTTTTTTTTTTTTTTTTTTTGAGACAGAGTTCCGCTCTTGTTACCCAGGCTGGAGTGCA
>NW_016107439.1:5289490-5302350 GCF_001604975.1 Cebus imitator | reverse complement strand
TTGCTTCTCATTTCACCCCCACACACAGAATACATGACAGCCAGGAAATTACCACCATTAAAAAATAAAAATAAAAATATTCATCTATCTCCAAAGAAATTACACCAGTGGTAATTTCTTTAGAGAAATCACTGAGAAAAGCTGAGAAATTTCTGAGAACTGAGAAAGCTGGTATGGCTATTGGTACCACAGATAAGGTTAATAATAACTGAAAATGTCACTCTGAAAAAATAGAAATAGTTCAAGAACAGAAGAGAACTTTTAAAAAAAATCATCAATAACTTCTGAGTAAAGTGACCATGCAATTTGTCATCCTCCTTGAGACAATTTGGAGAATAACAATGCACTATTAATAACTATGCCAGGAAAACAAATATAAACCATGATGTCTCCTATGAACCAAGATATATAGATTCAAATCAGTATTGAATCCATAAACGAGAATAGGATGCTAAGAAAAAGAAAACTCAGAGAAAACTTTACAATTCACACCACAAAAATGCAAAGGAGCATAAGAGACTACTCTGAATAATTATCTGCCAACAAATTAGATAAACTAGAAGAAATGGATAAATTCCTGGGCACATACAACTTACCAAGACTGAATCATGAAAAAATAGAAAATATGAACAGCCCAATAATGAGAAAGGATATTGAACCAGTAATAAAAAGACTTCTATCACAGAAAAGCCCAGGACCTGATGGTTTCACTATTAATTCCACCAAACATTTAAAGAACTAATACCAATCCTTCTCAAACTCTTCCAAAAAAATGAGTGAAAGTGAATACTTATAAACACATTTTATAAAGCCAGCATTGCCCTGATACCAAAGTCAGAACACTACAAGAGAAGAAAATCACAGGTTAATAACTTTGATGAAAATAGATACAAAAATCCCAACAAAATTCTAGCAAACCAAATTCAACAGCACATTAAAAAGATCACTTACCATAATCAAGTGGAATTTATACCTCAGATGCAAGGATGTTTCAATATACACAAATTAATAAATGTGATACACCACTTCAACAGAATGAAAGACAAAAACCATATGACCATCTCAAAAGACAGAAAAATGTCCTTGAGAAAATTAAACATCCTTTCATAATAAGACCTTCAACAAATTAGGTGCCGAAGAAATGTACTTCAACACAATAAAGGCCATCTACAACAAACCTATTAACAATATGCACAATGGAAAAAGACAAAAGCCATCCTCTAAGGTCCGGAAGAGAACAAGGATGCCTGGTCTTGCCACTACTAATCAACTTAGTATTGGAAGTTCTAACCAGAGCAATCTGGCAAAAGAAAGAAATAAAAGCAACCAAATTGGAAAGAAATAAGTTAAATGGTCTCTGTAACAACATGAGCTTTAGAAAAACCTAAAGACTCCACAAGGAAACCTCTTAGAACTAATAAGCATATTCAGAAAAGCAGTAAAAGTAATCTGTTCAAAATCAACATACAAAAATCAGTGGTTTCAATTAGAAATGAAGGAGAGAAAAATAAAATTGTTAAAAATAAACCAGTTATGCTTTTATACATTAACAACAAACTGTACAAAAAAGAAATCAAGAAAACAATCCTACAATAGCTACAGATAAAAATGCTTAGGAATAAATTTAACCAAGAAGGTGGAAGATCTAACATTGAAAATGATGAAGCATTGTTGAAAGAAATTAAAGGAAACACAAATAAGTAGAAAAATATCCTGTGTTCATGCTTTGGAAGAATTAATCTCATTAAATATTTATACTGCCCAAAGTGATCTACAGATTCAGTGCAATACCTATCATAATTCTAACAACATTTTTCATAGGAATAGAAAAAAATCCTAGAATTCATATGGAAACACACACAAAAATATCCAAAAAAAATCTTGAGCAAAAAGTAAACTGAATATATCACACTACTTCATTTCAAAATATACCATGAAGCTATAGTAGTCAAAAAAGCATGATATTGGCATACGTACATATAGAGCACCATAACAGAATGAAGGCTCTAGAAACAAATCCACACATTTATGGTCAATTGATTTTCAACAAAGTTGCCAAGAATACACAATGAGGAAAGAATAGTCTCTTCAATAAATAGCATTGAATAAAACTAGATATAAAGATTTAGAAGAATAAAATTAGTCTTTTATTTTACACCATACACAAAATTAACTCAAAATGAATTAAAAACTTACATGTAAAACCTAAAACTATAAAACTACTAGAAGAATACATGGGGGAAAATCTCATTAGTCTGGTTAATGATTTTTTGAATATGATCCCAAAAGCAAGGACAACAAATGTATAAATAGACAAATGTGATTACATCAAACTAAAAACCTCCTCACAGTAAAGGAAACAGTCAACACAGCAAAGAAATAACTTACAAAACGGGAGAAAATATTTGCAAACCATACATCTGATAAGGGGTTAATATCCAAAATACAAAAGGAACTTTATTTAGCAGATAGAAAACAATAACTAAATTTAAAAGTGAGAAAAGGCCTTAAACAGACATTTCTCAAAAGAATAAATACAAATGGCCAACAGGTATGTGAAAAAAATGTTCAACATCTCTAACCATCAGAGAAATGCAAAATAAAACCACAATACCTCATTCCTGTTAGTACAGCTATTACTAAAACAAAAAATGAAAAAACAGAAACTAGCAAGTTATGGTAAGAATGTGGAGAAAAGGGAACACTTGCACACTGCTGATAGAGTTGTAACTTAGTCAAGCCATTATGGAAGACAGTATGGACATTCCCCCAAAAAATTTAAAAAAGAACTACCAAATGATCTAACAATCCGACCACTGGCTATATATCCAAAAGATGTAAGATCATTATGTTGAAGAGAAATCTACACTCCCATGTTCATTGCAGCATTATTCACAATAGTCAAGATATGAAGTGAACAAAAATGTCCATTAATGGATGAATGGGTAAAGAACATGTAGTGTATACACACAATGAAATACTATTTGACCTTTAAAAAGAAGGAAATACTGTCATTTAGGACAAGGGGGATAAACCTTGAGAACAATATGTTAAGTGAAATCAACCAAGCACAAAAAGACAAAAGCCACGTGATTTCACTTACATGTGGAATCTTAAAAAGTTGAACTAATAGAAGCAGAGAGTAAATTGTTGGTTACCAGGGACTAGCAGGGTAAGGGCGAGGACTGAGATATGTTGGTCAAAGGATACAAAATTTCATTTTTTTATCCTTTGTTATTTCTGTACACAGGAGAAATAAGTTCAAACGATCTATTGTACAGCATGGTGACTATAGTTAATAATAATGCACTGTACACATTGCAAATTGCTAACAGAGTAGATTTTAAGTGTACTCACCACAAAAACTGTTTGAGGTTAAAAAATAAAAAGAGTTCCAAGTAATAATACAACAACTTTTTTCATATTTCATATAAATAAAGGCAGCATTTTGCATTGGGAAAAAAATGGGTTATGAGCCCTCACAGAGGGACCAATTAGACTGGAAATGTTCAGTGCCTATTCTTGGCTGTACCAGGAAGTCAACTCAGGTCAGGACTGCATCAGCAGAATGCAATAATGAAGGTCATTCTCTATTCTAGATAATTCACCTAAGAAGAAATATTTTGCCCGAATGATTTCTGGGACAAACCGATTTGAACGGATATTGTGTACTTAGGAAGACCCATAAGAGGGTTACAGTAAGCTAAGAGAAGACAAAACTGAAGACAGGGTCTCTCTTTAATTTTAAGTTCAGGGGTATATATGCTGGTATATTACATAAATAAACTTGTCTCATGGGGATTTGTTGTACAGATTATTTCATCACGCAGATATTAAGCCTAGTATCCATTAGGTATTTTTCCTGATTCCCTCCCTCCTCCCACCCTCCACCCTCTGATAGGCCCCAGTGTGTGTTGTTTCCCTCTATGTGTCCATGTATTCTCATCATTTAGCTTCCACTTATAAGTAAGAACATGTGGTATTTGGTTTTTCTATTCAGGTCTTAAGTAACTGTAAACGGAATCTAAACATAGAACTATTCTAGTTCTCATAAGAGAAAATCAGGAAACAAAAGACACATTTTCTTAATGAGTGATTGTAACATTTGTAAAAAGTCTTTACAGACATAGTGAAGGCACAGTTAAACCAATGTCTTGCTAAGTTATACAAAAATATGTAAGTATTTTGTGCAATCCTATGTAAATTATCAGAGTTAAGTAAAAGCTAGCTATTCTTGCCAAGAGAAATACGAGGTTTAGGAGTTTATGTTCTGTGTAATTGTAGATATTCTAAACATTTTTTAACGCAACCCCAATTGTCTTGGTGATTTTTTTTTTTTTGCCATGCTTCAAGCTTTCACATCATACATATATGTGTAACTACATCATTGTTTCTATCTTATTCCTAAACACACATTCATACTACTTGGTTTTAAGATGTTTAAATCACAGGTAAAGGCTCATAACCTGTTGCAATTCATTCATGCAAGAAACTACTTACTGTCACAGTGCTTTAACACAGTGAGGGAGTCAATTTTTTTTTTTTTTTTTTTGAGACAGAGTCTCGCTCAGTCACCCAGGCTAGAGTGCAGTGGCACCATCTTGGCTCACTGCAACCTCTGCCTCCCAGGTTCAAATGATTCTCCTGCTCAGCCTCCTGAGTAGCTGAGACTACAGGCATGCACCACCACATCTGGCTAATTTTGTTGTTGTTGTTGTATTTTTAGTAGAGATGGGATTTCACCATATTGGCCAGGCCAGTCTCAAACTCCTGACCTTGTGATCCACCCACTTTGGCCTCCCAAAGTGCTAGGATTACAGGTGTGAACCAATGCACATGGCCAGGGTCAATTTTTTGTGTAAATCAATTATTCACATTCCATAGAACTAAGTGAGATTTAACATTGCAGCTGTAGCAGCATCTGTCAGGCATTTTAAAATAAATTTTGAAAGAACTATACCTTACCCCATAAAATCATCCATCCTAAAATTATGAATGATTGAGTAATAGCCATAATTAAAATGTATATAGTGTCTTCAACTTCGTTAAACACTTTTCCATGCATAGTATAGTGGTTCCACAGTCTGATTCAAAATCCTGGCTTTACTATTTTATATTTATATGGCCTTTGGCAAGTTATTGAGCTCATCTGTTTATCAGTTTCCTTATCTGTAAAATGGAAATGATAATGACTGTGTAATTAGTTTATTACAAGGATAAAACAATGTTTACACAATGTCCAGCATATAGTATGTGATTGTCTCATTTGTGACTCACAAAACTCTGAACTAGACAGAGGAGAGATTTATACCCATGTTACCTAAGTAGGAAAATTAAGGCAGAGACATTAAGCTTTCATTCTGCCTTGTTCTTCTGAATTCTATAATGTATCCATTTATAAAGGGAACAATTATTCATACAAGAACAAAATTCAAAGTTGAATTCCTCAGTTTTGCTTACTTGTACAGTAAAACAACACTGGGAGTTATAGTTTTAAAACATAGTTAAGTATTTTAAAACAGTAGTCACTTAAAAATACTTATTGAGACTATTAATTATACAAAGGCAGTCAGTGCTATAGAATTTTTTTAAAAAAAGAATTTGGAATTAGAACACATTTTACATATTTAACCAAAATTTACTTTAACACATATAGAAATTATTTGTTTTCATGACAACAGTGGTAAAAATAAATTCTATAATGATGAGAGTATAAAAAATTACTTGGTGGAGCAACATGTTCAATAAGAAGAGGATTTCTTGTAAAATCCTCTGCCTCACTAGTGGTTTGTTTTGAATTTCACCACTCATGAAGGTGATGAGATTTCAGTGGACTTTCCAGCCCTGTGTAGTTTATTGGAAATCTCATTTTAGGTTTAGCAATAGTTAAGATTTGAGTACAGGAGTAATGGATTCTAGGACTAACATGGCAGATTTGCATACCAAAGCCTGGATTATACCAGCTGGGTATTGTGGTCCTTAATGCATTTGTAAAAGACTCAATTAGATAACCCTCTCTAACTCAGAATCCTCTAAACTTAAAATCTATCATAAGTCAGAATCAAGTTGATTGGTGTTTACCTTTTTACTCTCTGACTCTGCAAAGGAAGATTTTATGTAGAATAATACTGTAAGGAAAGGCATGTTCTACATACTCAAAAAAAATTTTAAATGAAATTTTAGCCTACTTAAAATACATATGACATACTATTTCTTTCTTTTAATAAATACATCTTTTATCTTCTAATAAATATACCTTCTAGGCATGTTTATTAAAACCAGGTTCATTGATTTGAAAGATGAAAGGTATATTTATCTTTTATGTTTATTATTATTAATTACTAAAAGATAAAAAGTATATACCTATTGGGGAGACTGTCCATAAGACAGACCTATAATTTTTATTTTCATATTGTCTTTGCTTTAAATATCTAGCTTCTAGTTGATTCAAAAATACCTATAGGCATTTTCTTTCTATTTTTTCTAAAATATTTTGCATTTAATAGTGATTAATTTTTCCTTAAAAGCATGATAAAACTTGTCTATAAAATACCTGGGATAGCAAAATTTTTAAAAGAATGATTTTTACAGGTAGTTTTTAAACTACTGATTATGATAGCAGCAGTGGTCTGTCTGGAGTTGCTGCGAACATGCCAGCTGTGGTGGCGGAGGCATGGCCAGGGCTGCATGCTCCACAGGCTGAAGTCGGTGGGAGGCAGGAACAGGCGGGCGCCCCACCACTTCTGAGTTGGCAGGGCAGGAACTCTGCACTCCCAGGTGCAGCAGCAGCTAGCCAGCTGTGGCTCTGGACCTAGGCATCCCTGCACTCTCAGAAGCCCAGGAAGCCCCCATTCGCCCACAGGCTCAGAAGTGTCTGCTCCCGCTGCCTGGGCTCTCCCTGCTCCCAGCACCCACTCCAATTTCAGAGCAAAGTTGTGGCCAAGCCCAGGCACTGTCATAACCCAGACAGGTGTGCATGTCAGGGACAGCATTGACATGCCAGCCCCCTGCCACCTCAGCCCCCTCTGAACTTTAGGCACTGAGGAGCATGAGAGGGAAGCCAAGTGGGGACTGAAGACAGCTCAGTGCAGGCCTGCAGGCACCCCTCAGCACAGACAGCCTGTGTGCTGTGGACAGCATGCTGATGGCAACAGGAAGCAAGCAGACAGGCTCCTGGGCAAAAAGGGGCAGGTTCCTGGTGAAGCTTCACCTTCAAGCCAGGGTTAGTCTGAAGCCTAGGGGGCAGGCAGGCTGTCAGTCCCAGGTAAAGTCCCAGCCAGGAGTGAGAACTTATGGTGCTTTTTCCAGGCCCACCCATGGCCACCCATGGACCAATCAGCATGTACTTCCTCCTTTCTGAAGCCCACAAAAACCCCAAACTCAGCCAGACTCACATAGACATCAGGATTACCAGCTGCAGGAAAGAGCTACCCCTGCTTTGAGTCTCCTCCACTCGTTGGAATGACCTGCCTGTGGAAAGGAGCTACCTGCAGAAAGGAGGTACCCACTTCAGGTCTCCTGAGAGCTGTTGTGTTGCTCAATAATGCTCCTCTCTGCCTTGCTCACCCTCCAGTTGTCTGTGTACCTCATTCTTCCTGGATGTGGAACAAGACCTCGGGACCTGCCAAATGACAGGACTGAAAGAGTTGTAACACAAACTGCTGAAACGCACCACCCCGACTTGTCACATCATAAGCGACAAGAAGGAGAAAAGAGGCCAGGGACAGTGGCTCATGCCTGTAATCTCAGCACTTTGGGAGGCTAAGACAGGTGGATTACTTTAGACCAGGAGTTCAAATTTGAGCCTGGCCAACATGGTGAAACCCCCTCTCTACTAAAAATATAAAAATTAGCATGGTGGTGTGTGCCTATAGTCTCACCTACTTAGGAGACTGAGGCAGGAGAATCATTTGAATTTGGGAGGCTGAGGGTGCAGTGAACTGAGATCAAGCCACTGCATTCCAGCCTGGGTGACCAAGAAACTCTGTATAAAAAAAAAAAAAAAAAGAAGGAGAGAAGAGCTGTGGCCCTTTTGGGAGCCTACACCTACGGGCTCCCTGAACCAGGGCTGTGACACCCTTTTGGGGGCTCTGTGGTTTCTGGTGTCTGCAAGCTTCCAGGTGCCATCACATTCCCCTTGTTGAAATGCAGGTGTCTGCAGCAGAAGGAACTTGCAGTGTGTCTGATCCAGCCACAGGATAGCACAGAGAAGGCAGCTGTGCTGGCACCTGGAGCTGCCTACCCCACCACAGCAGTTGGCATACCTGGCTGTGCACAGTGGCCAGACCCCACACTCGCTCACTCATTCTCCCCTCGCTACCCCACACCAGGCTCTCCCCTTGCAGCCATGGGAGGTTGGCCAGTAGCATGAGCTGACCACAGCCTCCCAGGCTGAGTGAGTAGAATGAGCCCAGAGAGCACGAGCAAAACTCGGGCAAAGGCACTATCAGCCACAGAAGTTTCCAGCTTGACCCGAAGGATCCTGTGACAACTAAATGTCTTCAGTAACTACTGGTCTATTTTAGGAGATTTTTCTTGAGTCAGTTTTGATAAATTATACTTTCCTAAGAAATTGACCAGCTTGTCTAAATTTTCAACTATATTGGCATAAAGTTGTGCATAATATTCTTTTATTATGTTGTAATTCTTGTATTTACAATAATGGTCTTGTTTTATTACTGTTTTGGTTTGTATATGCATGCTTTCTCTTTTTTTGATCAATGTTGAAAAATATTTGTCTAATTTATTAGTCTTTTCAAAAACAGACATTTTACTTTTTGACCTCTGTTTATATTTGTTTTCCACTTTATTAATTTACTCTTGTTTTAATTTTCTCTATCCTTGTGCTTTCTTCAAGCTTTTTGATTTATTCTTTTTCTCATCTCTCAGGTACTTCCCTCAGTCTTTCTATTGTAAATGTGTATAGCTATAAATTTCTCTTGAGGTACTGTTTTAATGCATCCCACAAGTTTTGGTAAGTAGAATTTTTATTATTGTTCAATTATAAATATTTTCTATTTCCATCTCAATTTTTTCTTTGACCCTTTAAAAAGGATGTTACTTAATTTTTAAACTTAGAAAGGGGGTTCGTGTGATCTGTATGGCATTTGATGTTATGTGAGAGAACATTCAAGTCATCTGTTTGCCATGTGGCGATACATTCCATGGCATAAAAACCCTCTGAGAATTTCTTAATCTTCATTATAAAATGACAGGCACTAAGCTTATTGTATTTCCTCTTCAAGTTAGACTAAAAATCATGAGACAAAAGCAATTCCTCCAGGGGAAATTACAACAGCAAACATTTAGGAGCTAATTTCTCCACTGATAAATATGAAGTTCAAGCCTTTAATTTCACCTCAGCTTCCTTTTTTTCTGTTTAATTCAAAGGCAATTCTATTTACTAATTGTATTAAAGTAAAAAATAATTTTAATTTTATAAAATTATTTCTATCAGGTATCTATCCTTTTAACTTAATATATACTTAGAAGAGATATGTGGAAGAACATTTAGTTTATATTATTAAAGATGGTTTCTTTACTGGTGGTGGAATTTGGAATGACTTTTTCTTCTTGCTTTAGGCTTCCAGTTTTCTATATTGTTTAAATTCAATAATAGATATATAATACCTATAAATAATAAAATCATTATTTTTAAAAGAGCTTTTAAAATAAACTAAAACATTTTACCATCTTCTCTGTCATAAGGCTAGGTTGTTTTTCTTGAGGGATGTGGGAGTCAGCATGAAAGGGAAATTGTAGTACATGGGTCAAAGCGAAGGGGAAAAGGGAGCAAATAGACTCTTCCTGACCTTTCTGGTTAGTATTTTCTCAGTGCTTATCATGTGCCAAGACTGTAAGACTAGCCCCACTGACAAGACTTGCAGTGGTTTCTTCTATAAAAGCAGCAGCAATCTCAACAAAGAACGAAATCCTGCCATATGCTACAGTGTGGATGAAACTTGAGGGCATTATGCTAAGTAAAATAAGCCAGTCACAAAAGGACGAATACTGCATGATTCCACTTATCTGAATTATCAAACATAGTTCAAACTCATAGAGTCAGAAAGTGGAATGATGGTTGCCAGAGGTTAGGCAGAAGGGGAAATGAGGAGTTGCTAAACAATGTGTACAGAGTTTCAGGAGTGCAAGATGAAAAAGTTTTGAGAATCTGCTGTACAACAATGGGCATATTGTTAACAAGTGTAATGTATACGTAAAACTTTGTTAAGAAGTTAGATTTCATGTTTTCTTTTTAACAATAAGTAAATTAGAGACAGGGTAAGATGGCCAACTAGATGGATACAAGTGGAACACTCCCCTGGAGAGACTGAGATGACTGAAATGATTTTAACAGATCTTCAGAGCGAAGATGCTGAGAGTGGATGGAGGGAAGACACAGAAGCTGAAAGAGGAGAAAGGTGGGAACCCCACACAGACTACCACACACCAGGACTCATCTTTCAACCACAACAGCTCTGGGGGAACAGGTGAGTTGAGCTGGTGAGGAGTAACCTGCCCTCACCATGGGCCTCTGGAACCCAAGCAGTGGGGGACCCTTTAACCACCATGGACTCTTGAGGTGATGGGGAGAATTGCTTAGAGAAGTCATGCGGCAGCAAGCCAACTGAAGTGGAGCCCAGAGGGTTTGCTGCAGGAACATCTGTACTGGAGCATGGCCAGGGATGGCCACTTTCCTAGGCTTGACTTGCTCCTATTAGAGACGTTAGCCTAGGGGAATTGTCAGACGTGGTCTCTGCAGGGCAGTCTTGCACATTAGACAGAGCTGATCTGACCTGAGCACCACTTGGTCTGCTGGCCTCCTCTATACTCCAGCCTGGCCACACCTGTGTACAGGGCAGTCTCAAGTGCCCTGAGGAGCCACACCACAGCTTCAGCACCAGTGGACCAAGCCTGACCAGTGGAGAGCTCCACTGAAGCATTCCCTACAGTCACACATCAGTCTACATGATCCCTCCCCACACCCTAAGCCCACAGCAACTCCCTACATCACTTTGTTGGTGTGTGTCTACACCGGAGGGTTTTACTTGCTACTTGCGCTGCCAGCACACAGGAGTGCAGTCTCCTCCCCCCACTCCACAGCCATTGAAAATGGACCCTTGGTGAGAACAGAGCCAACAAGTCCCACCCCACCAGTACCCCACCCTTGCACTAACATTGTCCAGAGAACAGCAGATCCTCCCACACCCCAAGTGATCATTCCTGCTTGCAGGGCACAGAGACAGCACCCAGAACTATACCTGCCAGCACCCCACCCCCAAGCCAATACCACCTCCAGTGCAACCACACACACAGTCTCCAGCAGGGGTTCTCCACCCCTCACCCCAGTTGTATTGCCTCTGCCACTGTGCTGAATGCTGCCAGGGCGGCAGGCACCCCTGAATTTGCTAACACTCTGCTGCACTTGCAGCACCGCAGCCCCCCGCCCCCTGGTGCAGTGGACTCCAAACCTCAAGGAGCCAGAGGACAAAGTTGAGGCCCAATACAAGCCCCCAGAGTTAGAGCACACAGTCCAGGAATTGGAAGCGAGCACTGGCCCCCTAAAATGTCCCAGAAATGAAACGAGTCAGCTGAATCCACCTTTTACCACAATTAAACCCTCAAGGTAATCAAATAGGCTAAAAGAAAAAAAAATCCAAAGTCAGCAATGCCAAACATTGACGGTAGATAAGACCACAAAGATGAGAAAGAATCAGTGCAAGAATGCTGAAAACTCAAAAAGCTAGAGTGCCTTCTTTCTTCTGAATGACCACATCACCTCTTCATCAAGGGTTTGAAACCAGGCTGAGATGGCTGAAATGACAGAAATAGAATTCAGAATATGGATAGGAAGGAAGATCATTGAGCTACAGGAGTAAATTGAAAACGAATGCAAGGAAGCTAAAGATTATAATAAAACAATGCAGGAGCTGATAGACAAACAGCCAGTAAAGAAAATAACATAATCTGATAGAGCTGAAAAGCCCACTGCAAGAATTTTACAATGCAATCAGAATTATTAATAGCAGAATAAACCAACAAGAGCAAAGAATCTCAGAACTTTAAGACTGGCTTTCTAAAATAAGACAGACAATAATAGAGAAAAAAAAAATGAAAAGGAATGAACAAAACCACCAAGAAATATGGGACTATATGAAAAGACCAAATCTATGACTGATTGGTGTCCCTGAAAGAAATAAGAAGAATGAAACCAACTTGGAAAACGTATTTCAGCCATGAGAACTTCCCCAGCCTATCTAGAGAGGCCACCATTCAAATTCAGGAAATGTAGAAAACCCCAGTAAGATACTTCACAAGATGATCATCCCCAAGACACATAATCAACAGATTCTCCGGGGTTAAAATCAAAGAAAAAAATGTTATAGGCAGTTAGAGAAAAATGCTAAGTCACCTACAAAGGGAACCCCATCACACTAATAATAGACCTCTCAGCAGAAACTCTACAAGCCAAAAGGGACAGGGGGCCAATATTCAATGTCCTTAAAGAGAAAAGCTCTTCAACCAAGAATTTCATATGCAGCCAAACTAAGCTTCCTCAGTGAAGGAGAAATAAGATTCTTGTTAGACAAACAAATGCTGAAGGAATTTGTTTCCACTGAGCCTGCCTTAAAAGATCTCCTGATTGAAGCACTAAATATGGATAGATCATTACCCGCCACTACAAAAACACACTGAAATACACAGACCAGTGACACTATAAAGCAACCACATAAAGAAGTCTGCAAAAGGGAGGTGATCCAAGATGGCCGTTTAGGAACAGCTCAGGATTGCAGCTCCCAGTGAAAGCGCAGAGGGTGAGTGGACGCCGTGTTTTTATTGCCCACAGACTAGGAAATTCC
>NW_016107439.1:5233472-5283220 GCF_001604975.1 Cebus imitator | reverse complement strand
AAAAAAAGAAGTCTGCAAAATAACCAGCTAACATCATAGTGACAGGATTAAATCCACACATATCAATTCTAACCTTAATGTAATGGGGCTAAATGTCCCAATTAAAAGATACAAAGTAGCAAGCTGGATTAAAAAAAAGACCCATCTCACACACAATGACACACATTAAAGAGATGGAGAAAAATCTACCAAGCAAATGGAAAACAGAAAAAATAGCAGTAGTTGAAATTCTACTTTCTGACAAAACAGACTTTAAACTAACAAAGATCAAAAAAGACAAAGAAGGGCATTATATAATGGTAAAGCGTTCAACTCAACAAGAAGATCTAACTATTCTAAATACATATGCACCTAACACAGGAGTACCTAGATTCATAAAGCAAGTTATTAGAGACTTTCAAAGAGACTTAGACTCCCACACAATTATAGTGGGAGACACCCCACTGACAATATTAGACAGATCATCAAGACAGAAAATTAACAAGGATATTCAGGGCCTGAACTCTGCACTGGATCAAATGGATCTGATAGATATATACAGAACTCTCAACACATACTCTAAAACTGATCATATAATTGGAAGTAAAATACTCCGAAGCAAATGCAAAAGAACTGAAATAATAACAAATAGTCTCTCATACCACAGTGCAATCAAATTAGAAATCAAGATTAAGAAATTCACTCAAAACCATATAATAACATGGAAATTGAATAACCTGCTCCTAGATAACTTTAGAGTAAAAAAAAAATGAAGTTAAGGCAGAAATCAGCAAGTTCTTTCAAACTAATTAAAACAAAGATACAACATACCAGAATCTTTGGAATACAGCTAAGGCATTGTTAGGAGGGAAATTTATAGCACTAAATGCCCACATCAAAAACTGAGAAAGATCTCTAGTTAACAACCTAAAATCACAACTAAAGAACAGACATGGTTTGGCTGTGTCCCCACCCAAATTTCATCTTAAACTTTAGCTCCCAAAATTCCCACATGGTATAGGAGGGACCCAGTGAAAAATAAGTGAATCATGGGTTGTTTTCCCCATACCGTTCTCATTGTAGTGAGTAAGTCTCATGAGATCTGATGGTTTTACAAGGGGAAACCCCTTTCACTTGGTTCTTATTGTCTCTTGTCTGCCGCCATGTAAGATGTGACTTTCACCTTCTGCCATAATTGTAAGGCCACCCCAGCCGTGTGTAACTGTGAGAGTCCATTACACTTCTTTTACTTTATAAATTACCTAGTCTCAGATATGTCTTTATCAGCAGTGTGAAAATGGACTAATACAAGAATCAAGAGCAAACAAATTCCAAAGCTAGTAGAAGACAAGAAATAACCAAAATCAGAGCTGAAATGAAGGAGATTGAGACACAAAAAAACTATTCAAAAGATCAACAAATCTAGGAGCTAGTTTTTTGAAAAAATTAATAAAATAGATAAGCCACTAGCTAGACTAATAAAGAAGAAAAGAGTAAACATTCCAATAAACACTATCAGTGATGACAAAGGGAACATTACCATTGACTCCCCTCCCCAGAAACACAACCAATTATCAGAGAATATTATGAACACTTTTATGCACATAAACTAGAAAATCTGGAAGAAATGGATAAATCCCTGGATATATACACCCTTCCAAGACTGAACCAGGAAGAAACTGAATCCCTGAACAGACCAATAACAAGCTCTGAAATTGAGGCAGTAATAAATAGCCAACCAACCATTAAAAGCCCAGGTGGATTCACACATGAATTCTGCAAAATGTACAAAGAAGAACTGGTACCATTTCTATTAAAACTATTCCAAAAAAATGAGGAAAGACTTTTCCCTAACTCACTCTATGAGGCCAGCATCATACTGATACCAAATCTTGGCAGAAACAAAACACAAAAAGAAAACTTCAGGCCAATATTCTTGATGAACATTGATGCAAAAATCCTCAACAAAATACTATCAAATCGAATAGAGCATCACATCAAAAAGCTTATCCACCAAGATCAAGTAGGCTTTATTCCGGGGATGCAAGATTGGCTCAACATACACAAATCAATAAATGTGATTCATCACACAAACAGAAATAAAGACCAAAACCACATGATTATCTAAATAGATACATAAAAGGCATTTGATAAAATTCAACATCACTTCATGTTAAATACTCTCAATAAACTAGGTATTGAAGAAACATACCTCAAAATAATAAGAGCCATATATGGAAACCCACAGCCAATATTGTACTAAATAGGCAAAATCTGAAAGCATTCCCTTTAAAATCTTACACAAGATAAGGATGCCTTCTCCCACCACTCTTAGTCGACATAATATTAGAAGTCTTGGCTACGGCAATCAGTTAAGAAAAAGAAACAAGGGGCATCCAAATAGGAAGAGAGGAAGTCAAATTATTCCTGTTTGTAGATGACATGATCTTGTATCAAGAAAACCCCACAGTCTCAATTCAAAAACTTCTTAAGCTGATAAATGACTTCAGCAAAGTCTCAGGATACAAAATCAATGTGTACAAATAACCAGAATTTCTATACTCTAATAACAGTCAAGTTTAGAGCCAATCAGGAATATACTCCCATTCACAATTCCCATAAAAATAATAAAATACCTAGGAATACAGCTAACTATGGAGTAGAAGATCTCTATAAGGAGAGCTACAAAACACTGCTTGAAGAAATCAGAAGTGACACAAACAAATGGAAAAATACTCCATGCTCATGGTTAGGAAGAATTAATTTCATTAAAATGGCTACACTGCCCAAAGCAATTTAGATATTCAATGTTATGCCTGAATCAATTAAATTACCACTGAGATTCTTCACAGAACTAGGAAAAACAATTTTAAAATCCATATGGAACCAAAAAAGGCAGACCAGCCAAGGCAATCCTAAGCAAAAGTAGCCAAGCTGGAGACATCGTGCTACCCAACTTCAAACTATACTACAGGGCTACAATAACCAAAACAGTATGGTACTGCTACAAAAAGAGTCACATCGACCATTGGAACGGAATAGAGAGCCCAGAAATAAGACGACACACCTACAACTGTGTTATCTTCAACAAACCTGATAAAAACAAACAATGAGGAGAGGATTCTCTATTCAATAAATGATACTGGTAGGCCTGAAGCTGCCAGCCTCCATGCTAGTATCAGTGGCAGCAGGGGCTGCTGGGATCTGCACATTTGCTCTCTCAGCAGTGTCAGCATTGGGGGTGGGGCATTGGCCAATGCAAGGCTGACAACCTCCATGCCCACCATTCGTGGTGTCCATGCATGTGTTCATTCTGGCAATGGCAGGGCAGCAGTGTAGCAGCAGGTGGGAGCTGCACTCACAGCGGTAGCAATGGCACAGTAGGGTGCACATACACCCACACCCAGGCTGGGGAACAGGAGAAGAGGTCTGCCTGAGCACATGTGCACCAGCAAGGTGATGGGGGCTGGCCATGGACGAGTCCATTAGAGAAAATTAGCATCAAGAAGGCTGCGGTGGGGGGAGGGTACAAGTGGTCTGGTTGGTATAGGCAAGGGCCGCTCTGCTGGAGTGGTCAGGCACCATCTGACAACACAGGAGCTATCATGCTGCCCCAGGAGATTCATTGGGCATCCAAGGCTGCACTGCAGGCAGGCATGGCCAGGCTGGGGGCCCGCAAGACGCAAGCAAACAGAAGGGTGATCAGATCAGACTGAACCCATCTCATAGGTTTCCCTATTCTATTCAGGTCTGATGGTTCCCTTAAGGCTAGAGTCTCCTAGGGAAGCACATGATCCTTGGAGGATGGAAATACTAGGCCATGCTCCCCTGCAGATGTTCCCACACCAAACCCTCTGGGCTCCACATAGGCTGAAGTCCTGCCTCATCACTTCTCTAAGCAGCTCTCTGTGGCAGCTCAAGTGTCTATAGGAGTCATGGGGTCTCCTGATGCCAGGATTTCAGAGATCCGTGGCAAGAGCAGGTCACTCCGTACCTGTTCAACTCACCCCTTTTCCAGGAGTCATTGGGGGTCAGGAACAAGTCCAGGTGTGCAGTAGCCAAGTGCAGGGTTCTCAGCTTCCTCATCCTTCAGCCCAGTATCTGTATCCTCCCTCTGTCCTTTCTCTATGCCTTCTTTCTGAAGGTGAACTTGGAGTGTGACACCAGTCCCTCAGTGGCAGATATCCCTCCTAGCTGAGTCTAGTCAGCCATCTTGCATCCTGGATGACACATGCCTTTTTCAACGACTGTTCATGTTGTTCTGTTTGTTCGTTATGGAAAAATTACACGTAGACTCTGGAGCTAGACTACTTGGGTTCAAACCCTGGCTCTACCACCCACCAGCTAAGCAACCATAAATAAATTATTTACCCTCTGTGTATGTGTATTTCTTCAATGAAATGAGACTAATAATAGCACTACTACATTGGGTTATTGTAAGGATTAACAAAATCTTCATATGTAAACCACTTGCAGCTGTACCTAGAACAGTAAAAGCTGTAGAAGTGATTGCTACTGATAGGACCCCTCTAGAGTCCCAAGGGCTGCCTGGAAAAGACATGGCTGGCACCTGTAGGGTCAACTCCACTGGGAGGTTGATGGCATTTGATGCATCCCCAGGCATTATCTGCCTCACTGCTTCTCATGATTGGCCGTGATATGGCCATTTGCCCAGTACCCAAACTCTAGAATAAGCTAGAGAAACTCTAGAAAAAAACTTTAGATTTAAGGTCTCCATTTCTATGGATTTGGGGTTTTGTCTTTGGGTTTTTTTTTCTTTTCTCTCTCTTTTCTTTTTTTTTCTGAATCAAGGCCTCACTCTGTTGCCCAGGCTAGAGTGCAATAGTAGGATCTTGGCTCACTTCAACTTCAAACCCCAGGCTCAAGTGCTTCTCCCAGCTCAGCCTCCTGAGTAGCTGGGGCCACAGGCACTCGTCACCACGCCTGGCTATTTGTATTTTTTGTAGAGACGGGGTTTTGCCATGTTGTCCAGGTTGGTCTTGAACTCCTGAACTCAAGCAATCCACCCACCTTAGCCTCCCAAAGTGCTAGGATTACAGGCGTGAGCCGCCACACCCTGCCAGGACTCCATTTCTTTCCCACAGAAACCTCCTACATTATTCATTTCAAAAAATTTTAATTAACTTTAAAGGACACATTATATGGTAACATAATTACTCTGGCTTAACAGCCGTAAGGACATCATAAATCAGTCTCCTGAAATGTACGTTCTAGAGTATTATGTTGAGTGCACATCTATAAACATATAACCACAACAAAACTAACTCTCTGAGCTTGATTACTCAATAAACAATGGAGGAATTTGGAGGCAATTCCAAGGACAAAATTATAAAATTTTATATCTCCCACTTCCTGAGGTGATAATATTCCTGTTAATACCTGCAACAGCAATATTGGCCTTCCCATACTCTGTAGACAAAATTGAAAATGAAAGGCTCCATTCAATTGATTCAAGATAATTATTAAATTTTAAAATGAAGCAGTTTAATCTGTTTAAAAATGGAAGATCCAGGATAGACCTTTAAATTAAAATATATTCTTGTCCTTGTATAGAAAACTTTATGAACTTTAGAAAAAAAAAAGAGATGTATTTATTATAGAATTAAAATGGTATGAATTAGCAATATTATCTTTTAGAAAAATAAAAAGAATTGAAATCGATCATGTTTGCTTTCTGAACCTGTTTTATAGAATTTCTCACTTTATTTCTTGAGTTGTTAAGAATATGTTCATGTTGCAAGGCAGTTAGCAGATAATTGGTTGCTTGGTGACAAGACTTCTGTCTTATCCATCTTTATAGTCCATGTAGCCAAAACCCAGAGCATGACATCCAATAAATAGCTGCTGATTAATAAATGGTGCTTCACAGAATATTAACCTAGATTCTCCAAAATTTGAGACATCTCATAAATTTTGAAAAGTTCACAAGCATCAGAATGGGTTCCGATAATTATATTAAGCATGAGCTTAATATAATTATAAACAAGTACTATACTATAAGTCTTATTAATTCAAACACCGGCCAGCTGCAGTGGCTCACGTCTGTAATCCCAGCACTTTGGGAGGCCATGGTGGGTGGATCACCTGAGGTCAGGAGTTCAAGACCAGCCTGGCCAACATGGCGAAAACCCGTCTCTACTAAAAATACAAAAATTAGCTGGGCATGGTGGCAGGTACCTGTAAACCCAGCTACTCGGGAGGCTGAGACAGGAGAATCACTTGAACCCAGGTGGCAGAGGTTACAGTGAGCCAAGATCACCTTATGGTACTTCAGCCTGGGCAACAGAGGAAGACTCTGTCTCGAAATAAAAAATTCAAACACCACATGTGAATATTAGAATAATGATTTAGAGCAACAAAATAGAACATAAAATGTGTTAACCCTGAAACATAAGGAGTGGATTGCATCAAATTGAACAGATGTAAAGCTTTTGGTTTGGAAAACTCATTACCCTACTCATTTCAGCTACAATTGAAAAGGCATATTTTCCAAAGGCACAAGTAATAGCAGACAGATTCCCACTGGTGGTTTTTCTGCTCTCAACACAAAATTCTACAAAGACCAAAAACCTAAAACAGTTAACAAATTGAATAATTCTAGCAAAAGATTACATACAGTGCCAATTTTCTTTCAGAACCACAGAAAAAAGTAAGTTACAGTTTGGGGTTTTTGTGTTTTTGATTTTTATTTTGACTTTCATCTGAACCTTTGACTTTTAAAAGATCATTTGTCATTGTGTTTGACCAAGATTGTTTTTGCAAAGCTGTTAACATGCTACTATTTTGTTTGTTTTTCTTTTCTTCTCTGTGAATCAAGGTATTGGGCTATTCTTCCTAAAAAGGAAATTGTAATAATAAAGCTAGAGAGAAAAAATTTGAGCCACAACCCTTTTTGACATGACTGTTTAACTCTGACTCTCACTTGAAGTATGAATTAATATGACATAAACATATAAGCTTTGGGGGCATTTGCATTTGTCACCTGGGGGATATTGCGGGATTCATTTAGGAGAGAGGGTCAGTAGTCTTGCCAAGAAATCTTTGAGAAAGGAGATCTGGGACTTTACCCAATGGAGAGTGAAACAGTCACTGTTCCGTTACTGCTTTCAGAAGCCTACTTCTGCAGATGACTGACTTTGCTCCTTCTGGGAGGAGCTCGCTATATCCTAGGGAAAGAATCATCTACAGATGGAATGAGGAGGAAGGGAAGGAGATCAGGGAAAAGAGAAAAAGAGAGTCCATTCTTACATTCGAGCTTCCTTTCTCTCTCTTGAATTGTGCAAGTCTTTACTAGAATGCTAACAGCCAAACAAATACGCAACACTTACTTAAATGCTTCACTCATTCTTGCTTAGATGTTGCTGTTAGCCAGAAGCCCATGTCTGAATCTCATAATTGTTCTTTAAGCATAAAGGATGTGATTTAAAATATAGAGGAGAGAAATCAACTGGACTTGAACAACGGGGTCTAACACTAGTGTCCAGCAGAGCACATGGGAATAGTCTGCAGGGGTCATGACTACAGTGACTTTTGGAATATCACTAAGACCTTGTGAAGCAGCTTAGGCAGACTTCACACTCTCCGAGGTACCAACAAAATACTTTTTTTTCCTGTAGAGCAGGAACCCATGATGTCCCCTACATAAAATTTAGGCTGTCTATGAACTTGTATGGGAAAAAAAGAACATCTCTATTTCCAATAACACACAACTGAAACTTAGTATAATTAAATTACAAATGTAGGCAACAACTATAGAAAAAATTAGAAATCATAGATAATCAATTAAGACTTGTTACAAACATTTGAAGATATTATTTATGCTCATCCCTATTATAAAATTATGGTTACAAGCTCCATGGTGGCTCATCCCTGTAATCTCAGCACTGTGGGAGGCTGAGGTGGGCAGATCACTCAAGGTCAGAAGTTCGAAACCAGCCTGGCCGACATGGTGAAACCCCATCTCTATTAATAATACAAAAATTAGCTGGGCATGGTGTCACACACCTGTAGTCTCAGCTACTCAGGAGGCTGAGGCAGGAGAATCACTTGAACCCAGGAGGCAGAAGTTGCAGTGAGCTGGGATTGTGCCATTGCACTCCAGCCTAGGCAACAGAGTGAGACTCTGTCTCAAAAATATATATATATGGTTATTGATCTATGGCTAAATATCATAATTTAATGTGTTAATAAACACATATATTATTATATCATTAATTTACATTTCTAATATTTTGGTAATTGCATTTCACTATAATTGCCTTCCTTTTAATTCTGTGCAATTTATTTTAAGCACCAAATTCTGGGAAGATATCTATCAACTTCACCAGATTGTCAAAGGTGTCCTTGGCAAAAAAAAAAAAAAAAAAGCTCCATCCTAGAGCATCACTGGTTTTTCGGGGAATGTGACACAGACAGCTAGACCGTAGGTGCCCTAAAGCAATATTTCTCAAGCTGAAGAATTGCATAGGCTTTTTAATAGAAAGAAAGTTTTGAAAGCATATATAAAATTATACATAAATCGTTCTGTCTACATCCCTAAGGAAAGTACTAAATTAAAATTATTTTGTATAATTAAATAAAAACAAAACAACAAAATGAATAAGATTTAAATTAATTATGTTAATTAACGAATATTAACACTGTTTTGCTTTAAGACCCTGAATGTGGTGCTGACAGCTGTGGCACAAGCTTTGTATTTGGGAAGCTTATACTACCCTGTATCCAGGCTGAGAGAGTCTACGGCCACTGTTCTCTATTTGTACTGTTACAAAGTGTCCCTTATACAGCATGTCAGTACTTTGTTTGTTCTCCAATTGAGAAGACTATCAAGACTGCTTCTGTTTCTTTCTTGATAGCCAGCAAATGTCTAAGCAGTATAGCTTAGCAGAAACATAGTCATAAATAGAAACTCATATGGGCACTAAAATTCCAGAGCAGTACTTATTATAAGGTGCTTATCAAGGTGATCCAGAGTAAGTTTACATATTAATTAATTTTCATTGAAATGAAGGCATATAATTAAAGAACTCTTAGAGAATTTGAATTCTTGCATCTCCCAGAATACGTCTTGAGGTCCCTCAGACCTGAGATAGAGAAATACTGTGCAAAAACTCAATAGAGGAATGCTAAGGATACAATTCTTGAGCACATCTAAACCACTCACCCATCCAAATTTACACATATAAGCACAGATTCTCACTCCAAACTGCACAGTCACCTACAGTCAGTAATCTGCAGAGGTTGGTAGAGCACTCGAAGGGTAGCAGAACCGATTTTTAAACAATATGATAAAGACATCCAAGGCTCCATTCTTGATAAGATTTGAAAATGTTGAGAGAACAATTAGACATCTGAAATCAGGTAAATCTCTTACCTGTTAAGTAAATCTCTTACCTCTTAACAGGTAAGAGATTTATCTGATTTCAGATGTCTAATTGGACTCCCTTTCTCAAACTCTCCTCTGGGATAGTTGCCTGATGAGCAGTAATCCAGGTAAAAACTCCAAGACCTACTCTAATCTTCTTAGCTGCATATTCTTTTCTTTCTTTTTTTGAGACGGAGTTTTGCTCTTTCACCCAAGCTGGAGTGCAGTGGCGTGATCTCAGCTCACTGCAACCTCTGCCCCCAGGTTCAAGAGATTCTCCTGCCTTAGCCTCCCAAGTAGCTGGGATTACAGGTGCATGACACCACACCCAGATAATTTTAGCATTTTTAGTAGAGACGGGGTTTCATCACGTTAGCCCAGCTGGTCCTGAGCCCTTGACCTCAGGTGATCCACCTGCCTTGGCCTCCCAAAGTGCTAGGCTTACAAATGTGAGCCACCATGCCTAGCCAGCTGCATCTTCTTGTAGAGCTCATGTTAAAGCTAATGAAAACATCTCATGTTAAAAACATAAAACTAAGAAGAAAGAATAACTTAAGGGTTTAGAATTGGTGCATAAGCTTTCTACACTCAGTAGCTTTTGGGTATGAGCTTAGGGCACTTTGGTCCATGTCTAGTTATCAGTGTAAGTAAATCACTGCTATTTAGACAGCAACATGGTCATGATCCACATCATTTTTTCCTCAGAAAGAAGACTATGCAGTTCATTGAGGGGGGAACAAACTAGATATAAAGTGAATTCCCATTATTGGTGACATGGTTGAAATAAATTATGGTAAAATGACAACATTGAATACTATTTAGTCATATAACAATATATTAGAATTAAGCCATTGCTTTGGAGATATTAACTTGAAGTATTCTTGGATGGAAAAGATATTATGTAAAAAAAAAAAAAAGTAATAAAAACAATGACCCAAATCCTCTATGTGTATATTCTCCTGTATACATGTATTTATATATGTTTATATGAGATTGTAAAAGGATAGAAAAAACTATAAAATTATCCACATTTGGCTGTTGATAGGTTCTTCTTAGGCAGAAGAAAGGAGAAAAAAGGAAGGAATTTATGCAAAAATGGGAAACAAAAACTTCAATTACAGATAATATATATAACACAATCATATTCACATTATATAAAAGAGAAAAATCAACTCCCCATATTGGAGGAAATGAAAAAGAAGCAATAGAGTGAATACATAAGATAAAAATAGTTGAGGAGTAGGAAACACTCCCAGAGTGGCAAAGTAAGATCCTCCAAAAATCTACTCCTCCATAAAAGCAGTGATAACACTGGGGAATAAAAATGCCTAAGTTAATTTTTTTTTTACTAGAGAGCATCTGGAAAGTTGGTGGAATAGGAAGCACCAGCAATCTGTCTCCCCATCTAGACAGCAACTGCATTGGCAGAATCTGTCTGATATAACTAACTATTTTGGAACCCCGGATTCTATTGAATATTTGAAAGTTTCCGAGGTGGGACAGAGCAGTTAAAGGAACAGAGTTTTTGTTTGTTATTGAAGTTAAACTGGTATAAATTCAAGTTAGAATGCTATAAATTTAGGATGTTAAATGTGATTCCAATGGTAACCATAAAGAAAATAGTTATAGAATATAAATATATATATACCAAAGGACATAAGAAATTTAAATGTTTTGATATTTTTAAAAATTAACTAAACACAAAAGAAGTCAGTAATCCATGAAATGAGGATGGAAAAAAAGCTAGAAGGTAAATAAAAATAATATATAAAAAACAAATAACAAAATGACAGAAGTAGGTCTGTCATCGGTAATTAAATATTAATGGATTAAATTTTTCCAATCAAAAGACAGAGATTGGCAGAACGGATTAAAAACCCATAATCCAACTATATGCTGTCTACCACAGACTCACTTTAAATTCAAAGACAAATAGGTTGAAAGTGACAGATAAAAATATTCCCTGCAAATAGTAACCAAAAGAAGATAGTGGGATGGCTTGCTTATGGTGGTTTGAATTTTATAATTTTTCAACTTTACAATTGTGCAATAGTGACACACATTTAATAGAAACTATATTTTGAGTACTCATATAACCATTCTGTTTTTCACTTTCAGTAAGGTTTACAATAAAATACATGAACTGTTGAACACTTTATTATAAAATAGGTTTTGTAGTAGATGATTTGACCACTTGTAAGCTAATGTAAATGTTCTTATCATATTTAAGGAAAAGGCAAAGCTAAGCTACAATGTTCAGTGTACTAAATGCGTTTTTGAATTACAGTATTTTCAACTTACAATGGGTTTATTATGATATAACTCCATAATAAGTTAAGGAGAATCTGTACAACAAAATAGGCTTTAAATCAAAAACAGAAGAAATAAAGAAGGACATTATATATTAATAAAAAGTTCAATATAGCAAGAAGATATAACAATTGTAAACATTTACATACCTAATAAAAGACAACCAAAATATCTGAAGCAAAAATCTGATGAAATTGAAAGAAGAAGTAGACTGGGCATGGTGGCTCCTGCCTGTAATCTGAGTATTTTGGGAGGCCAAGGTGGTCAGATCACTTAAGTTAGGAGTTTGATACCACCGTGGCCAACATGGCAAAACCCTGTCTCTACTAAAAACACAAAAATTAGCCAGGCATGGTAGTGCATACTTGTAATCCCAGGTACTTGGGAGACTGAGGCAGGAGAATCTCCTGAACCCAGAAGGCAAACGTTGCAGTGAACTGAGATCATGCCCTGCACTCCAGCCTGGGTGACAGAGCAAGACTCCACCTCAAAAGAAAAAAAGAAAAAGAAAAAGAAAAAGAAAAGAAAAGAGAAAAGAAAAGAAAAGAAAAGAAAAGAAATAGACGGTTCTATAATAATAGTTGGAGACTTGAATACCCCACTTTCAATAATGGATAGAATCAGCTAGACTGAAGACAAGTGAAGGAACAAGAAATAACACAATTCCACTTCTAGGTGTAAACCCAAGAGAACTGGAAACATTTCCACACAAAATCTTATACATGAATATTCATAGAAGCATTATTGATAATAGCTAAAAAGAAATGTATAAGCAATGCAAATTTATCTCAGTGGATGACTGGATAAAGAAAATGTGATAGAGCCATACAATGGAATATTATTCAGCACTAAAAAGAAACAAAAGTACTTGACACATGCTATATCATGGATGCATTCTGAAAACATGATGCAAAATAAAAGAAGCCAATACAAACAACCACATATTGTATGATGCTTGTTATATAAACATTTTAAAATAAGAAAATCCATAGAGATTGAAAATAGATTAGTTTTGGTCAGGAGCTGAGGGAAGGGGGAAGTAGGGACAGGAAATATGATTTTTTTTTTGCAATGTGAGAATATTCTAAAATCAGATGGTGGTGATGGTTATACAACACTGATATATTGAAAACTGCTGAATGTACACACTGAAAGAATGAATTTTATGGTATGTGAATTATATCTCAAAAAATCAGTTATTTAGAAAAGTACATGAGAGGGATAATGCATTTTCATCTGAAATAGAAGATTTAGGATCTAGTTATCAAAGATGTGATAAGAGAACAGAATACTTTAAGCTTTCAGCACATCAATTTACTCTCTTTTCATTTTAACTCCTGATCAGAGTTCTAGGTTATTTTATTGTGTTCCATATTATTTTTAACCCAAAATGTCTTGGTTGGCAGAAGAGTTTTTCCCTTTCCTTAAAGTTAAATATATATTTAAATAGTCATAAAATACATAAGGACAAAATGGTAAAATTAAAAACCCAGATATAGAATTCAACCTAGAAAAATTCCTTGCTGAAACACAGTTTGACCATTAAGTATGGCCCTTCTCCTTTACCACATTATAATTTGTTTTCAAAATGTAACTAATATAACTCCAGAAGTACCAGAAATCACACAAAGCTTATTTCATGTTCATAAAACCTAGCTATGCTACACAGAGTAATATGGGGGGTATTCTGGTTAAAGCTTTATGAAATGCAGGATTCTATGTCTTGGCATGACATTGAGGACCCCCAAGAAGAATGTCTTAGGGAAAGACTATTTCTTGGTACTTTTCTTACCCAGGATATTTGGATAGAATAGAATGTCTAGCCATTGTATTTTGGACTGAAGTATATTTAAGTAGCTTTAACATATTCCAGGAATTGAAAATACCATCTTAATGTGAGAATAATAATAAAAGAGGAGGATAAAAGGAAACTCTCTTCTAGGCGTTAATACAGATCTAAGACAGTAAGTGATACGTTAAGTAAAATTGGTGAAATAAACATCAAGTGGTAGAAGTGTGATCAGGCATTTTTAACAAAAGTGATACATCATATATTAAAATTTAAAATGACTACAGTTCATTTATTCATTCAACAAATATTTTATTACACATTGCCTATACAGCAATAAAAACAACAACAACAACAACAAAAGTCTACTCTTCCTTCTCTTCTAGAACTTAAAATTTTTTAAAATAATCCTACTGCAAAGAAAACAGTAAGATTAAACGATAAGGAAAAATTTGAAAGAGCACTCATCTTGGAATTCTAAGATCTGAATCCAAATTTCATGTCTACTAGTTACTAGGCAAGTGATACTGAATACATTAACTAATTCCTCTAAGCCTCAATTTCACACCTTGAAAAGTGGTGTATGCTATTACCTGTCTGGTGTATTTCATCCAGTTAATTATAATGATCACAGAGAAAAATATTCAAAAGTGCCCTAAAACCCTTAAAGTTCTATAATCACAGGCTTATGCTATTACTGGAATGTGCAGAAAGCTATCAGATTTCTTGCAATAAATAATTTTAGTTGATACTGACAGTATACTAAAAGTCTATGTGGCCAGATAGTAAAGACTAATGCTAACTGTCAAGTACATTGACAACATAAAATGACACACATGCAAGGGTTTCAGCCTTTCTCCATTTAACCATTCTAATTTCACCTGAATTTCCTCTACATGTCAATTTATGCTCATATTCACAAGCAATGTTCCAGCCATAGGAAGAGCAAATGAGTCAGGCTCCTATGAAACTTCCAATCTGAGGAACAACTGCACATGCCTCTCGTCAATCCTGTTTGAATCTTTAATAATGGAACATTCAAAATAAAGACAAATATACTTAGTAAAAGAAAATAACAATTACTGTAATTGTAGCCACATTAACTTGACTGAGTTTTTATCTAAACTACTCTGTACTTCTGATGAAAAATTCTGTTTGTCATAATAATAAGAATAACGAAGTGCTTAAGACATGACTAAAAAATAAAACCTCACAATTACAACCATGAGGAAAATAAATTTAACTTGGCATAATTCTGGTTTGCAAAAATGCTATCAGATAATGAACCCAAATCCATTTGAATCACTGGTAAATACTAAGCCCCAAAACAGTTAATACATATACGTACTCTGTGAAACAGTGGAATCCAAACTGTCTCTTTTTCGTTGGAGAAATAGAATCATCCTGCTTTTCCTCAAACACTGGCAAACATATACTGTGATAGCTAAAAGTCAGCTTAATCCTTCTTTTCCTAGCTCAAAATAAAAATAGATACACTGTCTCAGATCTAAGATGTGATATCCCTTTGTGGGTTTTTGTGAAAGAGAGAGAAACAAGAAAATGATAATGGGTGGATGGGCTTTGTGTAATTTTCAATCACATAACCTTGTTTTACAAAGTAGAAATGAAGAGGCAAAACAATTATGAAGAAAATTCTGGCAGTGGCTGTACTGTGCTCCGATTATTTTTTAATTAGCATTGGTTGTATCAGAGCTAAGCTTCTTGGAATTTTCCACACAAATCCACTCCCACCGAGTATTTTGGAAGGGTAGTAGTAACTTTATCAAAAGGTAGAGTCACATTTCAGAGCATGTCATCTGCCAGCTCTCACCATCTCATCATGACCCATGCCCACGCTTTCTGTCTTTTCTCTCACCCAGCTCTTCTTCTGGAATAACTAACAAATCCTTCCCTTTGCCTTCATGCAGAAGAGTTTGGCACATGCCATTTTTCTCAAGGTGTGATTTTTTTTTGTCATTCGCCAACATGTAAAATAAAATTTTTCAGCCAATAATAGAAGGTGAAGAGGGAAGCAAGAAAAAAAAAAGAACACAAGAACATCTCAAAAGTAAGTAGGGGAATAGCCGCCATTAAATCACTCAGCATCCTCTTATCGAATTGGTCCTCCTGCAAGGGACCAACAACAGTCAGTGAGTTAACTTACTTATTAACCATCTCAAAATAAGTAACTTAAAACTCCAAAACTGAAGCACAAACTTTCACAGATAAACCACTACAAAATCAATACCAGTATATTAGGGCAACAAGCATACATTTTCAGATCTCAGAAATATTGAATGGCATTGATACATTTTCATTTCTTACTCAGTTCCTACCTGAACGTCTGGGCTGATGGCTTTTCATGTTTAAGAATAGGGCACTAGGCTAGGCTTGCCAAATAACAAAGGGATATCACATCTTAGGTCTGAGACAGTGTATTTATTTTTATTTTGAGCCAGGAAAAGAAGGATTAAGCTGACTTTTAGCTATGAGAGTATATGTTTGCCAGTGTTTGAGGAAAAGCAGGATGATTCTATTTCTCCAACCCAAAAGACACAGTTTGGATCACTGTTTCAAACTGAGCAGAGATTTTCCTGTGTGACTGACACATGATTGTAATTGAAAGCACTGGTTGCCAAACTTTAAAACCTACCTGTAGAACATTAAAAGCCTCTAGCATGTGTCACCTTTGGACTTACTTGTATTCCTGTGACTTTGGTCCCCTGGGAGAGAAGCATCCGTAGTCCAGGCTGGAATGTGCTGGTTGGGATGTGCAGTAGACACCAAATTGCTCTGGTTATAAGCTGTATTGATAAGAATGATATCGGACCCTTGTACTTCACCATCAGTGACCAAAGGTTCACTCCCATTTGATTTAAAATAGGCTTTTTGTAATGTTCCTGAAAGACAAAAAAAGTGCATATTTTTGAAACATTACTAGAAGTATCTATTTTAAAAAAACATTAAGAAAACTCTAGAGCTACTTTCCCATATGTCATTCTAGCCAGATAAACACAAAGACAAAGATGAAAGCTACAGCAATGATCTCCTTCTTGGGGTCAACAATCACAAAACCAAGAGTTTCTCTTCCACCACGAATCACACAGCCCTGTGAGGAAACGTGGCTTCCTCAAGAGCTTATGGTTTAGGAACTGAGTCTCCTATCAAGGTTTCCTGATGCTTCAAGAATTTAGGGCAATTCTACCTTACCTGAGACTCATCACAAATAAAACGTGTTGAATCTTAACAGCATTCTCTTCCTGCTTCCTCCGTTTCTTAATCTCCCTGGTCATTGCATGTTACTCAAGACCCAAGACATGTGCTCTACCTATCTCTATATCCATCATCAAAGGACACAACGGGGCTTGCCTTCAGCTTTATATTTTCCCACATTTTGCACTAATTTTCAGTAAACTATGCATAACACTCAAATAGAAAATAAGAGGGCTCATACATTTACCAAAACTTCTATCATAGGAATAAAAAAAAACCCTCTAGTTACAGCACAAACTAAAAGAAGAAACTAAATTATCTTCATCTTCAACCAGAAAATAAAAATGTAATTATATGAAATAAGAAATACTCATTTTAAAAAATTTGCTTCCATTGGTTATTGGGGAACAGGTGGTGTTTGGTTACGTAAGTTCTTTAGCGGTGATTTGTGAGACTTTGGTACACCCATGCACCCTGCGAAGTTTAGCACATGCCACGAGCAGTGTACACTGCACTCAACTTGTATTTTATCCCTCACCCCCTTTTGTACCTTCCCCCTGAGTCTCCAGAGTTCATTGTGTCATTCTTATGCCTTTGTATCCTCATAGCTTAGCTCCCACGTATGAGTGAGAACACACAATGTTTGGTTTTCCATACTCTTGAAACTAAGATTATCAACTGACCACTTTCTCAGGGTATCCATTCATCAACAAAACAAAGAACCAAACCTAAGATTATTGAAAACTACCTTGCTTTGTCTTTAGGAAGAAGCAATTTAAAACTTTGAAAGAGATCATGTATTTTTAACTCAGTCAAAACAGACAGCAGATTGTGTTTCCAGAATATCGCACTATACTTGAGCATGCCACGAAAATAAATGAATGTGATATTGACCCATCCATAGAAATACCAAAGGGAGATTTTCTTTTCTGAAAGAATTTACAGTGAATGCTCCAACTGGCTCTCACTTTTCTAAATAGTCCCAAGGACCATTAAAAATAAAAAATATATAAATAAAATGTGTAATATCAGTCTATGGAAAAAATTTCTCTACATATGCTTGACACTTGGAAAACATTAACTACAAATAAAAATAGGAAAGCAGCTGTTTCTAGCTAACTGAGTTCAACAGCTTCATCTGCCAAAAGATTCTAAATAAAACATTGAAGCATAAAAGCTAAATCATGACCACATAATGCAGGTAATATGCTCTCCAAACCGTCAGTGTGATCATGAGAAAAAGTCAAATGCCATAGGTGAATGAAGGGATTCATTTAATTGCTATTGATTTTCAAAAATGATTTGAAATTTATCCTAATCAAATGTATGTGGTAGGCTTAACTACTATAGGAAATGTATTTAATCCATACAGAGAGTTTACTAATCAATTACCTATCATTTTATTTATATCCATTTCTTAATTGCTCTCTTCCTTGCGTATTTTTGGCCTAAAGAGATTTTTTTTACATAAGGTGGTATTTATGCTAATGTGGTTGTAATGAACATGTAGGCCCATTAAGTTGATTTATTTATCTTCCTGAACCTATGAGTAAGCATCCAGTTCTGTCAACATACTTTGAGAAAATGCCAATTGCTCACAGTTGTACCCTGTAATAATTTCCTTAAAATGAGTTCCCTGTCATATAAAATATTTCGACAATTGTTCCTAACTTTTTTGGTAAAAATTAGCCATATTAATAATCTTTCCTTTATCATTTTAACTTTTCCTCTATCATTTTAGCCAAGCAGTGTTTAAAGTGTTCATAACATCTGGCTTGGCGCCATGGCTCACACCTGTAGGACCAGGCCCCATGACTCACACCTGTAATCCCAGCACTTTGGGAGGCTGAGGCAAGTGAACCACCCGAGGTCAGGAGTTTGAACTAAAAATACAAAAAAAAAAAAAAATTAGCAGGGTATGGTGGGGGGCACCTGTAATCTCAGCTACTAGGGAGGCTGGGGCAAGAGAATTGCTTGAACCCTGGAGGTGGAGGTTGCAGTGAGCCGAGATCGCAGCATTGCACTCCAGCCTGGGCAATGAGAGTGAAACTCTGTCTCAAAAAATAATAATAATAATAATAATTAATAAAGTTTTTGTAACATCTGTTTATCCTAAGGAGTCCTCTGAAACATTGACATTTTTAAGAAAACACTGACTTGGATAACAACTTACTTTTAAAAAGGCAACTTCCTTGCTTTTAAACTCTGTGTGTTGAAAGCACTTTGGCAGAATAGAAAGATAATATATGAGAGTTACTGTAGTTAATGTTTTTATATTTTGGGGGGAGAAAAAGAGGGAGAGAGAATAAACTTGAAGGACATGTCTTTAAAAGCCTGAACTCACTGGACAATTTGTTTTCAAGTATCTCTGGAAACTGACCAAATCCCAACACAGCTGGTTGTCTACTATGCATTTTTTTTGAGCACAAGAATTAGACTCAATAAAACTAAATGCTTTCAACCTGTACCACGATAAGCTATAAAAACGCTAGGAGCTATTAGCCCAAAGTAGAGTAATTATTCTTCTAATATTGCACCATTCTTTTCTACATTTCTGTGCTTATTGTGCTATGGTTAAAAATACAGTTTCTACAGCCTGACCACCTGAGTTTAAATCCCATCTCTACTACATGCCCTGAAACTTTGGACAGTCTCAATTGCCATAAAAGAAGGAAAAATAAAATACCCCCTTATGAGGCTGGCTGTGGTGAGACAGCCAAGCAAAAATGGTTCCCGGACAGAACCTCTGACGGGGCCGGGTGCGCTCAGGAGCCTCAGGAGGTTTGCACTGTCTGCAAGGAGGAGGAGCCTGGCCTCTCCCGTTTCCGGGTTGTATCTGAGACTCAATTTGTGAGGCGGGAAACCAGGTAGCAGGACTCTCACTTTGTGGAGAGTCCCTGTTTCCCTTTTTTTTTCCTTTTCGCTCAATAAATTTCATTTTTCTCACCCTTCAAAGTGTCTACGAGCCTAATGTTTCATGGCTGTGTAATAAGAACCTAGCTTTTAGCTGAACTAAGGAGAAAGTCCTACAACATTGGGATCAGATCAGTCAGTACCTATATAAACACTTTGAATGGCTCTCGGCACTAAATTCTCCGTAAACTGTTAGTCATTACTACACATTGATGGTAATGACAATAAAACTGTCTTCCTTAGGGCTACTAAGGTAATTTTAGGTAAATGACAATTTCCTTTTACTATAAGTGAATCCCAGTGTCACAAAATGACGAATTTTCAGAAGTGAATCACTTAGCCCACATTTGGAGTGAGAGAACTATGGCTTTTTCATGCTAAATTATTAATAGAAAGTCACATTGTATTGAGATTGTCTGGCTCAAAAGTGTTTCAGCTCTATAGCCAAAACAACAATTTGATGATATTTAAGAAATAGTAGATAATTCTAACACTAAGTGTCAGACTTTGCTGATTCCTGTAATGAAGAGATTGAGCACTGTGTTGGGCAGAATAGTGCACCCCCAGAGATGCCACATCCCAATTACTAGAACCTGTGAATATGCAGCTTTACATACTTTACATGGTGAAAGGCAAGTTGCAGATGTGTTTAAAGTAAGAATTTTGAGATGAAGGGACTATCCTGGATTATTCTGGTGAGCCCAATGCAATCAAAAGTTTCTTTGTAAGCAGAAGAGGGAGATAAGAGAATATGTGTCAGGGACATGAACTGTGAGAAAAACTCAGTAGACCATTGCTTGTTTTGAAGACGGAAGGAGCCACAATCCAAAGAATGCAGGAAGCTCTAGAAGCCAGAAAAAGTAAGAAAACAGATTGTCCCGTAGAGTCTGCAGAAGGAACACCTAAATTTTGCCCAGTGAGACCTATTTTGAACTTCTGACATTTACTCTAAGATAATAAATTTGTGCTATCTTTTTAAGCTACCAAGTATGTGATAATTTGTTCCTGGAGCAATAGGAAATTAATACAAGCACCTTGCTAAATGCCCTCATTATAGGCATCAAATGAGTTAACCTTCCAATAATCCTATAAAACAGATAATATAATTAATCATTTTGACACAGTTTTAGAGAGATAGAAACTGAAGTTTATGAGAGTGAATTGCCCAAGATTTGAGTTGGGACATGACAAATAGACATATACATATGCCCCCACACACTTCATTCTGGACAAAATATACAGGTTTTAAAAATCAACCATTATGTGCTTGTAGAATTTATCTTCCTATGATGTGATTTTAAAATTAGTTTCCTAGCTTTGTATCTTTAGCCATGTGAAACACATTTACTTTGCATTTTCTATGTGCCAAGAACTTCATACTTACTCTGCTGAGAACATAACATTTAGTAAGAGGTCCTTACTATCAAGATGTTCATAGATTAGGTTGAGATCCTTACTATCAAGATGTTTATAGATTAGTTGAGGGAGATAGGCATGCAATCTAAAACATATTGATATAAATTATGCTACAAGCACTTTGAGAATGTTATACATAGGACAATCTGGTAGCAAAACGCAGAGAGAGAATCCTCATTACATTTGAATAAGTCAGGAAAGCCTGTTTAGAGAAGAGTATTCTAAATGTGAATCTTAAAAGATGATGAGGGATTTTCTAAGTTTAAGCAAAGTATTTGTGGGGAAGGGGAGTGCCGTGGCAATAGGGAATGAAACATTTTCTAGGTAAAGGAAAGGGAAAAACATATGAAAAGGCCCAGCAACAAGTAATTTAAAAACATGGCTAGCACGCAGCAGCCTGGTAAGAGAAAAAGCTGGAAAGGGAAGAGACACCAGATGTAAAGGATAGGTCTTGTAAAAGGCTTGGAACTTATCTTGCGATGGAAAATTTTAGAAGGGGCTTAAATAGGGAAAAACATATTAGAATGATCACTTTGGCAGCAGGGTGATGTTTAAAAGTCTGGATGATAGTTAGAAGGCTATTATAATCGTCCAAGTGAGAAAAGAGTAAGGCCTTAGCCAGCACAAAAACCCTAAGGACAAAGGGAACATTGGGAGAAAGCTTCAAAAATGCAAAATCATGTGAACGTGAGAGAAAGGCCCCTGCGAGGTCTCTGGTTTGAATGATGTAGTAAACGAAGATATTCCCATCTGAGCTGGTGTCATATCGTTAGTGCTGTTCATCAAATATTTCCAATTGTCTCTCCTTCTACTGGGACACATGTTTGGCACTGCATCCTCTGGCCTCTTGAGTGAGGCCTTGCTTCAAGTTCAAGGCTATAAGCAAAACTAAAAAGTGTTGCTTCTACACAGAAGCATTTAATTACTGACATAAGAGCCTTCAGAGCTCTGGTACAATCACCACTAAGGTTTGAGATGGTGGCTAGTTCATCAGTTTGGTCCCTGAAGGACCTCAATGAGCACAGGCTCCCTGCCATCTTGCAAAGAACATGTAGTATTGTAATAAATTAACTTTTGTTGCTTGCAAATCACTAGAATTGGGGGATCTCTTGTTGTTACATAACAGAGTCTAGCCAATCATGAGTGAAACAATAGATGATAGAGAATGAAAAATAGATTTATAGGAGCTTGTTATTGTTGTTGTTGTTATACTTCACTGAATATAAAAAGCCTGTGAAGAATTCAAGGGAGAAAAAAGCCCAAATCTGAAACAATCTAATGATTTCTTCCAGATGCCTTACCAAACTCCCACATAACACTGTCCCTCCTTTGTGTTCCCAGAGCATGCACTGGTTATATCGTAGAACATATGCACTCAAGTGGAACTGTCTGTCCCATGCATCTATACATAAATCTCTGAGCAGAACACCCAGCACCAGTGTAGGCCTCCATACATATTTGTTGAACACAGGAATGATGAATGAAGTAATGGGAATGGCTGATTTTGCCAAGAGGGGTATCATGCCAATTACGTGAAGTGAGAAGAGAGCTCAGGACAGACACCTGCCATTAGATGGGCAGCTAGAGAAAGGTTAGCTTCAGGAAACTGAGAAAGAGCAGCCAGAGAGACTGAAGGACAATCAGAAGTGGCAATATGAAGGCACAGTTGAAGAGCGTTATGAGATGAAGGTAGTAGTCAACACTGAGTAAGATCATATGTGCATAGCACACCTGGAGAGAAGAAAGCATTGGTGGCACCAACTAACAATGAACATTCTCACCATGAATTAATGTACACAAACACGGAGAGAAACATAGGTTCTTCATTTCAAAGTCTTGTTCAAATACACATAGGTTTCCAATGTAGCACGTTGTATAAAAAGACACTCGTGAGCTTGCTAAGTACAGATATAGGAGTATTAAAAGAAGTGAAAGCAATGATCGGATTGCAGTGGGAAGGGGATTGATGGAAGTATAGGAATCACCTGGGGTGGTTCTTGTTAGAAGGCAAATTCAGCAGGTTTGGAGTGGGGACTGAGATTCTGGGTTCTGCATTTTATACAAACTTCCAAGTGATGCTGATGCTGCTAGTCCATGGGCCACACTTGAAAACAAAGCTTTGGACTACCATTTCAAAAAGCTTTAAACATAACATATAACCTCAGGCCTCAGTAGTTAAAGAAAAATAAATTCTCATGCTTGAGAATCCTCTGTTGACGAATCTGCAACAGAAAGCCAGAGTTGTTCAAAGAATTTGAAGTCTTAAGTTATGTGGAGTCAGGTCATGAAAGATCATAGAGAATCTTAAATCTGGGGTGTAAAGAAATAAGAATTTGGGAGGTTTTCTATTTTTAAGTGCTACTAAGAATACATTATAAGTTAGGAAGTTAAGATTATTATAACTACAAATTCTTGTAAAAGCCACAAACTGCTGTGGAATTTGCTAAGAGAAAAGTGTATTTAAATTCAATGCTCTCCAGCTCATCTAGAATTTTTGAGGAGAAAACTCATTTTTAAAGAGAAATGTTTTTTATTGAATTCAAGAAAAGTGAACGGTTTATCAAACTTTCTATACTCTATATACCACTATAATTTTTCTTTTTTCTTCATTTCACTAAAATATTAAGAAGCCACACACATTTTCCATTATATCAAGAAAACTAGAAAGGAAATTTCGATCTATTTTTCATAGGCTTATGACTAAAATAAATTTATTTTAAATATGTATGGATGAGCAAATGAGCAGAATAACATTTAAAACCAAGACTTCAACAGCCTGAGAAAGAAAAAGTCAGGAGCATTCTAATTAGAGTTTTTGGAGCATAACTTGGGTGAATAAATTGAGATGAAGAATGAATACTTTGAAAAAAACTAATTCAGACCACACCCCTTACATTTCTAGGACTCTCTGTCACATACTTTGCTGACTTCAACCCTTTCTCCACACAGCTGCCAATGACACCTTATAAAAGTCTCAACCAAGATAATTATTTCCAAGACCTTGAAAGAGCTTTTATTTCCTGATGTTTTCTTCTAGGAGTTTTATGGTTTCCCGTTTTATGTTTTAGTCTTTAATCCATTTTTACTTGATTTCTGAATGATGGTGTAAGATAAGGATCCAATTTCATCCTTTTGCATGTAGATATCCAATTTTCCTAGCAACATTTGTTGAAGAGACTATTCTTTCCCCCTCATGTACTCTTCACACCTTTGTTCAAGATCAGATGACCACCTATGTGTGGATTTATTTCTGGTTTCTACATTCTGTTCCATTTGTCTATGTGTCTGTTTCGATTCTAGTGCTATACTGCTTTGATTACTGTAGGCTCATAATATCGTTTGAAATCAGCACATTTGATGCCTCTAGCTTTGTCCTTTCTGCTGAAAATTGCTTCGGGATCTTTTGTGGATCCAAATGAATTTTAGGATTTTTTTTTTCTATTTTTCTGAAAAATGCCACTGGGAGTTAACTAGGGACTGCATTGAATCTATAGATCCCTCTGGGCAGTATGGACACTTTATCAATATTAATTTCAGTCAATGAACATCAAGTGTCTTTTCATTTAGTTGTGTCTGTTTTCATTTCTTTTATCAGTGTTTTATAGTTTTCAGTGTAAAAATATTTCCCTTCCTGATTAGTTTTATTCCTAAGACATTGCAGACTGAATGGAGACCTATGTTGAAAAGACAAATATCTCACAAAAACAACTAAGAGGAAACTGCTTTGCGATATGTGCATTCACTTTCCAGAGTTTAACTTATATTTAGATAATGCTCCCATGTTCCTTGCAGCATTCTTTGCAATAGCCAAGACATGAAGCAGCCTAAATGTCCATTGACAGATGAATAAATTTTTTTAATGTGGCATACACACGATGGTATATCATTTAGCCTTAAAAAGAGAAGAAAAATCTTATCATTTGTGGCAACATGGATGAACCTGAGGACCATTATGCTAAGGACACATGCTACATGATCACACTTATATGAGAAATCTAAAATAGACTCATAGAAGCAGAAAGTAGAATGGCGATTGCCAGAGGAGAAGAGGAAATAAGGAGTTATCAAAGAGTATAAAGTTTCAGCAATGCCAGATAAATAAGCCCTAGAGGTAACTACGCAGCGTAGTCACTATGGTTAATACTTCACATTGTACTTAAAAATTTGTTGAGGTCAGATCTTACGTAAAATGTCCTAATCATGGACAAAATAATAAAGATGTGAGGAAACTTTTGGAAGTGATGGATATGTTTATGGCAGAGATTGTGGTGATGGTTTCATAGGTATATGCTTATTTCCAAATTCATCAAGTTATGATACCTTAAGTATGTGCAGCTTTTTGTATGTCAATCATACCTCATTAAAATGTTTTAATGAATGAATAAACAAATAAATAAATAAATAAATGCTACAACCAGACTCTGTCACTCTCTTATATCAACATCCTCATTGTGGATTTCATGTTTAAAATACTACTCCCTCAGGGAATTTTTCTCTCACCTCAACCCAGATTCTGTCCCTGTCATAAACTCCTTAGCACCTTGTCTCTTCCCATATAGCAGTAAGCTCTGCTGTAGCTAATTAATGAAGTGTTCATTTGTTTAATGCCTTCTTCCCTCACTGTGGAGTCTCTAAGGGCAGGCTTTATTCACGGCTGTGCCCAATGCCTAGCGCATGCTGTGTTGCACATAACAGACACTCAATATGTATTTGTTAAAGAAGTGAACAGTATTACATTATAGCCACAATTTTGTTTCTTTTAGATGTTTCTCAGCATATCAAAATAATTTTACTTTAAATGTTGCATGATAACATATATTTATAATATGTATTAAAATATAATACATAATATAATTGTAATACCTAATATTGTAAATTTATAATATACTACATAATTATATGTGTATACATAAAATTTAAGGAAGGTATCAGTTCAATCTCAAAGTACTCTATGACATAAACTGACTCTTGTAGTTACATGAAGGCAGCACAAACCGTTGCAGGTTTAGTTCTGATAAGAAAGAATTTAGTCTCTGAAAGTAAATCTTGGGGCTAAGAATAAAAGGCCTGTCAAACTTGCCATCGTGTTACAAATCCAACTGCTGGTCAACTTTATTTCTTCCTATCTACTTTTAGGCAATTCAAATATCTTGCAGTGACAGCCTGATTCTAGGTTTATGGGGTTGTGGATGATGGGGTTACTATGACAACAGGTCATAGCACAAAGCTTTTACGGACAGAGTTAACATGAGACAAAATGCATCTTTAGTTAATTGTTACTTGAGTATAATATGACTATTTATTAAAACAATTATCTAATGATAATTATTCATAAGCAAATAAAACTAATTATTTACTTTTTTTTTTTTGAGACGGAGTCTAGCTCTGTTGTCCAGGCTGGAATGCAGTGGCGCAATCTCGGCTCACTGCAACCTCCGCCTCCCAGGTTCAAAAAATGCTGCCTCAGCCTCCTGAGTAGCTAGGATTACAGGCACACGCCACCACGCCCAGCTAATTTTTGTATTTTTAGTAGAGATGGAGTTTCACCATGTTGGCCAGGATGGTCTTGATCTCTTGACCTCATGATCCACCCCGCCTGGCCTCCCAAAGTGCTGGGATTACAGGCATGAGCCACTTCACCCAGCCCTAATTCTTTACTTTTATAATGAACTTTATCATTTATAAAAACACTTTCACAAACATTTCATTTGACTTCCATAACAACTCTGTGATACAAAAAAGAATTATCTCATAGAGAAAATAAAATATCTTACCTGAACTCACATGTCTACTAAGTGGAAGAATAAAACCTAAAAGCCAGACTTTCTAGTGCCAAGTTGTATACTCTTTCTTCTTTGTCATACGGACCATCAGTATCAGACTATAACTAAAGAAATAAAAACCTACATATAATATAACTTTCTTATTTTTCAATTTCCCTTTGAAGAACCTGAGTCCTTGTTTTAGAGTCCAAATCTCTGAAAGCGTATGGACAACTCAGACTTATCTGCGGAGTTGAGAAATACAAAACTAAACAAGCTTTGTAGCTCCAGCTTCAGTTTAGTGGTTGGGTTGAAAAACAATTTACCACTGCTTTCTTCTATAGCCTGCTGCTAAAACAATTATTTGAAAAGTCCAACTCTCTTATCTTCAGAAATATTTTTACCATCTTGACTTTTCGCATGAGAGAAGTCAAAACAGACAAAATTAGAGACACATAGTACATTTGTGTTTGTTAGCATAAGGCTTTTATCTTTTCCCATCAATAATCCTCTCATTTTTATCTTCTTGCCTTTTGAAGCTAGAGCTTCTGTTATTTATACACCGTTGACATCTCAGCATCCCTTAGCAACCCTAATGTAGATGGTAATAAGTACAAAACTTTGAATGAGCACAAAGTTATAAGCTCAAACCAAACAGAACATTTTTTAAGTAAGCATTTAATGAGGCCTTTAAAACAAAGATATAAAATGCTTGTATTGCTCATTACAACAACAAACATCTCAGTTATAAAATAAGGAATATATATTCTTGGCTTAAATAGTTTAGTGCCTGGGACAATCTATTACTCAAAAGCAATTATTTAAAAAAAAAAAACTGAAAAGGTAATGAATGCAGAATAGCACAGTATATAGGAAAAGATATTTCCTGTTGCAAAAAAAAAAAAAAGCCATAAAATGAATAGTAATTTTCAAGAGATAGAATTGTAGTAGCAATAACAATTTTTGCATGTATAGTAATTTGCATTAGCAAGGTTGTACAATAGAATATGTGATACTACTTGAGTTTGTAGAGCTCTGCAATCAACAGTTGCACAAAAGGAAAAAATGTTCTGGATAAAGAGCATATAAAAGGTACTTTTAGAACAGTATGAATGTATATGAATTTATCTTTGTGTGAGAAATGTCAGCTTTTGTGTAAGTTAAAGGTTAAAGACCCTATTTGTTTCCTAATTCAGAGGGTTCAAGCCATTGAAATTAAACCTTTATAGTGCTTAACCTGGAAACAAATGTACTACAGCCCCACTGAAGCCGCTGTGTGGGTTTTTTGCTTAAGATGTTTTAACAACAGGCATTTATTCTGTAGAGTGGTATACTTTTTGCTTGGTCTCATCTTTCTCCATTGGTTTCCTGGGTACATTTTTTAAAGGGAGAGAGGTTTGTGAGTTTAATGTTTAAAATAAAGCTCCCACCAACATGGATGAGCTGGATTTCTCTCATGATTAGGGAATCAGGATTTAAAGATGAAAGGCAGAAGGATTGAAGGGAATAGCCATTGAATATGTTTGGTTGGGTGGGGTGTAAAACCTTGTCTAATGTAGATATGGCCTATGGCCTGTGACTGCTTATTTATCAAGGAGAACCCAGTAAACTAGTTTCTTGCTAGATCTGAGGAACCACACAGCTTGCATCAGGATATAATAGTGGAACTAGGGTGACTTCACTCCCTCTCACCTGATGTCTAATCCTGGCCTTTTAGCACTTTGGCTATCCCTGAAAAGACTGGGTCTCCATTTCCTTGTTTTCCCAGGGAAAAACCTGAAAGATAAGTGATGTAGATCTAGGAATAGTGCCTCTTTTTAATTCTCACATGACAACTAACGCATAGGGAAAAGGCTATGTTAAGTTGATTGTAGATCCAATTTAAATGTCCTGTGCTGTCAGTTGGTCTTAGAGACATTGGAATAACCAAGAAATATTCAGATATCTGCACATCTGGGGACAGTGTTGCCTATTACAATGATGTCAACAGTTCAGTTACTTGGAACAATTAAAGATTACCCTTAACAGCCATGTTAATAATTCTAAATGCTAAAATATAGTACAAGCTTTCAGTCTTGAAAGTTTGCTGTTACTTTAAAAAATAAAATAAAATAAGGAATATTTATTTGGGTAGATACTACTTTAGTGTGGCTATATCAAATGACATGGTACAGAATTTATAAAAAGAATGGTTTTTATTTTTTCTCTCTTTTTTTTTAATTACAACTTTTATTTTGGATTCAGGGGGTACATGTGCAAGTTGTCATGTGTATATTATGTGATATTGAGGATTGGGATATAAATGATCCCATCACCCAAGTAATGAGCATAGTGCCCAACAGTTTCTCAATCTTTGCCCTCCTCCCTCCTCTAGTAGTCCCCAGTAACTACTGTTCCCATCTTTATGGCCATGAGCACTCAATGTTTAGCTCCCACTTATAAGTGAGAACATGTGGTATTTGGTTTTCTGTTCCTGTGTTAATCTGTTTAAACTAGTGGCCTCCTGCTACATCCATTTTTTTACAAAGGACATGATTTCATTATTTTTTATGGCTGCATAGTATTCCCTGATGTCTTTATCCAATCTACCATTGATGGACACCTAGGTTGATTCCATGTCTTTGCTATTGTGAATAGTGCTACCATGAACATATGAGTACGTATGTCTTTTTGGTGGAAGGATTTATTTCTTTTGGCTGTATCCCCAGTGATGAGATTGCTCAGTCAAATGGTAGTTCCATTTTAAGTTTTTTGAGGAATCTCCACAGTATTTTTCCACAGTGACTGAAGTAATTTAAATTTCCACTCACAAATGTATAAATGTTCCCTTTTCTCACCAGCATCTGTTGTTTATTGACTTTTTAATAACAGCCATTCTGACTGGCGTGAGATGGTATCTCATCATGGTTTTGATTTGTATGTCTCTGATGGTTAGTGATGTTGAGCATTTTTCATATGTTTGTTGGACACTTGATGCTTATTTTGAGAAGCATCTGTTCATGTATTTTGCCCCCTTTATAATAGGTTATTTGCTTTCTGTGTCTTAAATTGTTAAAAGAATGATTTTGAAGATGTATGGGAAAAACCCCACTTCCTAAACTTTGCCTACATATAAACAAAATAGCATTTAGGAACAGTTACATAAGTGATACAAAATTCCACTCCTGGTATATATCCAGGAGATATGAAAATGTATGTCCCCACAAAAGCATACACATAAATATTCACAGCAGGATTATTGATAATAGCCAAAAGGTGGAAATAACCCAAATGTCTCTCAACTGACAAATGGATTAACTATGGTATAACCATACAATGAAATATTATTCAGCCATTAAAAGGAATGAAGTATTAATACATGCTACAATGTGAGTAAACCTCAAAAACATATGCTAAGGGAAAGAAGCCAGTCACAAAATACCACATATGGTCACACAAAATGTCTAGAATAGGGAACTCTCTAGTAAAAAAAAATAGATTAGTGGCTGTTGGGGTTGGGGTGAGGAGATGGGAAGAGATTGGGTGGTAGCTAAAGGGTACAGGCCTTTATTTTGAGATGACAAAAATGTCCTAAAACTGACTGCAGTGATGGTTACATTTATCTAAGAATACACTAAAAACCACTGAATTGTAGACTTTAAATGGTTGGATTGAATGGTATATTATATTAATAAGAATAAATTATTATTAATTCACTAATTAATCAAATTAATAAGAATAACCCACTTAAAGCGAATCATTCCTCCTCTGCCCTCTGCTCAGAGGCCTGTAAGCACAGAGGTACTTAAATGTACGTACATTTTATATTAGCATTAGACCCTGAGACTGAAAGGAAGTGTTCTTCAAAGAATGTGAGCCAGTGAACATAGTCTCATGACAATCAGGCTTTTAAAAATGACAGTGGTCTAGCTGAGGAAGCGCCTACCAGACAGATCTGTCCAGAGATAACAATGAACTCTGGACAAAACACAAAAAGACAACTACTGAAGGGTGATGGAGAAGGAGGAAAAGCAGGCCAGGTCTGGAGGGGCATTGACTCTTAGAAGAAAAGAGCGGCAGAGATTAGTTTCAGGACAGTTTACCGTCTTAGCCTGAGAGCAGGCCACAGCTGACATACAGAGAAAGAGGCAACTAAAACTTCCACAGAAAACCCTCAGTCCTCCTGGGCTGGGGCACTTGTTCTCTTACTCGGTCACCCTCTGGCCTCTGGCATCTGTGGAAGCCAGAATTTCTGAGTTCCTTTCCTTCTCAGACTATTGTTCCTGTATCTTTTTACCCCTCTCTTTCTGCTCCTTAAACACTAGCATCCTCCAGAGCTTTGCCCTCAGCTTCTAACCAATGCATTTTCTCTTCAGAGTTCATTGACTCCTGCTGCTTCAACTGCCACTGAGACAGCTGCATACATGGCAGACCTCCCTTCTCAGCTTCCCTCCTGGATCCTCTAGCTTCAGTCCTGTGCCAATGACTCAGAAATTAAAATTTTAAAGTCAGTGCTGCTCTGTCACAGAAGCCAAATATCATATTTTTGGTCACAATTTCTATTGAAATTTCCTTAGGAAAGAAACATGTTGTATTTCTCATTTTCCTCAATTTCTTGACCTGCTGTCACTGTTGAACTCAACTATGATTCCACGGTACTTGGTTGTCCCACAGTATCTCTAATACACAAACAACCTTCCAATCTTTATCTTTCATTCATCTGCCTGCATCAGACTCCTGTAGCTCCACTTCCTATGTTAACGGGTGGCATCAAAGCTAACCTGGTTAGATACAGGAGGCAGAGCAAGAGGCCTAATAGAAGCCTACAGCATTTGTCCCCCACCCCAAAGGAACACCGAATTTTAACAGTTAACTACGCACAAAGGACACTGACACAAGAACCAAAACCAAGTGAGCAATCACAGTACCTGGTTTTAACTTCAAATCAGTGAAGTAGACATTAAAGAAGGCATGAAAGACAGTCTTGAATGCTGACACCGACCTCTCCCATCCCCCAGCAGCAGGCATGTAGCTTGGAGAATGTGGGCACTTGTGAGAGGGCGAGTGCAGTGATTATGAGGCTTTGCATTGAAGTCAGCATCTCCCTGTCACAGCAGGAAGCAGGGGGAACATGTGGACAGGCCCTGGCCAAAGAGTAATTGCCCATCCCAGAGGTGAGAGCTTGAGTTCCAGCAAGCCTCATCATGCAGGCTGGAGTGCTCTGGGGCTTTAAGTGAACTTGAGGGACAATCTAGGCCACAAGGATGGCAATTCCTAGGCAAGTCCTAGTGCTGAGCTGGGTTCAGAGTTGGTGGACTGGGAGACACATGACCTACTGAGACACAAGCTGGGGTGGCTAAAGGGGGCTTGTGCCACCTCTCCTCCATCCTCCAGCAGTGGGTGTGTGGCAGGGAGAAATCCGTGTACTTGGTAAAGGGAGAGCACAGCAACTGGGGGATTTTCCATTGAACTAAGTGCTGCTCTGTCACAGCAGAGACCTGGCAGGATTCAGCACTTGCTGATTAAAGAGCCCCATGGCCCTGAATACCCAACAGCAATACCCAGGTTATATGTGGTGGGCCTTGGGCTCTGAGATGTGCTGGCTTCAGATGTGATCTCTCACATTCCCACCTGTGGCAGCTATGGTGAAAAATGCTTTCTATTTGAGAAAAGCAAGGGAAAAAGTAAAGGGGACTCTATCTGGCACGTTAGGTGCCTGCTTGGCTTCAGTGGGGTAGGTCACCAACCAGACTCTTAAAGTCCCTGAGTCTAGGCCTAGGCTCTTGGTTAGCATTTCTAGACCTGCCTTGGGCCAGAGAGGAACCCACTGTCTTGAAGAGTGAGTCCCAGGCCTGGAAGCATACATCAGAAACCAACAAAAGAGCCTTTGGGCTCTAAGTGAACATCAGGCCTAGCAAAACTCCCCATGGGTTATTGGTGGTGATGGTGGTGGTCACAGAGAGAGGCTCCTTGGCCAATGGAAATGGGAGGGAAGAGTGGGAAGGACTTTGTCTTACGGTTTGAGTGCCAGCTTAACTGCAGTAGAATAGAATATCAGCTAAATTTCTAAGGCTTTTTATTTCAATCCATGGCTCCAAGATAGCATCTCTGGACCCAGCTGGGGCATGGGGGAACTCACTGCCCTGAAGGGAGGGACACAAACCTGGCTGGCTTTGCCATCTGCTGATTGTAGACTCTAAAGTTTTGAGTGAACTTGGGTGATAGTGGTAATAGCAGGCCTTGGGTGAGACTCAGTACTGTGCTGGCTTCGAGTCTGAACCAGCACAGTCCCACTGGTAGTGGCCACAGGGGTGCTTGTGTCCTCCTGCCCCCAGTTCCAAGAGGCTCAGCACAGGGAGAGAGAGAGAGAGACTCTGTTTGTTTGGGAGAAAGTAAGGGAAAAGAACAAGAGTCTCTGCCTGATAATTCAGAGAATTCTTCCAGACTTTATCCAGGAAGAAAGGTACTGCCACCAAGGCAGTACCTTTCTCTACAAGTCTGCAAGAACTGCAGCATTTTTAGGTCTCAGGCCCAAGTTCCTTAGAAGACCTGTAACACCTTCCCAAGAAGAATGAACACAAATGAGCCCAGACTTCCAATTAATTTAACCAAATTAGTGGAAGATCTTTATAATGAAAACTAAAAATCTGATGAAAAAAATTGAAGAGGATACAAAAAAATGGAAATATATTTGAATTTGATGCTCATGGATTGGAAGAATCAATATTGTTAACTTTTCCATGCTACTCAAAGCAATCTGCAGATTCCGTGCAATTCCTATCCATATATGAAAGACATTCTTCATAGAAATAGAAAAAACAATCCTAAAATTTATATGGAACCACAAAAGACCCATAATAGCCAAAGCTATTCTAAGCAAAAAGAATGAAACTGGTGGAATCACATTATCTGACTTCAAATTATACTACAGAGCTATAGTAATCAAAACAGCATGATACTGGCATAGAAACAGACATACAGACTGATGAAACAGAATGGAGAATCCAGAAACAAATTCACACACCTACAGAGACCTCATTTTCAACAAAGTTGCCAAGAACATATGGGGAAAGGACAGTCTCTTCTATAGACGGTGCTCAGAAAATGGGATATCCACGTGCAGAAGAATAAAACTAGATACCTATCTTTCGCCATATTCAAAAAATCAAATGAAAATGGATTAAAGACTTAAATATAAGACTTCAAACTATGAAAGTGCTAAAAGAAAACATTGGGGAAACTCTTCAGGACATTGGTCTGAGCAAAAATTTCTTGAGTCATACCACACAAGCACAAGCAACCAAAGCAAAAATGAACAGCCAGGATCACATTAAGTTAAAAAACTCCTGCACGGCAAAAGAGACAATCAACAAAGTGAAGAGATAACACACAGAATGGGAGAAAATATTTCAAACCACTCATCTGACAAGGGATTCATAATCAGAATATATAACCAGCTCAAACAACTTAATTTAAAAAAAATCAAATAATCCAATGTTAAAATGGGCACAAGATTTGAATAGACATTTCTCAAAATAAGACATACAAATGGCAAATAGGCCTATGAAACAGTGATCAACATCACTGACCATCAAAGAAATGCAAATCAAAACTACAATGAGATATCATCTCACCCCTGTTAAAATGGCTTATATCCAAAAGACAAGCAATAACAAATGCTGGCGAGAATATGGAGAAAAGGGAACCCTTGTACACTGTTGGTGGGAATGTAAATTAGTACAACCACTATGAAGTACAGTTTGGAGGTTCCTCAAAAAAACTAAAATTAAGCTACCATATAATCCAGCAATCCCACTGCTGGATATAGGCCCAAAAGAAAGGAAATCTGTGCATCAAAGAGATGTCTGCATTCCCATGTTTGTTGCAACACTGATCACACTTGTCAATATTTGGAAGCAACCTAAATGTCCATCAACAGACGATTGGATAAAGAAAATATGGTACATCGCAATGGAGTACTATGCAGCCATAAAAAGGATGCCATTTTGCAACAACATGGTTGGAACTGGAGGTTCTTATGTTAAGTGAAATAAGTCAGACACAGAAAGACAAATTTCACATGTTCTCACTTACTTTAGGGTCTAAAAATCAAAACAATTGAACTCATGGAGACAGAGAGAAGATGGATGGTTACAAGAGGCTGAGGCTGGGAAAGATACTGGGGGGTGGGAGAAGAGTGGGGATTGTAAATGGTTACAAAATATATACGTAGTTATAAAGAATGAATAAGACACTATTTGATTGCAAACAGGGTGACCATAGACAATAAAAGTTCAATTGTACATTTAAAAATAATTAACAGTGTATAATTGTAACATAAAGTATAAATGCTTGAGGGGATGGATAGCCCATTTTCTATGATATGATAATTGCTTATTGCATGCCTATAGGAAACTATCTAACATATGTCATAAATATGCACACCCACAATGTACCCACAATTTTTTTAAAAAACCAGGTTACCCAAGCCAGAAATCCAGGAGCCAGCCTTGACTTCTCTCTCCTTCACACCAAAATCCAATCAGTCTTGATTTCTGTTGATTTTAATGCACCCAATGCCTTATTTCAAATCCCCATCACCTTTCACTTAGACCAGAGTCAGAGTTCCGAACTAGTCTCTTTGTCTTTATTTCTTTCTGCCTCCATACTCCGTAATGTATCCAGTTCTACTGCCTTTTGCAAATGCAAAATAATCAGAGTTCTCCTTTCTTAGAAAGATCCTCCAGTGGTAATCCACCACCCATAGCAGTGGTTTGTAATCATTTTTACAGCAGATCAATGTTATTTTCAAGTAAATATCATATAAAAGCCTAATATCTATAAATAGATATGAGCTGTATTTTATTGGGATGAACTTACTTTATAAGATATAAATATATGACTTTATAAACCATTAAGAACATAATAGGGAGGTTTGGCAAAATTTAAAAATTCAAAATCATCAGCAATGCAAAGATCAGCGTTTTAATATTTATTTCTCTATTTTATTTTATTGGACATATTTTTTAAAATTCTGATTCATATCATTAGGTAGCTACCAGTGATAATAGTTTATTGCTTTTTCCAAGAAGTTCAACTTTCAAACTTAAAGTATTGTTCATTCAAAAAAAGATAGTTCCACTCTCACTGCTTCACTTGGCTAGCCTTTAAAAAATAAATTAATTAAATAAATAAATAAAGATAGCAAGATGCAAATACTTATGAGTTAACCTGTCAGTACATATCACTTGGTTTCTGGTTTTTACTTGGTTAAAATGTGGTACGTAGTATTTAGTTTGAGTGTGTATTTGAGATCTGTTTGTTTATTTATTTATTTTTTTAATGAAAGTCAAAGCAAACATTTGTGTAATCCTTCAGTCTCTTCCTTAGAACCTTGTTACCATGGAATAGAGTTTGAAAACCAGTGATCTAAATTCTAAGCCCCAAATCCTTTAGTATTTAGCATGAAAATGTAAGATCCCATTTCATTTGGATTTTATCAATCTAGCTGCATTTCCCACCAGTGCCAAATTTTCACCCAGTTTCCTAACTCTATCTTCATCTCTCATAGGGTTATAGTTTTACACTAGTTATTTTCTCTGCCAAATGTGACTCCTGAACTACTGTCTTCTAACCTGAATTTCTATCAAATTAATTCCAAAGTTAAAACATTAACTCTCTATGATGCTCTCTTTGAATGTGCTCACAGGACCTTGTATACACTTCTATCTAAAACTTGTGTTGTCTTGTGTGATAATCATCACTTCCTCTCAACTGTGAGCGCCTAAGAAGGGACTAATTTAACTATCCTGGAGTTCTCAGGGACTTTCAACATGCCTGCAATCTAGTAATCATTCCTTAAATGTTTTAAATTCATAAACTCATTTATTAATATTAATAACAAGTAGAGTAGCTAAAACTGTGGATTTGCATCAAGTTCTCAACAGATAATCCTCTCATTGATTGACACTTTAGGTTAAATAAGTACTAAGTAGAAATCACTTTTCTAAATCATGCTAATTTTCATTTTAACTTCATTTTTCTTTAATAATGGCCTCACTCACCAACATACGAAAGCAGGATCACCAGCAAGAGAATGACAGCACAGATACATGGAATCAGGATCAGCAATAGGAACCGGAGGAGGTTAGAAGTCGCCAGCTTCTGAGAGCAGCCATCGCCCATGTTATTGTCATCAGCTCGCAAAACCTAAAGTAAAGGAGGAAAATGCAAAATGGTTTTAATACTACACAACAATTCAGTGCATGCTATGACATTTTAGATTAACAGCTATTCATTTAGAACAGCATAATTCCAAAAAGACTACTGTTTGTGCTTTAGGGTATGAAATGAGCTTAGTCACCAACTCACGCCAATAAATGAACAGATAACTATACAGAGCAAACTATCTATTTCTGAAACATTTTTCAGGAATATATGAACTTTAAACAATATCCCATTTTGCTTTTTTAAAACGTAGTTGTCAATTTGGTATGATGCCAAAGGCCTGTGAATGACCATGACAAAACCTTACCCTGGCCCAGAGCTATGATAGAAGTGAAGACTGCTCAATACAGTAATAAAAAATTGGTAAGTAGGTATAGACAGGATATTATCCAGACTTCATTCTTTTTTGTCTCATTAGTCTAAACCAAAACTGAAAGAATCTGGATAAAATAAGTTTTGGGTCATTAATAATTCAGCCAGCCTCACTGTTACTGACCATGCATTTAGTGACAAGTTGAAACATAAGGAAGAGTCTGCCCTGATTGCCAATTAAACACTAACAACTCTGAGGACATCCTCAGCCGTCCATGCTGCCCCTACGGCCCATCCATTGTGAGAGGATGATAAAGTGCAACAATGATGGTTCAGATAAAGTTCTTGTCTTCAAATGCTTCAAATTTTGCTTAGTTCAATCTCTTGCCAGAAATGGTATCTGGAAACTCATTTATTATAAATGGCTAGCTTAGAGCAATGACATCTTCAAACGACATCTGAGATGGTACTAAAAGGGCTTTGAATCACTACAAGAAACTTTCCTGGTCTTCTTAACGAAGGCATTTCTCATGACTCTCTCTTGGACTTCTGACGCATTTTCTCCTCTGACAGTTTGAGAACTTGGACTGTAACCTCGGTGTAACTAACTCCTGAATCTCTCCTGCATGCTGAACTCCCTTCGGAGTTACACCATATACTTCCAGTGCCTGGTGGTTAGCAGCACCTCTTCCCAACAAGTCCAAAACTAAGATGAACCGTTTCTGTCTCTCTATCTTCACACTAGTTCTCCTGACTTCCATATTTGTGTTTACAGAAATTCCTTCATTCTAATAACCCAAATATTCCCCATTTCATCATCCCCATATGCCATACATCACCAGGTTTTGTTGGTTCTTCCTCTGTAATAAATACCAAACTTTTTATTTTTTGAAATCAATGAGCTTTGAGAAAGACCCTTATAATAAGTTGTCCTAACAGAATGGTCCTGTAATATTCTCAGGAATTCCTGACTAGTATTTGATTATTTCCCATGGATGCAAAGGCAATTTTGATGGGTTCTTCTCAATTACAAGGCATATATGATTCTCCATTTCTGCTTTATTCCCCCTACATAAGAATATGGGTTCACTAACCTATATTGCAAACTGTGTTCACCACCTAATATGATTATACCTTCTGTAATTTTAGGAATTCTCCATGACAGACATTATTTGAAATAACTTATGTTGTTAACTTCAGAAGAGCTTCATTTTCTAGGTTAATGTCTTACTGATCCATTTCCTCTGTACCTAGTTTAAGCTATCAGCCAATGTGTTATCATTTACAATTAATTTATAATTGATCTTCAAGAAGACATAGCACTGGCGCAATATAATATGAGATCTGCAACAGCATATGGATTACAACACTAACATTGGACAAGCAGTACCCTTTCAGGCTTGTATACAACACTTATCTACAAAAAAAATCAGCAAATAAATAAAAGTGTGGGACTAGGCCAACAAAGATAGTGACAGAAACAAATTGTTGATTTCACTTAGTTATTGAACACCTGCTAATTATAATAATAGTGATGGATGTGACAATGACTTCAAGCCACTGTCCCTCAAAAGCTCACAGTCTTGTAGGAGGATGATATGTACTTGAATAACATAACTATAGTGCAAGGTAGCAAATGATAAGCACCAAGAAACTTATAGCTAAAGTGACATAAGAATTCAAAAGATAGAAATATGATTTCTTGCTGTAAGATCACATAAGACATTGTAGAGAGAGCAACCCTGAATCAGCCATAATTCTGAGAAAAGTACCCCCGAAAAGGTCTGTTATGGGTTTTAAAAAGCTGCAAAATATCTACAGAGAGGTAAGAAAGTGTGAAATGTATTTAACTTCTGCAACAATGAAGACACTTCCTTGCTAAGGTGGTCACAGATGCATTATAGCGATAATGTCGGATGATGAATTCACAATGGCTCATTGCCATCCGGACTCCTGGAGCCAGATATATCCCATTTAGCATTCATACTTAAAGTGTCAGTGGAGAAAATGATAGAGGCTCATTTTAATATCTCAGCAAAGTATATATCAACAAGTACTGGACCTCCAAAAACCATACTCATGATTAGACCAAATATTTTCTCAGTGACGAGAACAATGATTGCTTTTTTCAAAGGGAGAGGAGGAAGAAATACGTAGGAGACATCAGCACTTTCTTCTTTAATAACTTGCATAACTTTCCTCTTGCCCTCATGGCCGCTTAGGACTGTTGCAAATGATACATTATACACGGGCCCTTGGAGATTCCACTGAACACAAGGCAACTCTCAAACTTCACTGTTGAGTAAATGCCAGGTGAAATAAACAACCATATCATCCTTAAGCTTTGTTTCAATGGATTCTAAATGGTCCTCTCTCCAAATGGCATCCCTCTTCCACAAGCACCTTCCCCAGCCTTGAAACTAAGCTAAGCACAGGCACAGAATTCCATGGCTAGGGCAGGGAACAACACATCTCATTGGACCTGCATCTATTCATAAAGCATGTCATTCTTATGATTTTGTTGTTTTTATTTTCAGTTTTGGTTTTTGGGTTTTTTGTTATTGTTTTGTTTTGAGACAGGGTCTCACTCTGTTACCCAAGCGGAAGTACAGTGACATGATCTTGGCTCACGGCAACCTCTGCCTCCTGGGCTCAAGTGGTTCTCCTGTCTCAGCCTCCTGAGTGACTGGGATAACAGGTGTGCACCATCCATCGCTCCCATCTAATTATTTTGTAGGGACAGGATTTCACCATGTTGCTCTGGCTGATCACAAATGTCTGGGCTTGAGCAATCCACCCAATTTAGCCTCCTAATTGTTCTTATGTTTTAGTAATCTTGTTAGTGAAAATCTGTTTCTTGCATCTTAAGAACAGACCAGGCACGGTGGCTCACGCCTATAATCCTAACATTTTGGGAGGCTGAGGTGGGTGAATTGCTTGAGCTTTGGAATTTGAGACCAGCGTAGGCAACATGGTGAAACCCCGTCTCTACTAAAATACAAAAAATTAGCTGGGCAGGGCAGTGTGCACCTGTAGTCCCAGCTACTCAGGAGGCTGAGGCAGGAGAATCAATTGAACCCGGGAGGCAGAGGTTGCAGTGAGCCAAAATCGCTCCACTGTACTCCATGGAGGACAGAGCGAGACTCTGTCTCAAAAAAAAAAAAAAAAAAAAAGAACTAATTATTTAAAAAGCTGTCATGTTGTTTTGTATAACGTACACTGACTGGCACAATATGCCACTGTGCCAGAATCCTAATGCCATCTTGGTGTCATCTGAGAGGCCAAAATTTCAGATAGCCAGTTCCTCCTTCTTGAAGCACTTTCTTCCTTTGGCTTCTCTTTCTCCTACTTCTCTGGTCATTCTTTTTCTTTTCGGAGGCTCAGTTCTCACATTCACTTGCTCCCCAGGTAATGTCACCACACATATAACCTCAATCAGCAGCCCTCCATGGGTGACTTGCATCTTTAAATGATAACCACAGATCTTTCCTCTGATCTCCAGACCATTATATGCAACTGACCACTTGACATCTTCTCATTGGATGTTGCAAAAGTAACTCAAACCCAACAAGTCTGAAACCAAATAAACAATTTTCATCCCCATATCTGGTATTCTTCCAGGGTTTGCTATCTCAAAAAAAAAAAGGTAATTTCACAGCTATATTTGTCAGGCATTGTTTGGGCACTTGGGATATATTAATATGCAAAACGAAACTCATAGATGATACATTTTAGTAAAAATAAACATCACGTCCCACCTGAAATGCTGCAAATGCCTCCTCCTGTCTGGTTTACCTATATTTATCAATGCACTCCCTAACCTGTTCTCCACGCTATAGCCAGAATAAGAAAGAAGCTGTATTATCTTTGGATGATGAGAGAAGACAACATGAAAAATGACCCCAAAGCTGAACTAATTCAAGAATGCAGAGCCTGGAACCAGAGCTGATCATGAGAACCATGCACCCACAGGATGTGAGCGCTCTTTGGATTTACACAGCGTGTACTAGGTTTTGAGTCCATTTTATCAAGTTTGCAAAGGACAAGGAGACCATCATTGACATTTCAAGTACATAAGTCTTTACCCTCTTTTACCTTCAGGCAGCATTTGACTCTGTCAACACATGGTACATTCTTAAGGGCACTTCCAGAGCTGCAAATGGCAGAGAATATTTGAGAGCCTGTTTGGAGGTTCTAGCAGGGGAGTGAAGCTACTTGAATACCCTTGACCAAAGATGGGTCCTCATTTATCTGGGATGGTCATCCTCTTCGACCAAGCAAACAGCTTCAGGAAGGACACACATGGAGTGGTGAGGGAGGAAGGGGACACCTGCCTAGCCAGCCAGATCAGTTGAATCAACCCTGACAATCAATGGGGTGACAGATGTCACAGCCAAACTGTCCTCACATCCAACAGAAACTATTTGAATACAAGGAGCTACAGTCCTGTCAACACCTCAGGCAGAAGAGTTACTCCCAAGGCCAGAGCTAGGGCTTACCAAAGAGCCAATGAACCAGATATCTCTGACTAGTGGTTTTAGGTGGGTTTGTCCAGATAATCCTTGGAAGTGGGAATAGCTGCCAACAACCAGGTTACCCTAAAGCAGGAGTTCACCCCAGAGAAAACCAAGTGAGAATTATTTTCTAATTGGTTGGGCTATCTTTTGGGATAAATTTTACATCTTAAATATATAGAGCAGAGATGAGAAAACTATAGTCCATGGACCAAACTCAGCGCATGGGGTATTTTTGTACATAAAGTTTTATTGGATACAGCCATGTTCATTCATTTATATTCTGTCTATACTGCTCTCCTGCTACTACAACAACATTGAATAGTTGCAACAGAGATCATATGGTACTCAAAGCCTAAAGTCTTCGCTATCTTGTCCTTTATAGAAAAAGTATGTAAGCCCCTGATGTAGTGTATCAGCATATATCTGTGTGTTTTTAAACTTGTATGTTTAATATGATAATCAAACTAAAATATGAATTCTTTAAAGAAAATTGTATTTTCATCTCTTCATCAGGGTTTTTAACAAAATATGATATAATTGTACAGGGCAGACAAAACTATTTGTTGCTGTAGTGCAAAGTTACTCCAGAAAAGACTGAAAGATAAAAATAATCTTTAAAGTAGAAAAGAATTATCAAGACTATATGTGGGCATAGTGGCTCATACCTATAACATCAGCAATTTGGGAGGCTGAGGCAGGAGCATCGCTTGAGCCCAGGAGTTCAAGGTCAACCTGGACAATATAGTAGAGATGCAGACCTCATCTCTACAAAAAGAAAAAAAAATTAATGTTAGCTAGGCATGGTGGGGCTCTCCTGCAGTCCCAGCTACTTGGGAGGCAGAGGTGGAGGACTGTTTGAACCCATGAGACTTGCTGAGAGCCAAGATCACACCACTGCACTCCAGCCTGGGAGACAGAGCGAGACCCTGTGTCCAATACATACATACATACATACATACTATATTTGCTACATTAGGAGAAAGGAAAACACTAGTTTCAGAAACAGTCAAGCTGAAATAGTACTGCAACATGCATCATAGATTATAGGAACCAACAAATACTCATAAGATTTTAGAGCTGGAAAGTCCAAATTTAGTCCTGCTTCTTTCAAAACACAGTCATAGCATAAATCATACCAATTCAGTGTATTTCTCACCATATATGCAAATATTGCCCTTTTCTCATCAGTGAATGCCCTGTATCTAGAACAGCACCTGAACACAGTCAGGAGCGAGTGGATAAACACTTAGTGAATAAATGAATGAATTAAATTTTCTAAATAAAAATTACTTTGTACAGAATTATGCAAATAACTACTTCTTACAAAGTCTATTCCTAAATCATCCAAAAATCCTTGAAGTAGAAAATGTATTTGGCAAGAAGTAAAAAAAATAGATAATAACCACAATTGCATGCTAACACGATGGGTGCACCTGTTGACTACTGCACAACTCCTTAAACCTTGGAATCAGATCAGATACCGCCACCCCTCACTGCCTGCTCCACATGGATTCTTTCATAGCACAGCTTTTGCATAGAAACCGCCAAGAACCAAGCTCTGTGGAGATAGGACAAGATCAAAAGGAATATAGCACAATCTAATGCTGAAACTGTGAGCTACCTCAAGCTAGCATTTCATTCGATGACCAACAAATGTCAAGTATTGCTGCATTTGCCTCAAAAATTAAAAATATCCAGTAAAGTCCCTTGAGTCACTGCAGCAACCTTTGGTTCAACAGCACAGTTTGGAGACCATAGTCCTACTCCTGGTTTATTTATTTCTCCCCAATCCTAATTTAAAAACAAAACAAAACCTATTCCTTGACCATTCCAAGGTTTTGCCAAACATACACTGTCTTTACCTCTGAAAGCAATAATATGCACTCAGAGAAATTGTCTACAAAGAGACTAACATCAGCTTGCAATTTCTTAAGGTACAGCATAAGACATGGAGTTATGTTGATATTTTTATTTCAAATAAGATTTGTTTAAATTGCCATCAAAGATCAGGCAAACTTGAGGCAGCATTGAAACCATTTCTGATTAGCAGAATATTTTTGAAAAGGGAAGATTAATTCTATCTGCGTAATGTGACATTATATCATGGATTTTACTGAATACCAAAATTATTCTTACCAAAATTAAATACTAAAATATTCTTAATTAAAATTAGGACATTATGGAGACTTAGTTAATACAAGATGGTTTGTCAGCGCAGTCTGAACTTTAGATGCACAAACAGTACTCACTGGAGGCTATCCTAATTTATATGGCAATCTGGTGGATTTAGTTAAAATTCTATTCATGGCTTTGAAGTTTATATTACCAAGCCAAAATGTCAAAGTGTTCACAAACCAAAACTAGAGTGTTCTTTTATTTATTTATTTTTTGAGATGAAGTTTTGCTCTTGTTTCCTAGGCTGGAGTGAGTGCAATGGCACGATCTTGGCTCAATGCAACCTCCGCCTCCCGGGTTCAATCAATTTTCCTGCCTCAGCCTCCCCAGTAGCTGGGACTACAGGCATGTGCCACCATGCCTAGCTAATTTTTGTGGTGTTTTTTGTTTGTTTGTTTGTTTGTTTGTTTGTTTTTTGAGACGGAGTTTTGCTCTCGTTACCCAGGTTGGAGTGCAATGGCGCGATCTCGGCTCACCGCAACCTCTGCCTCCTGGGTTCAGGCAATTCTCCTGCCTCAGCCTCCCGAGTAGCTGGGATTACAGGCACATGCCACCATGCCCAGCTAATTTTTTGTATTTTTAGTAGAAACGGGGTTTCACCATGTTGACCAGGCTGGTCTCGAACTCCTGACCTCAAGTGATCCACTCACCTCAGCCTCCCAGAGTGCTGGGATTACAGGTATGAGCCACTGTGCCTGGCCAGAGTGTTCATTTTAATAGATGGGATTGTATACAAAATTATGGCAGAATTCAATGACTATTTGTCTTACCACAAAATATTTGCTTACAATGTTTAAAAAAAAAACCTAAAAAAAAAATCATTCAAAATCAATACTACGTATTGGTTTGAGACAAATTTAGTACCTTAATTCTTTAGGTAGGAAGACGATAAGCTGCAAATGTACTCTTCCATTTCAGCAAAGCAAGGACCAGCTTCAAGGATAATAAAGTCACTGCTACTGGTGTGTCCTAAACAAGACACAGAAGCTCCCTCTAAATACTGTGGGGGCATTAAGCTGTCACATATTAATATACTCACGAACCTAAAGAAATGCAGACACTGAGACTCTACTTGCTGCTAGATATTCAACTTAGAAGTTTGTCCTGCACCACCATTATTCCAAAATGTGATTGGTGTTCTTTTTTCAGTCTTAGAGATGGTTTTTCCAACCCATGTCCACCCTCTGTCTATAGAGCAAAAGAAGTCAATTGTTACCCCCTCCTTTAAGGTGAAAATGGTCGGTGCTAGATGCTTCCCATTCTATTCTTTAAAAATTAGGAAAGTGACCTTTACATGAATTCAAGGTAGATTTGTTGAGTAACAGGTTAATAATATAGATACTTCTCAAGCCGCAACTGTCAATTCTTTACAGTCATAGCTCTCGCTCAACCAGTAAGTAAAATGCCTCCAAACTCATCCGTCAGTGGATTATTCCAAACACAAATATCTTTTGTTGTGATGTTTGTTTTTAATATCCCAGGAGGCATAAAGAACAAGCATCTGGTTTCCAGTAAGTCTTTTCATCCCATTTTCTGGCATTTAATTGAAGCATACGAAGTTCAAATAACTCATGTACTCTCTCAAAATGAAATTACCCAGTTCACACCAGAACACATGGTTCTGCAAGCCAATCCTGCCCACATTTTTCCTTTGAAAACTAATGAAATAACAGCACCAGATAGTCCTCTCCCAAATTTCAGATTCACATATCCCAGAACATAGGTTCAATATGGAGACTAAATACCAACAAAATATGTATCCTATCAAGAAGACTAGATAATAATAACCCAATATCCAGGCAGCATATCACTTTAGCATTTCTGTTTTGAGGATAGCATTGCTTAGTTGATGTTTGAACTGTGAGAGAGAAGACTGGGATGTTTCAAAGCCAACTTGTACAATATTGTCTCTGCCACTGAAAATCTAGGTGACCTTGTAAAGTCATCTTCTCATCTTAACCATATCTCCATATCTGTAAATAAGGCATTAAAAGGTCTTTCTCCAACCACAAACATTTCCAAAGTAAAGTGAAATTAATAAAGCAAAAGAAAAATGAAAAAAAAAAAAAGTTTCTTTCAAGTTCACAAAGCTCAAGAGTCCTGATTTTTTTTTAACACATAGCTCAGAGTTTACTCAATTTAGTTTCCCTGGAGGAAAGTTACTATCTTTATTTAAATGAGGAGATATCTTCAGAGGCAATAGGAGAATTGTTTAGCCTTTTAGTTAAACCTGTTTTATTCAGAGCACGGTGGGAGGGTCATATTACTGTAATAGTTACAGAAGATGATCTTGGGAAGAGACAGTAGGCTCTTCATTATCAAGACGAGATAGATAAATAGGATCCTGTGTCCTTTTTGGAGATTACATTGCCCTCAATCTCAAACTTGCCAATACTGTCATTTTATGAAAGACACAAACTTTAAAGTAATAAAGTTTCCTTTAAAGATAGATATAATATCAGAACTCTTTCTACATATATTAGAGAGTCTTAAAGGCCATTTTTCAGTCTGTATTTTTTAAAACAGTAGAGACGACTCAGTGGGGAAAGAGAGTTGGGTTATCCATTCCTCAAAATTAAATATTTGAAATTTATTTATAAAAATATTTTAAATTTCATATATTGATTATTTGTAACTATATTTTTAAGAAAGCTGTGGCAAAATCCAAGGAGTCTAACATTGAAAACAAAGCCAAATCTACATTTCATTTAGCACTAAGGGGGCTCTCGAATCTGTGCAAATTTTAGAAACTTAATTGACTCACTGATCCTGTAACAATGGAAATGTTGTGACTTTTAAAAATTGAAACAGATTGTCAAAGTGAACAGAGAATTAAAATATTGACTTTCTACAGCTGAAAATAATCAGGGAAAGCACACAAGACAAAATGGATTTTCTGCTCTACAACAATTCATTTCAGGCATTTCAATGTAAAGAAAAACATAAACAGATGTCAAAAACAATTAACCTACTGAACCTACCTGCTGAAAGGAATCCTGCAGTGAAAAAATACAAGTGATGATGTTATGCATTAGATGAAGCAGTCATTTCTTTCTGAATACCTAAAGCAAAATATGAATTCCACACTTAACATTTATCATATTTTGCTATATTACCATGAATATTCTAGTTGAAAAATGAGAAATTCTATGTTAAAGTTTCCATTACAAAACACATCTATATGACATGTTAAAATCTCACTAATTTGGTTTATTCCACAAATGCTTATGTAACATCTATTCTGTGTTATAGGGCTATAAAGATGAAGAAAACATAGTCCCTGTCCTCAGGGAGTTAACAGCCTACCTCCAAGAAGATCTACAACTTCACAGGAGACTTCAACCCTGTGACTAGGACAGTGATGCAGACATGTAAAAAGTACAACAACAAATTATCCATAGGTGCAGAGTGAACTTTTGCACCAAAACAACAATATTTCTTGAGCATTCATTCCAATGAGCCTCAAAGCACATGCTGTTGGTTGAAGGAGAAGGTCTGTGCCTTGTATCCAGATACCTCGTATCCAAATTTTCACATCAAAGAGAAGCATTTCATGCCAAAGAGAAGGAACATAATTGATGTTCTAAGAAGGACAATTTTTCACTGATGTGCTCTCTCACATATTGCAGGACATTTGGCATCCCTGGTCCACCATCTAATAAATGCCAAACATAGCACATGCGCACGTACACACACACACACACACACACACACACACACACACACACACACATAATGACCAACAAATAGCTCCTACTTTATTTCCAAATGTTCTTTAGAATACTGCCTTCCCTAGTTGAAAACCACTTGGGCCATTTGGCAATCATTGATTGAGTAATACGGCATGGTCAGCTTGGCTCTCCAGATACAAGGCACAGCCCTAAGGAAGCAAGCTGTTTCCACTTCCTATAAGCATTAACTAACACTAGGTCTTCAGGTAAATACCAAGGCTTATGCCTTTTTTCCACAGAGGTATGGTACATTTTTTAAAAAAATAACCATTATGTCTCTTAAGTGTGTGTGACCATCACCCTACCTGGAACAAAAGGAACACAGAATTTTAATGTCAACATCAATTAAATAGCAATCAAAAATAAATGATAGAATGTACAAAGTCCTTTAAAACCTAACATCTACTACTCTTGAACCAGGAGTCTTGAGACAGTATGGAGTGGTATTCAGGGGGAACAATACACATGGAATGATTATTTCTTGGGCTGGCAGAGCATGAGGCTTTAAGCCTTGGTGGACCCATACCAAACATGGTCCATGTAGGATTTTAGACTTTGGACAATCTCTGCAGCCTAAGTCAGTTACCTCAAAAAACAGGCCCAGTGTTTCAGCTGTGGCTGAGGTAGGATCAAGTTTTTAGCTTCTGGAGGTGAACAGTCAAAAGATGCTTTCTGGAAACTACAAAACAGCTGAGATCCTTTGGTTCTCAAGAAGTAGATGTGACCTTCTAGTTTTGACTATTTGTGCCAATCTGAAGATAAGTATTGACTTGAAGAAAGGCTGCCCCAAATCCCATTCCCCCTTATTTTATTTTAAGCTACATTCTGGGCTGCAGAAAGAAACAGGCAAGGGAAGGTCTCAATCCTTAAGATGCACAGAGTTTGCTCACAGGTTCTAGCCACCCTCCATCACATGACCCTAAATTCACTCTGGATTTGTTAAACAAATAATCTCTGACCCTCGTGCTAGATTTTGTAGACCTAATTCATGGATTCAGCTGTAGATTTATCCTTCCACAAGTGGCAGATTTCATTTGAAAACATTGTCATCATGTATTCCTTCTTCTTGGGGTGAAGTAGGACCACAACTCAATAAAATTTTTGCAAATGCAAAGACTAAAAAGGCAATTCAAAGGCCTGTGCATTAAACATCCTGTTTCTACAAACTGTTTACCTCAGGAGATCAAAAAATATCTGGAAATGTTTGAAAAACATAGTTCAGTCTTATTTTCAGAAAAAAAATAGTTGACCAAACTACTAAATTAGAGGAAGAGATAGGTTTCCTTAAGAAAAAGGTTGAGTTTTGAGCAGGTAGGCTGAGCATATAAAAAAGAAAAAGTGGGACTCTGAAGGTCTATGTGGATAGATGTAGACGAGCAAAGAGCTGTACCCAGGTCTAATATGCTTAAAGAGTTTATTGGAAAGGGAGAGGTGCTTCTGAGAGTTACTAGACAATAAAGTATGGCCAGAACCCAAAGATCTCAGAAAACAAATGAATTAACTGTTCTGAAAAAGTCAAGGATCTGAGAAATTACCAAAAGGCAGTTTTTGAAAAGCTGCAGATAGACATTTGATTGCAAGAACAACTGAGAAACCATGCCTAAAAGATTGGACAACTGGCCAGGCACGGTGGCTCACACCTGTAATGCCAGCACTTTGAGAGGCCAAGGAGTGTGGATCACTTGAGCTCAGGAGTTCAAGACCAGACTGGGCAACATGGCAAAACCCCATCTCTACCAAAAATGCAAAAATTAGCCAGGTGTGGTGGCACACTCCTGTGGTACCAGCTACTTAGGAGGCTGAGGTGGGAGGATCACTGGAGCCCAGGAAGGCAGTGAGCTGTGACCACACCAATGCACTCCAGCCTATGTGACAAAGCAAGACGCTGTCTCAAAAAAAAAAAAAAAAGATTGGACAGTGATGCCAAGCAGCTATTGAAAATCTGGATATGGGCCGGGCGCGGTGGCTCAAGCCTGTAATCCCAGCACTTTGGGAGGCCGAGGCGGGTGGATCACGAGGTCAAGAGATCGAGACCATCCT
>NW_016107439.1:5225203-5232907 GCF_001604975.1 Cebus imitator | reverse complement strand
ATTTGAGATGTTTCTTGAAGAATGAGTAGTTACTGGAAAGTAATACATCAAAGATAACAATTGAAGCATAGTGTAGAACAACCATATAATTTCAGAGAAAGTTAGAAAAAGATCATGGCCAGAAAGCAAAGAGAAACTAAAAGCAAATCCAGCAAAGATTACTGAAACTACAAAAAAATATAGATGGAAAATGACTAAATTAAGAAGGAAGTTAAACTCTTGCAAACTCAACTGGGCCTTCCTAGAGGAAGAGGGGAAAAACAGAGACAAAATATAACCAGGGAAAGACAATCTGTCTACAATGAGTAACAAAGGTTAATGTGAGGAACCAACCATTCCTAGGTAAAAAAGCAGGAGACAGAAGCAGTGAGAGACATGGAGGGAATCACAGTCTCCCCAAAATGGGAGGGATAACAGGAGAGGAGAAATGATCCCATTCACCTTAACTGGATAAGGGTTTCACAAGATCCTGACTCGGAAGCAAAAATCAGAGCCATCCTGCATCTCATCTATGTACCTTGACGCCCATGATTAAGCTTGTTCTCTCCCATTAATTCCCACCAGCCTTCTACCTCCAAATTCTAGTCTTCCTAGCACCTGCCTGCTTTCCTGCCCTTTGGATCTGTGAGACACCAAATAAGCCTAAGATAAATCCTCTTCTTTGGTTTAGCCAATTCTAAGAGGTTTTCATAACTTACAATCATTAGAATGCTACCAAATACAGAATGCCTCCCAATAATTGTACAGCTCATTCAGGAGGATCCTAATTGAAACTGCTATTACAATCCTGAAGCTAAATAAACAGCCCCGTCTCCCAGGGTTTGGGGAATGTCCAGGGTATAAAAGTGCCTGACCCGGAAAGTGTCAATTTCCTCCCCTCCTGACACGTTCTTCTTTCCAATGGAGTCATCCATGATTTCAACTATTGCTCATGCCAGTATAAACACATAGCTGCAGTCAAAAGAAAGAAAGAGGAATTTCTAGGAGCAAGAAAAGAGGGGGAAACTGAAAGCCAGAGCAGGAAGTATAAAAGTTGAGGCTAAGATGTCCTGGAAATTAGGGTTAGAGAGAAATCAGGGTTGGGAGAAATTTTCTCTGATGTCAAACTAGGAGCTTGGGTCTGGGGTTTGAATTCCAAGAAAGAGAACTGAGAAAAGGCCTAGGTTAAAAGCTGGAAAATCTGGGGCTTTCACAATGCTACATTGTGAGTGAAAGGGAGGTTAGAAAGCTCCACTTAGCACAAGGAAAGGACTAAAACAATGTATCCCTGTAAAAGTGAAAACAATAATAAGCTCTTATGAGAAATGAAAAATTCCAAACCTGTCTCATGAGCAGACTTGGGTACAAATTTACATTATATAGCAGGTATAGAATTCCCAAGCTGTGAAGTTAATATAAAAGTAGATCTCAGAACTGTAATCCACTAGGGTGCCTTTCAGAAGCGAACCAAAACCACTCTGCACTTCTATAACTGCCCCTTGCCCAAAAAATGAGCTCACAATAAAGCATTCAAAACACGAGAAAGTGATCTGTCAAACTGTGCTAAGAGGTAGAAATAGAATATGGACAAGTCAATAGTCCCTGTTATTATGGAATACACAAACTATCAAGGGAAAAATAGGGTCAATTGTTATGCAAATATTCATTTAATGACAATTGTGATTAATGCTGTAGATTGAGTCATACTTTTTATGAATTAAAAAAATGCTATAGAAAGTACAGTGTAGGCCGGGTGTGGTGGCTCACGCCTGTAATCCCAGCACTTTGGGAGGCTGAGGAGGGTGGATCACAAGGTCAAGAGATCGAGACCATCCTGGTCAACATGGTGAAACCCCGTCTCTACAAAAAATACAAAAAAGTTAGCTAGGCATGGTGGCGCACGCCTGTAGTCCCAGCTACTCGGGAGGCTGAAGGAGGAGAATTTCTTGAACCCAGGAGGCAGAGGTTGCAGTTAGCTGGGATCAGGTCATTGCACTCCAGCCTGGGTAACAAGAGTAAAACTCCATTTCAAAAAAAAAGAAAGTACAGTGTAAACAATTTACGGTAATGTAAAAAAAGAACAAACTGACTTTAACCTTTTTATTAAAATATATTCAATTTAACTACAACAGAGAGCAGTTTTATATTGAAAATACTTCAATGATGAGGAATATTAATAAATATTTACTATAGGGATGTATATATAAGTTATTAGAATTATTTTTTCAGCCATAATCAAATAATTTACCTTCCCTCCTTTTCCCTGATGGTTTTAAATATTTTAAATAATATATTAATATATACTTATAATAAAAACTGTACTGAATGTTTAATATTTATGATCAGAGTTCAAGGTATTAAGAATTAAACATTTTCTAAAATTATAAGAAGTTGATAAAAAGAAAAAGAAGGTTTTTGAGACTCTAGGTCCCATTGTTCCACCCATCACATTTTTCAATTTTGTTTTGACATCGGTTCCACCGTTGGTATTCCCATGCAAGAAAATATTTTTTAAATGATAATACATCTGTCAATTGTCTCATTTCTTCCCAGTGCTAAAGCTATCTGTACTTTGAGACAAAACTAAACATACAAATGATAAATGTTTTAAACTATGTATGATATTATAGATGTACCTAATTTGCTTATGAAAAGACAAACCTCCACATCCAAATTAAAACAGACTAATTTAAAAGAGTCTTCTATAAATGTTTAATACTGGCCTAGCTTTCATGTATTGACTTTTATCCTTTTCAAAAAAAAAACACAGTTAAGAATTGTGGATGTGAATTAAGGGATTATAAATAATTCTATCTTCAATTGAAGAAGTTAGGGGGAAAATATTTCATTTTGTAGATGTAAGATTAAATTGTATATTAACAGTATGCTAAATCGTTCACTACTTTCAAAAAGAAAAAAATGTCCATGACTACAAATAAAATTTGTCTGAGTAAACTTAAAAAAACCACACACACACAAAAGTAAAAAATCTCCTGAAATTATTAAATGAAATTTATTTACTTTTTTCCTTTTTAAAAAATTTAAAACACACACGTTTACAGAATAGTTGAAGGTACAATACAAAGAACTTTTCTTCAGACCCATTTGAGACTAAGTTGTTAACCAGATGTCTCACTGCACCAGAATGTATTAATGGATATTTCCTACAAACAAGGATATTCTCTTGCCTAAACACAACACAGCCATTAAAATGAGGAGATTACATTGGTTCGTTGCAACCACCTAATTCTCAGGCCCCACTGGTTTTCCCATTAGTCTCAATAATACCCCTTCTACCAAAAGGATCTAATTTGGAACCACAATTACCTTTGGTTTTCATGTCTCTTTAGTTTTCTTAAGTCTTTCCTTGTATTTTATGACTTTCACACTTTTCTAAATTACAGGCCAGTTATTTTGTAGAATGTTCCTCAGTTGTGATTTAGGATTAAATTCAGGCATCTTTGGGAGAAATAACACAAAAGTGATGTTGCATTGTTCTCATTGAAATCTACCAATTTGTCCTTTTGTTGATGACAGTCATATCCCTCACATGATACTGTTGGTGTGAGTCAAGCCTCCCATTGTTACATTATTTTGTGGAGAGGTATTCTGAAACCATGTTAATATTCCATCCCTTCAAACTTTCCATTTCTTTTTTTTTCTCTTCTTTCTTTTATTTATTTATTTTTTTTTTTTTTGAGATGGAGTCTTGCTCTGTCGCCAGGCTGGAGTGCACGATCTTGGCTCACTGCAACGTCTGCCTCCCAGGTTCAATCAATTCTCCTGCCTCAACCTCCTGAGTAGCTGGGATTACAGGTACGTGCCACCACACCCAACTAATTTTTGTATTTTTAGTAGAGACAGGTTTTCACCATGTTGGTCAGGATGGTGTGGCTCTTTTGACCTCATGATCCACCCGCCTCGACCTCCCAAAGTGCTGGGATTATAAGTGTGAGCCACCGTGCCATGCCCCATTTCTCTTTTTATTTGCTTACATAAGCATGGGCTCTTGTTTTCCTATTTCATTCATTGGCTTATAATTTATTACTATCATAATTTACTTAGATCCTCAATTTGCCCTCCATTTGACCAATGGGAGTTCATTAAAGCTGGCTGCTGTGGGTTATCATTCTTTGAGCTTTTCCTTGCTTTTTGGACAAGATGTTTTGGATTCGTCTGGTACTTGCCTTGTGTCACCCTTGGAATCAGCCATTTCTCCAAAGATCCTCTTTCCTTTTTGTAGAAAATGACATTTAAAAAACAAGATCTGAGGACCCCCGGGTATGCATAGGATGTGCTCATTTTTCCTGGGGTGTTGCTGTTCCTGTTTTCTCTCAGTAGAAACAGCTATATGAAAAAATGTATTTATATGGTGTGCACATTTACATATGTACACATGCACATAGGCCTCTGTGTTTATTTCTATACCTATCTTTACTCATTGAAAGCCATACATTTATACCCACATCTCCAATTTCAATCTCATATCACAGAGGTCCAGATCTACTATACTTTCTATATTTTTAACTCCTTTTCCAACAGGCAGAAAGCTGGCTTATTATTAATGCATTTAATTGCCTGATCAGTCCGCCAGTCTGTAATTTCCCATGTCCCAGCCCCAGCTGCCATATGGGCGCCATGCTCACCCTGTTCTAGACGCAATGCTCATTCTGCCTTGGCTTTCCCATGCATGGACACCTTCCTGCACCTACTCAGACCCTGATCCCCGCCTGAGATTGACCTCCACACACACCATCCTTACCCTGCTTGGGCACCAACATGCTCTGCCAGCCACCTGTCCTTGTTGATGTGGCTGGCATGCTGCTGTCCCTCCCCATACCTCAGAACCTACCTTACTCTGTCCACTGAACAAATTCAGGACTGAGTTGTTTGCCAAGGGGCAAGAAATAGGAAAATCCAAAGTTTTGAAATCTATGGAAAGCGATCAGTGCTATTCCTTTTTTTTTTTCTTAACTCCTTTTTTCTCCTAAAGCATATATAAAAGAGGAATAAAAATACAAGATCATTTTTAGGAGTGGCTGACATGAAATGATTTGAGAATATTGTTAGTTAGGAATATATATCTCTTATCCAAAGAGTATTTTTGTTCCTCTTATTTTTATTCAGTTAATAGAGGTAATGCTAAACAACAACAGAAAAAAAATATATACACACAGAGTGCTACCAGGAGGCCAGTCAAACAGGTAATCTGAGCTTGTCATAAAACAGCTCAGGCCACTGACCAAGGCACACACAGGTGAGATCTTCCAGGTCCACTACTGGGGCCACTTCACTTTCTCACCAGGATGCCTTAGGAAAGACCATTTTTCTTTCCTTTCTTTTCTTTCTTTTCCTTCCTTCCTTCTTTCCTTCCTTCTTTCCTTCCTTCCTTTTCCTTCCTTCCTTCCTTCCTTTTCCTTCCTTCCTTCCTTCTTTCCTTCCTTCCTTTCTTCCTTCCTTCCTTTTTTTCTTTCTTTTCTTTCTTTCTTTCTTGAGACAGAGTCTCAGCATGTTGCCTAGACTGGTCTTGAACTCCTGGCCTCAAGCAATTCTCCCCCTTCAGCCTCCCAAACTGCTGGGATTATAAGAATGAGCCACCATGCCCCAGGTTCATCTCTGTTTTAGTTTCAACCAGGATTGAAAACTCAATTCTATTGTTATGATTCTATTGCTATGCAGAAGAAAGCAGAATAAAAATCACCACAGGCCAGATTAGAGCTGTATATCAACATCTAGATTTTGAGTTCAAAAAACCACAAAGGCCAATGAGAAAGAGAAAGCTATACTCTAAAGTTTGTCCTAACCTCTTTAGGGAATGAAACTGGACATAGCCAGACAGTCCTTCAGTCATTTCAGGCTTGAAAGATCCCTCCCCACTCTGCCTTGTTTACCCAAAGTGGGCAACTGGGTGTGAGAGCTTTGAAGGACCTCCCTAGGGCTATTTTTAACCTGGTATGTTCTGCTTACAGACTTTTCACCAGGGCAGCCCCAGGTCTGGGGAGTCACTCCAGCTGGGAAATGTGAGCGTACAGCTGGCCTGTGGTAAATGAGGTATTTTTAACTAAGACTCGAGAAGCTCAAAATTGTCATCTGTTTCAGACCTCAGGGTGCAAGACAGAAAACAGAGCCAAGCAAGAGAGGTTGTGCAGACTCTCCAGTTCTTTAGCAACCAATTGCTGTGCTTGTTGCTGGAGGAGGGCTCTGTGAGTGTTCTGATCAGCGATGGAAAGCCAGCCTCAGAGTCTTTCCTGTGGTCCCCTCGCCATAGAAGTGAGGCCTGGGAGTCCCTCTTGCAGGCAAGGTCTTCTGCTGAGTTCTCCCACACCTGTCTGTGGCTGATTAGCATCACCTGGGACTTGTTAGACATGTGAATTCTTGGGTCTCAACCAAGACCTGTTAAATTACAAACTGACAATGGGACCCAGTGATCTGTGTTGGATCAGATCCTCCAGGTAATTCTCATGCACAGGAAAGTTCCAGAATCACTGGCCTAATCACACATTCACTAACATTCATAGATGAAGATGTAAGAAGATATAAGAGTAACACTTGAATCCCACCAAGCCCATATTGCAGTAATTCTTTTAAATGAATAGACTTTATTTTTAGAATATTTTACATTCACCAAAAAAAAAAAAAGTGAGCAGACAGTAAAGAGTGTCAGTAAGGGAGGGGAGCCCAAGATGGCTGAATAAGAGGCAGCTCTGGAACACAGCTCCCAGTGAGAGAGACACAGAAGCTGAGTGGTCTCCACAATTCCAAACGAGGTACCAGGTTCATTTTGTGGGTCTGGTTGGACAGTGGGTATAAACCAAATAGAGCAAGTTGAGGCAAGGTGGGGCATTGCCTACCCAGGAGGTGTGTGCAACGGACCGGGGGACCAAGAGATCTCCCCCTCTGGGACTTCAGTTCAGATACAGCACTCCACCCAAAGCCTCCACAACCCACAGAACAGATCTTCACTGGGCTGAAAACCCTCAGTGAGCTGCCTGAACAGGGCACAACAGCAACTTCAGAGGGTGCCAGGGCTATCAGGATAGATCTAGGCGGAAGCACTGGCTGATGCCGAGAAAGTCAAAAAGCCAGCATGATGGAAGGGGAACTGTAAGTAAGTAAGAAGGGGAACTGAAAGCAGGGAAACAGGCCATACGGCAGGATGGGTCTCCCCCTACAAAGCCTAGCAGGCTAAAACACTCCCACTTCAGAGTTTCACACCCAGAAAATTAGTTAGAGAGTGACCTGGAACCAACGAGCTTCGTGGGGGGGAAGGGCAGCCACCACCGCAGAAGCCAGCCTAATTTTCCTGAGTAAACATAAGACACAGGAAAAGCAGCTCCACTGAATCCGTGGCAGCCTCTGCAGACAGCCAAAGGAAAGGCCACCTCCCCAAGCAGCTACCTGAGATAAAAGCTATATAAATCCAACAAGATGGGAAAAAACCAGTGCAAGAAGGATGAAAACATCAAAAACCAGAACACCTCTCCCCCACCACAGCATCACAGCTCCTCACCAGCAAGGGAACAAAGCAGGATGGAGAATGAATTTGATGAACTCACAGAAGCAGGCTTCAGAAGGTGGGTAATAACGAACTTCTCAGAGTTAAAGGAACATGTTCTAACCCAATGCAAAGAATCTAAAAACTTTGAAATAAGGTTAGACAAAATGCTAACTAGAATAACCAGCTTAGAGAAGAATATAAATGACTTGATGGAATTGAAAAACACA
>NW_016107439.1:5137111-5224116 GCF_001604975.1 Cebus imitator | reverse complement strand
AAAAAAAAAAAATCAAAAGAGACAAAGAAGGGCATTATATAATGGTAAAAGGATCAATACAACAAGAAGAGCTAACTATTCTAAATATATATGCACCCAGTACAGGAGCACCAAGATACATAAAGCAAGTCCCTAACGACTTACAAAGAGACTTAGACTCCTGAACAATAATTGTGGGAGACTTTAACATTCCACTGTCAATATTAGACAGATCAACGAGACAGAAAATCAACAAGGAAACTCAGGACTTGAACACAGATCTGGACCAGGCAAACTTAATAGACATTTACAGAACTCTCAACTGCAAATCCACAGAATATACATTCTTCTCAGCACCACATCACACTTCATTGGAAGTAAATCACTCCTCAGCAAATGCAAAAGAATGGAAATCATAACAAACAGTCTCTCAGACCACAGTGCAATCAAATTAGAACTCAGGATCAAGAAACTAACTCAGAACCACATAACTTCATGGAAACTGAACAAGTGGCTCATGAATGTTGACTGGATAAACAATGAAATGAAGGCAGAAATCAAGATGTTCTTTGAAACCAAAAGAATGAAGACACAATGTGCCAGAATCTATGGGACACATTTAAAGCAGTGTCTAGAAGGAAGTTCATAGCAAAAAATTCCCACATGAAGAGCAAGGAAAGATCTAAAATTGACACCCTATCATCAAAATTGAAAGAGTTAGAGGAGCAAGATCAAAAAAACTCAAAAGCTAGCAGAAGACAGGAAATAACTAAGATCAGAGCAGAACTCAAGGAGATAGAGACACAAAAAACCCTTCAAAAAAATCAACAAATCCAGGATGTGGTTTTTTGAAAAAATCAACAAAATAGATAGACCACTAGCCAGACTAATAAAAGAAAAGAGAGAAGAATCAAATAGATGCAATAAAAAATGATAAAGGGGACATCACCACCAATTCCACAGAAATACAAACTACTATCAGAGATTACTACAAACAACTCTATGCACACAAACCAGTAAACCTGGAAGAAATGGATAAATTCCTGGACACGTGCACCCTCCCAAGACTAAACCAGGAAGAAGTTGAAACTCTGAATAGACCAATAACAAGGGCTGAAGTCGAGGCAGCAATTAATAGCCTACCAACCAAAAAAAGTCGAGGTCCAGATGGGTTTCTGCTGAATTCTACCAGACATACAAAAAGAAGCTGGTACCATTCCTTCTGACACTATTCTAAGCAATACAAAAAGAAAGAATCCTCCCCAACTCATTTTATGAGACCAACATCATCCTCATACTAAAACCTGGCAGAGACTCAACAAAAAAAGAAAACTTCAGGCCAATCTCCATGATGAAACATAGATGCAAAAATCTTCAATAAAATACTGGCAAACTGAATGCAACAGCAAATCAAAAAGCTTATCCATCATGATGAAATAGGCTTCATCCTGGTGATGCAAGGCTGGCTCACAAGTCTATAAACATAATCCACCACATAAACAGAACCAAAGACAAAAACCACATGATTATCTCAATAGATGCAGAGAAGGCGTTCCACAAAATTCAACAGTCCTTTATGCTAAAAACTCTGAATAAACTAGGTATCGATGGAACGTATCTCAAAATAATAAAAGCTATTTATGACAAACCCACAGCCAATAACATACTGAACAGGCAAAAACTGGAAGCATTCCCTTTGAAATCTGGCACAAGACAAGGATGCCCTCTCTCACCACTGCTATTCAACATACTATTGGAAGTTCTAGCCAGAGCAATCAGGCAAGAAAAAGAAATAAAGAGTATTCAATTAGGAAAGGAGTAAGTCAAATTGTCTCTATTTGCAGACAACATGACTGTATATTTAGAAGACCCCACCGTCTCAGCCCAAAATCTCCTGAAACTGATAAGCAACTTCAGCAAAGTCTCAGGATAGAAAATCAATGTGCAGAAATCACAAGCATTCCTATACACCAATAACAGACTAACAGAGCCAAATCAAAAGCGAACTCGCATTCACAATTGCTACAAAGAGAATAAAATACCTAGGAATACAACTAACAAAGGATGTAAAGGACCTCTTCAAGGAGGGCTACAAAGCACTGCTCAAAGAAATAAGAGAGAACACAAACAGATGGAAAACATTCCATGCTCATGGTTGGGAAGAATCGATATCATGAAAATGGCCATACTGCCCAGAGTAATTTATAGATTCAACGCTATCCCCATTAAGCTACCAATGACCTTCTTCACAGAACTGGAAAAAAAACACTTCAAACTTCATATGGAATCAAAAGAGAGCCCACATAGCCATAACAACCCTAAGCAAAAAGAACAAAGCTGGAGGCATCACACTGCCTGACTTCAAACTATACTACAAGGCCACAGTAATCAAAACAACATGGTATTGATACCAAAACAGAGACATAAACCAATGGAACAGAACAGAGGACTCAGAAGCAACATCACACATCTAAAATCATCTGATCTTTGACAAACCCAACAAAAACAAGGAATGGGGAAAGGATTCCCTGTTTAATAAATGGTGTTGGGAAAACTGTCTAGCAATGTGCGGAAAGCAGAAACCTCCCTGACGCCTTACATTAAAATTAACTCCAGATGTATTAAAGATCTAAACATAAGACCTAACACCATCAAAACCCTAGAAGAAAACCTAGGCAAAACCATTCAGGACATAGGCATAGGCAAGGACTTCATGACTAAAACACCAAAAGCATTGGCAACAAAAACCAAAATAGACAAATGAGACCTAATTAAACTCCAGAGCTTCTGTGTGCAAAAGAAACAATCATTAGAGTGAACTGGCAACAAAGAGAATGGGAAATAATTTTTGCAATCTACCCATCGGACAAAGGGCTCATATCCAGAATCTACAAAGAACTAAAACAGATTTACAAGAAAAAACCAAACCCATTCAAAAGTGGGCAAAGGATATGAACAGGCACTTTTAAAAAGAAGACATATATGAGGCCAACAAACATTAAAAAATGCTCATCATCACTGGTCATTAGAGAAATGCAAATCAAAACCACACTGAGATACCATCTCACGCCAGTTAGAATGGCAATCATTAAAAAATCTGGAGACAACAGATGCTGGAGAGGATGTGGAGAAATAGGAACACTTTTACACCATTGGTGGGAGTATAAATTAGTTCAACCATTGTGGAAGAGAATGTGGTGATTCCTCAAGGACCTAGAAACAGGAATACCATTCAACCCAGCAATCCTATTACTGGGTATATATCCAAAGGATTATAAATCGTTCTGTTATAAAGATACATGTACATGTATGTTCATTGCAGCACCATTTACAATAACAGACAAAGACTTGGAATCAACCCAAATGCCCATCAACGATAGACTGGATAAAGAAAATATGGCACATATACACCATGGAATACTATGCAGCCATAAAAAATGATGAGTTCGTGTCCTTCATTGGGACATGGATGAATCTGGAAACCATCATTCTCAGCAAACTAACACAAGAACAGAAAACCAAACACCGCATGTTCTCACTCATAGGCGGATATTGAACAGTGAGAAAATGTGGACACAGGGAGGGAAGCATCACATACTGCAGTCATCTGGGGGGGCTAGGGGAGGGACAGCAGGGAATGGGGAGGGTGGGGAGGGGTAACATGGGGAGAAATACCAGATATAGGTGATGGGGGCATGAAGGCGGCAAACCACCTTGCCATGTATGTACCTATGCAACAATCCTTCATGATCTGCACATGTACCCCAGACCCTAAAGTACAATTTTAAACAAAAAGAGTGCCAGTAACTTTTTTAAACCATTGCTTTTTTTTTTTTTTTTTTTTTTTTTTTGTAGATAGAGCCTCACTCTGTTACCCAGGCTGGAGTGCAGTGGCGTGATCTTGGCTCACTGCAACTTCCAAGCTCAAGCGATTCTCCTGCCTCAGCCTCTCAACTAGTTGGGATTACAGGCACCCACCACCATGCTTGGCCAATTTTTATATTTTTAGTAGAAACAAGGTTTCACCATGTTGTCTAGGCTGGTCTTGAACTCCTGACCTCAGGCAATCCGCCAGCCTCAGCCTCCCAAAGTGCTGGCATTATGGCATGAGCCACTGTGCCTGGCCAACCATTTTTTTTTTTTTTTTTTCTGTGCTGGTTCTCTGCCTTATTCCTAGAGAACCACTGAAATTGTCCAGAGAAGAGCCTAGATATCATTTTATCAGTGCTCCTGTTAATTTTTTTTCTGCTGCACACTATATCCTAATATGAAAACCTTCCTCCTCTGTTCGTCTGTAAGGGCTTAAGGGTGGTGATAAAACATGAACAGAGTTTTTGCCATCAAAGGCAGCAGTTGAGTCAGGGAAAGAAAAAGACCCCAGCGCTAAGATGGCAGTAATGCACGAAAACCCTAGGAATGATTGCAAATGCTTACCCCAGCGCAAGGTGACATGAAGCCAACTGTAATTGTCTAAGACTCTGCAACCAAGGCAACACCTTCACAAAACAGGTTTGGAAATGATGTTAATATTTGTGTATCAGTTATACAGTCATTTCCTCTTGCTGCTATAACAAATTATCATACACTTGGTGGTTTAAAGCAACGTGAATTTATTCTCTGACAATTCTGGAGATCAGAAGTCTGAAATCACTTTCACTGGTCAAGTTGTTATCAAGGCTACTTCCTTCCGAAGGTTCTGAGGGGAGAATCTGTGCTTTTCCAGCTTATAGTGGCTGCCTCTATTCCTTGGCTTGTGGCTCCTTCCTGCATCTTCAAAGCACATTCCTCCTCCCTTCTCTACATCCATCATCACTAATTGTCACATGTGACTCTGACCCTTCTGCCTCTCTAAGGGCATTGTGATCACATCAGGACCTCCCACATAATCCAAGATAATCTCCCCATCTCAAAATCCTTAATTACATTTGCAAAGTCCCCTTTCACATGTAAAATAACATTCACAGGTCTCAGGGATTAGGATGTGGGTTTATCAAGGGGGTTATTACTCAGAACATCTCATTCCATATAGCCCTGTACTCTCCAATACCACAGGCACTAGCTACATGTCATCACTGAGCACCTGCAGTGTAGCTCATTTGAATTGAGAAATGCTGTAAGGGTAGTGAAATTTAAAGACTTGTTATGAAAAAAAGAAGGTAAGTAATTTTTAAGTTGATTACATATTAAAATGATAAAATCTTGAATATATTGAGATAAATAAGCTATCTTATTAAGATTGAATCCATCTGTTTCTTTTTGCTTTTTCAAGTGCAGCTACAATTTTAAGTTGCATCTGTGGCTAATATATTTCTACTGGGGTAGTACTACTAAAGACCATAAAGGAAGCAATAAAGACCATAAAGGTAAACAACTTTACCTTTCAGTTGTTTCATTTTTGCCTTACTTTACCTCATAGGAGAACTCAGGCTTTGGAAGCAACATTTCTTTTTTCTCTAGAGACAGCCACTAAATTCCTGCAAATCAGATTTCAATTCAAGAGGGATGTTTTATTAGAGATTCGCACAACTAGATAAGAGTAACAAAAAAAATACATATATTTAGCAAGATGCATTCTAGCATTTTCATTAATACATTCTTTCATTAAGTCCTTACTACAGCCTTGTTAGAGATGTATTATTCCCACTTTTTGGAGAAGAAAATGGAGCCTAAGGGAAATTAACTTGCTGGAGGAGCACCCAGTCAGTAAGTGATAAGTTAGAACTTGAGCCCTCGTCTATGCACCTCTGCACCTAAGGCTGCCTGGCTGATTTCCTTGCTTGAGTTTAATGGTTTAATCAGGCTCACTCTACCTCCTGAGTGGTTTTGCTTTCAACCCTCTAAATTTCAGAGATCCCAGAATTTTCCCTTTCTACCTTAAAGTTCTAGTCCTTTGCTATTCTGAGCATATTTTTATTATGTTTCTTAAAAAAATATTTCTTTACTTTGAATGCATAGGGGCATATTTCTTACCTAGTAATTTAAGGAAACAGATTTTTCTCCTGTGCACACTTCCACAGCACCCAGAGGCACACCTGGCACCCAGCTTTATCCTGGGCCATCTGGTAGAAGAGTGCTGATACCAATGACTGTGTCTCCCCGTTCTGTTCACCACCCATAGCTGCATACGTAGGTAGGATGATAGGATCTGACCTCCAGCCAGAGTAGATACCCTCAGAGAAACCAGGGCTATGGTGATTTAAACTGCCTCCCAGCTTTCCTCTGATCGGTCTTTTGGGGTTGAACAGGCAATTTTTCACTTTGGCAAAGGGTGACTATACGAAGAATTAGCAAATGCACACTAAGAGGGAAGTGGACACTAAGATCATCTAGGATGCCCCTTACCCAGGCAGCACTCCTATGGTATAATTAAAAATATATATTTAGTTTTTTCCCGCAATTCCTGACACAGGACTCCTTAAATCCCTTGCAATATCCTGAGTGATACAAGTGATAAGAGTACCTTTTGTTCTAACACGGTGATTCTTGGATTCTTGACAATGCCTATTTAACTTCAGGATAGGGGCTGGTCTCCAGAAAGACTAAGCTTTGATTAGAAGTCTAGAGCTTTCAGCCCTACTCCCAGCCTCCTGGGAAAAGAGAGGGCTAGTCATTGAATTAATAACCACATACTCATGCCTGTGTAATGAAAGAAATCTCCACAAAAACCCCTAAGTGTCAGGGCTTAGAGATTGTGAATTGGTGAACACATCTATATGCTGGGAGGTGGCACACTCCAATTCCATGGGGACAGAAGCTCCTGCACTCTCTAAGGGCACTGTGATCACATCAGGACCTTCCAGATAATCCAAGATAATCTCCCCATCTCAAAATCCTTAATTTAATTATATTTGCAAAGTCCCTTTTGACAGTTTTGATATATACAATAACATTCACAGGTCTCGGGGATTAGGATGTGGGTTTATTCTAGGGGGTCATTATTCAGACCATCTCACTCCATATAGCCCTGTACTCCCTCATACCCTAGACACTAGCGACACAGTGTTACTGAGCACCTGCAATGTAGCTCATTTGAACAGAGAAATGCTGTAAGGGGAGTGAAATGTAAAGGCTTGTTATAAAAAAAAAAAGAAGGTAAAAGATTTTGTTAATATTTTTTATGTTGATTACATATTAAAATTATAAAATCTTGGACATATTGAGTTAAAGAAGCTATCTTATTAAGTTTAAATTCATCTGTTTCTTTTTGCTTTTTTGAGTGAAGCTACTAGACAATGTTAAATTACATCTGTGGCTAACATTATATTTCTACTGGGGTAGGACACCTCTGGACCTTCTGGACCTTACCCTATGCACCTCTTCAACTGGCTGTTCATTTGTAACCCTCATCACAAACAAGTGGATGTGAGTTAAGTGTCTTCCTGAATTCTTTGAGGCATTAGGTAAAATTATTGAACCTGGAGAGAGAGTTATGGGAACCCCTGATTCATGGCCAGTCAGTCAGAAGGGCAGGCAGCCCAGAACTTGCAACTGTCATCTAACGTGGGGGCAGTCCTGTGGGATCTGACACTGACTTCAGGTAGATAGTGCCAGAATTGAGTTGAATTGTAGGACATGCAGTTGGTGTCAGAGAGTTGGAGCAGTGCTGTTAGGATACCATGCATCTGGTGTCAGGAAGGAAAAAACACACCAGCTCGTCAACTGTCAGAAAGGGAAGAGAGAAAGAATAAAGTAAAATGGGCCAGTGTCCTGCTCATTGCATGCTGCCACATAAACATTACAGCCTTCAGATCGAAAAAGACCCTGAAAGAGTGAATAGTCCAACTACCTCATTTACACAAGTACACCAGGATCTAAAATGTTAACTGACTTCTGTAAAATCTCATAGCAACCTAGTATCAACTTCATATTAAACTCCCCTTTCTGATTGTGCTTGCCTTGGACAAAACTATTTTAAAGGATGACAGATAAATAGCAAATAAAACAAGGTAGCTTTGATTTTCAAACCACACTACAGAGGAGTGGCATCTTGCTCCCAGAATGAGGCTCTAAAATAGACACATGAAGATGAAAATTGTGTACTGTCAAACTAATCTCCGAAAAGGCTTAAGAGAGTGTCACACTGGGGTCCAATGTAACTTCCATCAATAAATCCCACATGGTATTTTTTTTCAGAGCTAGAACAGGCTCATCGGTTGAAGACCAGATTAATTAATTGGCTTGAGGTTAGAGAATAAAATGGTACAGATCTTTAAACCCAGGATCATGTGTAGAACTGCAAGAAGAATGCACGTAAAAGTCACCAGAGTTCTGAAACGGCAGATTCCTTTCTCTCATCTTTTGCTCTTCCTCCAGGACAATGAGTATAATGACTTGTCTTAATTAAACATTCATCTCTCCTCCCTACACTCCTGGTTTAGGGTTATTGCTTAGTTAGAAATTAAGCTTCACAAGTGCATGGATCTTTGTTTTGTTCACTGATGTCTCCTGTTGAATAAGGGGAGGAATGTATTCTTTTTGTCTAGGCTGTGTGGCTGAATTCTCATACGTTAAAGCTATTTAGATCTAGCTTATGGCTTTCCTTCCTTGGGAAGTTGTGGTGCTGTAGCCAGAAAAACGCAAACAGAACTATTCATAAAAAGATTTTTCACCATTCAGGAGGGTGTTGGAGTCCCAGATTAAGATTTCCTGGTACTGTCAATCTTTATCTATGACACTTTCATGGCCTCTCAGGGACTGACATCTACTTTCATAGCTGCATAAGGCCTTTAAAATTCCCCCCAAGTGCTGGAAACAAAAGGTACTCTTCAAGTGCTGTCAAACTAAAGGTTAACAGGGGTTGAAAGGACCCTAGGCTAAGGAAGTACATGCTGGAGACACCAAAATGGTCTTTGCAACCCGCCCCTGTATTTTCTGCCCTGCTCCTAAGCCAGCCTGTTGGCTGACTGGCCCTTCTTCACAGATGTCGTCTTGAGTCTCCTACAGAGTTTCATCACTGATATTAAATGACAAGATGGATCACCTACAGGACCACCTTGGATCCCCAACCAGCCTGACCAAGCATTGACACTGCATTTGTCACCACCAGCTCTGATGGTTTGGACATGTAGAGATGTATTGCAGGAAAATATGCAAACAGTTGCTGTCAGGTGAGCTGACTGGAGCAACTGTCAGCAGGCAGGGGGGAAGGCATAATTCACGGGCACCCTTCAGCAGAGCTCAGAGCAGACCAAATGCCACTGCAGAAGGCTCAAGAATGAGGCAGACAGACAAGCCAGTGCTCCAGGATGACTGTGGCTCTTTATGAGTGAAGAGAAAGGGTAGAAACTGAAGACAGAGCTGGGAACAGTGATGGGTGTGGGGAAGAACAGCTGATTCAGCAGTCACAAGGTGAGTTATCCCATGCATTCCACATCCAGGTAGAATGCGCTTATTAGCTAAATGTAATCTCCCAATTTGCATGCTGATTATCTGTCCATGAGAATAATAAGCATTACAGACTGTGCTTGCCCTAAAGCAGACTGAGCAACGCCTCAGGAACAGAATATACTTCATGGGGTAAGAAATCCAGGTAGGGAAAGGACTGACCTATCTATGCATCTGCAACAAGTTGAATAGTGTCCCCAAAATTTATGTCCACCAAAATCTCAAAATGTGTCCTTCCTTTGGATATAGGGTCTTTGCAGTTGTAGATAGGATGAGGTCATGCTGGATTAGGGTAAATCCTAAATCCAATATGACTGATGTTTTTATAATAAGAGAACACACTGACACACACAAGGAAGGCCATGAAAGTAAAACACATAGTTTGTCAAATGGAAATGAGTTCGGGAAGTGGTCCTACAGAGTGAGGTGGAGCATGAGTTTTTAAGCCTGATTAAAAACTAATCAGGACACTTGGCAGATTTTTCCCCCAAACATTGAACTTAGTATTGTACTACTTTCATTCTTGTAAAAAATGGTACAACATGTAGAAGTGCATATGGAGAGAGCAGAGCCTCCTTCTCTTGTATCAGTTTCTGCTCTAAAACCAGGAAAAATCATCAGCTGTAAAGCTAATAGGGAGGGAAAAGAACAATACATAAGCAAAATCATCAAGGCTGAAGGGGAGAACTCAGAGGATTATATGACTAATACTCACTTGTCAGTGATTTATACATGAATCTAGCCATTTACCATTCAACAAATATCTGAGCCATGTAAGAGACCTCAACAAAACAGAAGTGATTCTGCTATAGAAAACCACTTCTTAAAAGAAAAAGAAGAAAACAAAGGTGCTTTACAGGAAAACTTCTCCCTCTATGGCCCAGGCTAGAGTGCAGTGGTGTGATCTCGGCTCACTGCAGCCTCCGCCTTCCGGGTTCAAGTGATTCTCTTGCCTCAGCCTCCCAAGTAGCTGGGACTACAGGCAGGCATCACCATGCTCGGGTGATATTTTTGTATTTTTAGTAGAGACAGGGTTTTGCCATGATGGCCAGGCTGGTCTTGAACTCCTGACCTCAGTTGATCCATCTGCTTGAGCCTCCCAAAGTACTGGGATTACAGGCATGAGCCACCACACCTGGCCTAGGAAAACATTTATCATCCTAAAATCTTCCTATATCATCACTCAAGCAAAAGAAAGCTCTAGAACTGCCTGAGAGAACAACCTGCAATGAGGGAAATCATGTATCTATGCTGCACAATACAGTTATCACCAGCTTTATAAAATAACTGAGCACTTAAAATATGCCCAAGGAGACTGAAGAAATACATTTTTAATTTGATTTAATGTTGATTAAATTTAAACAACCACACTGGTTCGCAGCTACTCCACTGCATAGCATGGTTCTGGAGTCACAGAAAGCTGCCAGTGGAAAAATTCTTGAGATACTCCTCATGAGTCTGAGATGAGACTGGTTCCTCAAGTTAAAAACAGGTTAGAAAATAAATCACCAAAGCAATTGTGAACAAGGAAAAACAAAACAAATTAGAGGTATCATACCTCCTGACTTCAAAATAGATTACAAAGCTACACAAATCAAAACAGTATGGTCCTGGTATGAAAACAGCCATATGGCCAATGAAACAGAAGAGAGAGGCCAGAAATAAACCCACACATACATGGTTGACAAGGGTGCCAAGAATATACAATTGGGGAAAGATATGTCTTCAACAAATGGTACTGGGAAAACTGGTTATCCATGTGGAAGAGAATAAAATTGGACCTTTATCTCATACCATGCACAAAAATCAAGTCAAAATGGATTAAAGACTTAAGCATAAGACCTGAAACCATAAAATTCCTAAAAGAAAACATAAGCGAAAATCTTGACATTGTCCTTGGCAATAATTTCTTGAATATGACACCAAAAGTTCAGGCAAAAAAGAAAAAGCAATAATAACTAACTAGGATTACACTAAACTAAAAATCTTCTGCATAGCAAAGGATTTGATCAGCAAGATGAAAAAGCAACTATAAAGCGGGAGAAAACATTTGCAAATCTTATATCTGATAAAGGATTAATATCCAACATATATAAGGAAATCCTTCAATTCAGTAGCCGAAAAGCTAATAACCTGATTTAAAAATGGGCAAAATACTTGAATAGACATGTTTCCAAAGAAGACATACAAATGGCCAGTAAGTATATGAAAAGATGCTCAATATTACTAATCATCAGAGAACTACAAATGAAAACCACGAAGAGATTTCACGTCTTTGCCACCATTAAGATGTTAGGATGGCTATTATCAAAAAACAAAAGATAACAGTGTTGGATGCCAAGAAAATGAATCCCTTGTATATGGTTCATGAGAATGTAAATTGGGGCAATCATTGTGGGAAACAGTATGGAAGTTCCTCAAAAAAATTAAAAATAGAACTATCATATGATCCAGCATATGGTACCAACATACAGTATAGAACTACCATATGGTCCCATTTCTAGCTATGTAACTAAGAGATTTGAAACTGGGATCCCGAAAGGACATCTGCATTCCCATGGGCATTGCAGCATTATTCACTCAGGTATATCTTTCCTCAATGGTATATTTTGCCTCAGTTGTAAAACATGGAAGCAGCCTAATGCTCATTGATGGATGAATGGATAAAGAAAAATGGGGTATATATACATTGTATGTATATATATACAATGGAATATTACTCAGCCTTAACAAAGAAAGAAATCCTACCATTTCTAACAACAGAGATGAACCTAGAGGACGCTATGCTAAATGAAATAAGCCAGACACAGAAGGACAAATACTACATGATCCCACTTAAAAGAGGAATCTTAAAATAGTCAAACTCATAGAAGCAGAGAGTAGAATAGTGGTTTGCCTACTACACAGCATGGCTTCTGTAGTTAACAATAGTATATTCTATACTTAAAAATTTGCTAAAAGGGTAGATCTTATGTTAAATGTCCTTATAACAAAATAATAATAATAATAATAAAGATGGCAGAAGGGAACTCTTGAATATGATGGATAGGTTTATGACATTAATTGTGGTGATGGTTGTATAGATGCATACTTATTTCCAAACTTATTATTTACATTAAATATGTACAGGTTTTTGTTTGCCAAAACTTCAATAAAGTAGTTAAAAAAAAAAAAAGGTTAGGGAAACTTCATTGGAATATAACACTATTACATAAAGTACTTCTAGTACAGATTCCATAATCCACAGTGTCCTTACCAGTGGTCAGTAATGTCATCTCCATTTTCTCAGTTTCAAGGAAACTGAGCCCAGCAAGAAGATAATTTGACTTGCCCAGAGCCTTGCCGTTTTTAAGGGGCAGAGTCAGAGGTCTGACACCAAAGCTCTTACTCTTCCCACCAAGGCAGGCCATCTACAGCACCTTTTACTCTTAAGGTGCCTACTATTTCCACCCTCTCTGAACAAACCTAAAACAAAAAAGTGTCTGTGTGTGTATGTGTTTGCGTGAATGTGTAGACTCTGAGGAACAGGTAAGTCTGGGAATCCCTTGAGTATTCAGTGTGAACCTTGTATGTTTAGCTAGCCAGAATCGGGTCAGTACTCTTTAGCCAGCCAGCCTCATTTTCCATTTGGTCCAGCAAAGTGGAATGTCAAGAATAGTTATAGGACTAACAGATGCATGAATGCATGCTTGTTGAATAACTTATTAGGTAGAATTAGCAGGTCAAACAAACCTTCCCCCTCAGATACACTCAGGAACATTTCTCTGTTACAGCTCTCCTAGTCCTCAGAGAACTCCTGTTACCCCAGCAGTGTAGACACTCAGAAACCCTAAGACCGCAAGTCTTTGTGTTGAAAGAAGCTAGAAGAGCAGAAAAGAGAAAAAATAAGGAAAGGAGTACCTCATTAACAGCATGGAGATTTGAAAGTACAGGCTTTGGAAAGTGACTATGCTAACTCTCTGGAGTTCCTGGGCCATTCAGCTTCTCCTCTAACTACCTGTCTGCCCCCAACAGTGGTGAGGGGGTCAACTGAGGCGCTGGCCAGGCAATAGAGCTAGCAAATGCTGAAATCCACATGAAGCTATGGTGGAAAATGTGACTCTCCCAAAAGGAAACCACAACTGGTGGTGGAATGCAAGATGCGGAAGCACTGATGCCTGCCTTCTATGTGTTGCTGTTGCGATTTCCGCAGTATTATGAAGGTTTCTAAAGGAATGAGTTTTGCATCTTTTAAAAAATAGTGTCCCTAAACCTGAATATGTATGTGCTTGATGAGGTTAATAGAGCAATTCTCAGTTTGTTGCTTTAACCCACTGAAAGGTTAACAGAGGCATTCATCATTGGTCCTGTAAGCCTACCCTGAAAGGAACTTTCTGGAAAGAGTCCCCTCCCCTTAAAAAAGGGCTTATATAATCTTGAGGTTTTGAGGTTGATGTGATTCCACACCCAGATAACCCTAAAAATAGTTCATCCTATTGAAATTCTTGGTGTCCTGGAAAGCATTCTGGTATGCTTTGGAAAACTGACTGGTCAGCCAAGCGCAGATGTGAGTCTATGCAGACGCCTCCTCTAACCTCTCAAGCCCCAGGAGCCTCTTCTAGCCTCTCAAGCCCCAGGACCTGAGGACCAATTTTTAGCACAGTCTCACACAACAAAATTATTGGGCACCTAATAACAGAAACAAGCTAGTGAATGTTTTGACTGTGACAAAAAAAAAAAAAAAAAAAAGGTTTAACAACTTTTTATAAATGCACTGTTTCTTCTCATTGCCTCAGGGTTATGCCAAAATTAATGTTTTGTGGTATCTTTAATTTCAAAACTATCTGCTTAAATTTGTCCTTGGACAATAACCACCAGAAAGTTATGACTTCACCCCCTTTCTGGTAGCGGTCTGACGTTCGTTTGCAGAGTTTTGCTTCCATCAATAAGTTACTTTAAATAAAAAATTAAAATAAAAACTAGAAGCCACAATTGTGCATATGTCAGTAGTCGAAGTTTTGTACAGGAGTCCGTCTTGGCAGTGCATTGTTCTCAGAAGTGTCCCGCTGGAGGAAAGCTCCACTTTATGAATTACTGAAACACGTTCCCTGGGAATGCCCAGTCCTGCAGCTTCCCTGCTGAGTTCATAGAGCGCCCAGGGCTGGGTCTCAGGAACGGAAAGCCGCGCAAAAAGCGCCTACACCGCTATCCACTGGCCCCGACCGACCAGGTAGCACCGGGAGTCGGGCGCCCGCCACGGGAGCCGGGGAACTGAGTACCTGTAAGATCCTACAAGACACCACCTCCCTTCCGCCCTCACAGCCCGCCCTCTGCCTGCAGCAAGCGTCACCGGCAGGTCCCCGTTTCGGAGAAGCTGGGACCCTCGCGGTAGCAAGCGGATTCCGGGGCCCTCATGACACCGACGGAGAGGGGCATCCGCAAATTAGACCCGCTTCCTGGGGGCTCAGGCCAGTGGGGACTGTCCGTGGTAGTCTTCCCTTTCTTTCCTCTCCTGAACAAGAGGCAACGCTGTCCCTTTCCGACACTGAATCGGAGCCAGCCAAATCCTACAGCGCAGAGCCTGCGCCCCCCGGCGGCCAGCGCTCCTCTGCCTAGGCAGGTACACGCCGGAGAAAGTTTGTGCGCAGGGACCTACGAGTTCCCAGCACTCTGCAAGAGGGCCAGTTCTGGGGTGCCAGCGCTTAGGAAGGGCGAGTGATCCCCAGGCACCAACTGGGGGCCGGGGTACCGAGCGCGAGCCGGGACTGTGGAGGGACCGAGACCCAGGCGCGCGCAGCTGGGGAAGGGGGCTTACGTCTGGGCCAGACAAGGCTGCCGCGCAGTCTTTCCAGCCACCGGGCGCCCGCGACACCGGCGCGGAGAGGAAGCCGTGGATTGTGGAGGGGTCGGCTCCGACAGCTCCATCTGCAGCCTCCGCTGCCGCCAGTGCGCAGCCAAGTCCACTAGAGGCATGGAGGGCACCGTGCAGAGGAGGGTCTCTGCAGGAAAGGTGGCATCGCCCACGGCGTGGGGACCGGGGTCTCTGGATCAAGCCAACTCGAACGCTGAAGGAAACCCTGCCCATGACCCTGGGAGGGTCTCGGACGCCGGGCGACCGGGTGGAGGTCGGGACCAGGGACTGGGTGCAGGGTGCTGAGCGCGGGACTGTCAGAGCCGGAGCTCACCGACTGCAGGGGAAGGAGGTGGCATTGGGCGGAGGAGAGGACAGGGGCGGGAGGGGCCGACCCTGAATTCACCAGGACTAAGAAGAGGACATCAGACCTGGCTGTGGTAGGGCAGCGAATCTTGGATCTTACCGGCTTTGGGGACCCGGCTGTGCGGTAGCGCTCTTCCGGAGCAGGGGGCTGTTTCATGGAGAACAAGCCTTGCTTATTCCTCTGTCCACTCTTATCCTGGTCGCTTTTCTCTCCTCTACGTGTCCCCCAGGGAGGCGCTACGGATGCCTTTCTCCAAGCTCAGGAGAGAGAGAGAGACACACACACACTGAACTTCAAGGGCCAGGGGCCCCATATTTTATCTGCTCTACAGATCCCACCCGCGGACCACACCCTCCCTTCACTCTCGTCTCTGGGTCCCACCCATAATAACCCTTAATGACAGATCCTCCATGTCCTCACCAATTTGCGTTCAAAGAAGTTAATTCTTCAGGGGCATATAGAAAGCCAATTTCTGCTGGTCTCCTCCAAAAACTTACACTCCACGAGGGCAGCAGAAAAGGACAGGACCGATTCAATTTAAGTTGTGGATGAGTGGGAGCAAAAGAGTTACTTTTCTCCAAATTTTCCATATCACATCCTAGAGCATTTTCTTTTAACCAGAATGTAGCCAATAAAAAAATCAAAATTAACTGCAGGCACTAGCAATTAAAGACCAAGTTTATCTCAAAAAAGGTTTAATGTTTAAAGGGCGAGCGTTATTTGCATCAGGCATACGGAAACTTGCCTTCTGTTAGGTATGCTGAAGAAACTGCTTTTGCCAGACTGCCTGAGTCTTTGCTGAGGCTGCAGAGACAAGGGAGAACACCACCTTAACTGCTTCCAATAACCTAGTTCCTGATTTCCTGCAGTGGGCACCCACAGGCCGAACCTAAAAGGCAAACAAATTCTTGCCTTTCTGTCATTCAGAAGCAGCTACCTTTTCTAACGCAGCGTCAAGGAGGGCACTGGAGATACTGGCCTTGGTAATGATTACTTTACCAAGTCCAACACAATTGTCAAATGTGGCAAAGAAAGACACTTCATTGAGTTTTTCTTAGAAATGATTTTTCATCCAATTTCAATAAAGATCTTAATGGAAATTTCAAAAATTACTCATGAGGTTATTGAATAAATCCATCCCCATTATTTAAAGAAAGCCATGTATAAGACAACAATATATGTGCCAAGCACTTGGTTCTTAAATATTATTGCTGAGAAAAAACTATGCATTTGTAAAATGGGGGAATCAGTATTTTGTTTCTGAAATGAGATCAAATATAGAAAGTATTGCATATATATAGTAAAATAACTGAAACACTGATTCCATATTATTCCAACATCAGGTTCGTAAACCAGTATCTGACAAATTTATCATAATTCACAGTAATTCAGCTCTATGTGGCAGGTGTTGTACTAAGCACTTTACATGTATTCTTTTAGTTCCACCAACTACTCTGAGAAAGATGCTATTATTGTCTTTTTGAGATAAGAAAGCGGATTCAGGGAGTTGAAGTAACCAGCCTACACAAGCTAGCAAGTAGCTGAGCTGGTATTCCTCTGAGGCAATGACTTCTGGATTGTATTCTTTTTTTTTTTTTTTTTTTTGAGACGGGAGTTTCGCTCTTGTTACCCAGGCTGGAGTGCAATGGCGCGATCTCGGCTCACCGCAACCTCCACCTCCTGGGTTCAGGCAATTCTCCTGCCTCAGCCTCCTGAGTAGCAGGGATTACAGGCACGTGCCACCATGCCCAGCTAATTTTTTGTATTTTTAGTAGAGACGGGGTTTCACCATGTTGACCAGGATGGTCTCGATCTCTTGACCTCGCGATCCACCCGCCTCGGCTTCCCAAAGTGCTGGGATTACAGGCGTGAGCCACCGCGCCCGGCCCCTGGATTGTATTCTTACTAAGATACTACCTCATCACACACCATCACTGCAGCGCCAGTCTGGGAATCAAGAACCTAGGAAATTCATCTGACAGCTCCACTGTAGGCAAATCACATAGTCTTTCTGGGGCACAGTTAACTCACAATATAACATGAGGGTTGGATTCAATTGCTGAGGTTTCTACAGGCATTCTCAAACCAAGGGCAAGTTTCTATTTCATCTCCTTTCTCTTCCACTTTCTGCCCTCCGGTGGAGGTGCCACAGGGACTATGAAATTAAAGTAGCGAAGTGAGTGGATTTGAGATAGACAGGGTCGATCAGTCTCCCTCACTTTCCCACTTTTAGTTCCTCTGACAACTAAAGCTAACTGCATTAGTGGTATAAAATAAACATTTGTTAAACCTCCTTTTAGCAAGAAAACCCAACCAGTTCTAGTTACCAACAGTACCAGAATGAATAGCTGAGGTATTCTTTGCATGAGGGTGATGATATGAAAAAAAGAGGGTAAAGATATTTTATATTCTTTGGAATAAACTTTTAAAATATAAAGAATCATAAAACTGTTAGAAGCCTCAAAACATATTCAAACTGATTTGAATATGCAGTGTGCTCATAGTGATCCCCCTTTAATGACCTATCTGAATTATTCTTTAAAAAAAACTAGCTATGTTTGCATTTCAGCTTCAAGTGCCAACCATCATCTAGTTTCTTTAAATAATTTCACAAAAAAGAAACATTTCTAGCCTACTGAAACTTTCATTATCTAGCACTTCAAGCATACATCAACCAACTAGAGAATTCAAAAGAAAAACACACAAACCTTGAAGAGATTTATGGAAACATTAAAGGTATTGAATACACCTCAGGAAAGGGTGATTTTACAGAGCAAACTTTGGTAACAAATCACATTACAGAACAAATTAGTACTTCGTACTACAACTGAAGACAATTTAAGAACAAGAAAGATCTTGGAGAAGCAAGCAGCATCCCAAGATGATAACATGCAAGCAGTAGCTAAAACAGGCTACGCCATGGCTCATCTAGCTGTTCATTCAACTTATACTTATTTTGGGCTTGCTGGCTGCCAGATGAACAACCTAGACAGAGTTCCTGCACTCACCAAGGCTTTCAGCCTTGTGGAGGGTATTAAACAAATACACAAACATGTAAAGATATATTTCAGCTGAGATATAAAGACTCAAAGCCTTCCAAAAATAAAAATAAAAACAGCAAGAAACAGGTAAACTGGAAATTTACCTGTTGCAGAGAGGGGAGAGTTTGGTCAAAATGGGGAAAAGAACATACCCACATCTACCATAATACACTCTAGCCCATTGACATATTCAGTATCTGCTAAAAGCAATTCATGTAGATGTTGTTTGCTGTACATAATATTTCTGGGACATCAATCCCCGATTCTAATATACCATAGTAGTCATTAAGAAGGAGATAATAACTGACCCGTAAGAAATGTCAAAGGAATTTTATTTTTAGCTCTCTCACACATCTAGTACTCCAGAGGGGTCCTGTACTGCAATTTCACTGCCTCAATATGCCCCTACCTTTGGCCAGCATCCTACTTAGTCCTCCCAGGGATGCAGCCCGTCAATGACAGTGACCATATGTGCAAAAAGTAAGATGCCTCACCTCACAAATTTTTTTTTCTGATTTGTGAATCAATTTGAGAAGTCTTAAAGATATGAGGTAAAGTCACTCATCTATATTATTGCAGCTAAGCTGGTCTATGTACTATGTGCCAGGCACTTCATGAAGTGATATATAATTTTCTAGATTTTTAATTCTTGAAACAAATCTAGTTTCCTTTGTCATGAGAAGTGTAATAGGCTCACCTCATATATTATGAGGATTACATATAGAAAGTGCTTTAAAATAGTTGTAGACACATAATAACAGTTAAAACTTACTGGGCACTTGTTAATTCTTATTGTCACCATTTTACAGAAGAGGAAACTGAGGCTCACAAAGTTAAAGAGCTTGCCTAAGATCTCACAACTAGAAAGTGGTAGAAGCAGAATTGGAGCCTAAGAAATCTGGGACCACAAACTAATCTGTACCTTCTGTAGCAATGATTAACAGTGATGAAAATGTCCAAGGAGTTTACAGCTTAGAATTGCACTCTGAATTATCATTCACCCAGTAAATATTTACTGAGCACTGTAGTAGGTTAGTATCGCCACACCACTCCCCACCAAACTAATGTCCACCCAGAACCTCAGGATGTCACCTTCCTTCTGTGGAAATAAAGTCTTTGCAGATATAATTTGTTACAGTGAAATCATATTAGAATAGGGTAGCCCTAAATCCAAAGAGATGATCCTTCTAGGAGACAGAAAAGGACACACAGAGACACCGAGTAGAAGGCTATGTGAAGATGGAGATGCTGAAATGATGTGCTATGAGCCAGGAAACACGGAGGATTGCCACCCACTGCCAGACGCCAAGAGAGGCATTTTCTTTGTCTAGACACCTGGCACAGTGAACTCAATAGAAGACTCTGTCCTCACTACGCATATGATCTGTGTTGGGGGTTCTTCCACATAAGCAAATAAGTGAAGATTAAGCCAGGCTAAGAAGGCAGTAGGAAAGATGGGCCACCCACAGAGCCTCCAGAAAGAACCAACCCTGCTGGCACCTTGGTTTGGGACTTTTGGACACCTAAACTGTGAGAGAATAAATTTCCATTGTTTTAAGCCACTTGTATATAGTATTTGTTACAGCAGCCCTAGGAAACAAATACTAGCATCTACTATGTGGCCAGGCCTGGTTCTCTACTCTAGGGTTATAGTAATAAATGAAACTGCATTCCTGCCCTCATGGAGTTTACATTCCAGGGAAAGAGGTAGATAATAAATAGGCACTTAATATAAGGACAGGTACTATTTAGTGCTATGAGGAAAAAGTATTGTGAGAAGATGGAGGATGACCAGATGAAAGTAACTAGAAGGGCTTTGGAAATATTCGGTGATATATTAAGAGTGTACATACATGGAATACAGGGGTGTTAACTCAAATGAATCTGGACTGTGGAGTTTCAAACTGCATATAATCCTTCACGGCACAACTTAAAATACTAATTGGAAATTTAGCAACAATAGCAGCTCGGTAAGAAATAGACCTGAACTTGCTCAATATGCCCAGATTCTAAAATATATGAAAATGGCTTCCCAGGTGGATAGCTGGTCTTGCCTGTCTCTTAAGTTGCTGGAGATCACAGGGTCTCTCGCTTCCTCCCACACTCCCAAATTCTCACATCTCTTCTAGGAAGTAGTAGCCAGTACTTTGCTTCTTCCTCACCCTGTGAAGCTCCTCAACCTCATAAGCTTTGGGTCTTACAGTGGCCTAATCACTGCCACTCAACAAAGAGGGCAACTTCCACAGACCCAAGATGAGACAGAGCTATCTCATGTCAACTCTAGCTCTACAGCTTAGACATCTGTTTCAGTTCCCAATGCCCAAGGACAGGCAGACATTAACAGCTAGAGTCACCTGGGTCCTCAGAGGTTCTTTTTACAGCCTTCCCTTTTCTTCCCTATACCTGGTCACAGCACTTTTAACTACTGCTGTACCTTTAGTATTCTTGGTTTAACACCCACTAATCCTTTGTTCTTCTGGAGATCAGCATAAAGTATATCCCATTATTTTAATAATCTTGATTATAAAAGGATGGATGAGGTCCAAGCACCCCAAAAAGTCACCCTTAGCAGTGAGCTAGATCCCCCACATGGGTGGCCCTTCTTTCCCACTGCTCTCAGCCTGGCTTAATCTTCACTTATTTGCTTATGTGGAAGAACCCCCAACACAGACTGTATGCACAGTAAGGACAGAGTCTTCTATTGAGTTCACTGTGCCAGGTATCTAAACAAAGAAAAAAAAAATTTCTCAAAGATAAATGGAACACTCTAAATCTCTTCAAATTTTGTCTTAAATAATATACCTATTTCCAAATAAAGTCTGTTTCTGGTATTACTCATGGGCATTTAAAATAACATGAAGAACCAAAAATTCTTATATGTCATCGCTCTCTATACAGTAGCACAGAGATTTATCTGTACTTAAAAATTTTAATCTTCACAGCCATGAAGCTCAAGCATCAAAACTTCTTTATAGAAGGCAAATGTTTTCACTGCTTTGCCTTAGTAAAGTTCCTTTGACGATTTTAGCAGCAATATACTTATCTGAGATTGTTTTCATTTACTTTAGATGTGAATAGTGAAATTAACTGAAATACAAACACTAAGTGTCAAACCCTAAAAGTGTTTAAACAAAAAATCTCTAAAGATTTCAATATACATATTCCACAAATTTCAAATAGGAAGCTAATACACTTTGTTAATGCCATAAGTAAGTAGGAAAACAAGACCATCACATTCACAATCTTAGGCCATTCTTAGTAGCTATCTGGTAACTTTTCCCATTCCTTCTCTAATTGGCCCAGATTGAAGCTAAAAGGACAATATGCATTACTTTATTTTCCTCAGAACAAATTAGTGTAAGTATTCAGATAAAACTTAACTTATCCCTGCACATTAGTCTTTTCTCCATATGATAGCCAGCAGTCTTAAAAAAAAAAAAAAAAAAAAAAAAAAAAAAGTATCTTCCCTGCTTAAAGCCTTCCAATGCTGTCCATTGCAACTCAAATACAATTCAAATTTCTTATCCTGGTCTATCAAGCATGACATAAACTGGCCTAGACATATCCCCCTCTCAATTTAAATTTCATTAGGCTCCAGCCACACCAACCCTTCTGCTCCTCAGGTGTGCCAAGCAATTCCCAAACTAGGGACTTTGTACCTGCTGCTTTCTCTCATACATTTTTCACAGATTCAAATGGAGGTCATTCAGGTCATGGCTCAAATGTCCCCATCTCAGAAAGGTTTTCCCATTCTAAATTAGCCAGTGTCTTTGCACCCCCTACTTTCACCACATTCTATATATACCATTCCTCTTATTTTTTTAAATACTACTTACCACACATAAAATCATGTTCATTTTTTTATGTCTATTTCCTGCCTGTGTTTGTCTCTGCCTAAGCAACAATATAGGAAGAAAGATTACCATTATCTCCAGAACATAGAAAGTTCCTGACATATAGAAAACATATCTGTGGACTGAATAAGTGAAGGAATAGCTGTATGACTTAAACAACAAACAACTTTATATATCATTCATTTAGTCTCCTTCTTCTGCTCCTAAATTCTTCTCCACAAATTAGGAAAAAAAAAATTGGCAAGAACAGAAGCCCAACAAACAACAGATATGAAGTAGGCCTCATGCTCACTTAATAGGCCCAGGTTCTGACATAGATGATAATGATTATAGATAGTAATGACTTCCCATGTAGACACCTGGTTGTTCCCTTAACACTCAACTTTAGTCAGCATAGGCAATAACTTGAGTGTAGTATATCTGATTTAGGGCTTCTAAAATGCCAACACTGTAATTCTGTCACAGGAAAGGTTAAAAATTCTAAAATCAAAACACCCATGAAGAAAGGAATGACTGTCCTTTAATTCTGGACACAAGCTAATACTTAAGAGCTAGGTACAGAGACTCATGTCTGTAATGCCAGCACTTTGGGAGGGTGAGGTGAATGGATCACTTGAGGCTAGGCGTTTGAGACCAGCCTGGCCAACGTGGAGAAACCCTATCTCTACTAAAAAAAAAAAAAAAAAAAAAAAAATTAGCTGGGCTTGAACCCAGACAGCAGAGGTGGCGGTGAACTGAGATCACACCACTGCACTCCAGCCTGGGCAACAGAGCAAGACTCTATCTCAGCAAAATTTTAAAATCCTTCTTCCTACTTCTGTTTAAAACACATTTCTACCACTTTTTAGATACTTTTAGGTATCTATCAGTGACTGTCTTCCACATGAAGTATTAGAATTTTATACATTGATACTAATGCCTAACTTAAAATTATAGGCTCCTGAATATTTTAGATAATAATAAATATTCCAGATTACAAATTTGGTATGAAAAATTTTAATGAAAACATTAATCATATAAATTAAATAGCAAAACTATTTGAAATGAAATATAATTCAAACAGATTAGACTTACTGATACTTCTCTATTTGTTTTCATAAGAATTGATTATTTTCAGCTGAAATCTATTTAGGATTGCGGTAAGGAGAAATGAGATTAAAGTACATAAAGCTCATAAGCCTTGTTGTCAGTACATATTCTGCATAAATATTCATTTTCCTTTTACTCTTATTTTTAAAAGATACATAGAAGTTTTATGAAACATGCCAACTTCAGTTAAAAGCTTCTTACATAAGAAATAGCCACATGTGAGGAATCTAGCCTGGCATCTGTTGAAAATAACTGTATTTTCTGAAGAACACACCACATGACATTTATTGATAAAAATTCCTCACTAATAAACCAATTTCTAAAATCTAGTTATATACCTTCATGTCACAATTTAAGAGGTCTGTTAGAGAATCACTTTTTTAAAAAAGTACAAAGTTAATAAGATCAAGAAAAGTACCCTATGATAAGTAACCAAAACATTAAGAAATATTCCTCTTACTGAACATATGGCTCAGTTTCATCTGAATTATTTTTTAAAAATGTGTTGGTTTGAAATATTAAATGAAAAAACTAAATTAGTACAAGGAAGCCCAATGAACAAAAACATATTACTCTGCTTCTAGCTAAGCCTTACGAAATATTTTACAATTTCAGTCATGCTTTCACTTTAAACAGTGTTATACTGCCCTTTCTAGTATACTAATTAAGATAAAGTTTAACATTCTGTCCTAACAATAGCTAAAAGAGAATACATAGATGAATGCAAATATACCATGTTCTATAATATACATTTTATAATATTCCAAATTTAACAACTTATCTAAATCCAATCTGAGTTATATTAAAAGATCAAAACATTTTTTAATCCACATCATGGGTGATGTACCATGCAAACATTACAACCACAACTCCACACACTGAAAGGAGATAATATTTATGTTTCTGCCATGGTGATAGCTCAACCGCCACTTCATCTCTTTTCCTGCTCTTCTTCCGACGACCCTTCAGTCTGTTTTCAAAAGCTTCTAGTTCAGCCTAAATAAAAACAGCATCATTTTAATTAAATTCAATGCATACATTGACTTGAAACTTTCCATTTACATAAAATCAATTTGGGTAATATTTTAATAGTAATGATATATATTCAATATACTGATTTGAGTTTTTAAGACACCATTCTCCACTACTAATTGTATTCAACAAATTCAGGGTTTAGGTAAGTAGAAAGGAGACTGGGGCATAATAGAAGAAATTATTTCAAACTGTAGAGCTGACTATGACGCTACATATTAAAATGTCTGATTAAATCAGCGTGCTCTAACATATAGACCCTGGTTTTATTCATTGACACTATTATACTTCAACTCCATTATTATAGAACCAGGATTCTATAAGCAAGTGCTGTGATATCTAGTGAGAATAAAGGTATCTATAATTCTAGTAGTTTACAATGCATATAATAAATATTAGTGGCTTTTAAGAAAGAAATTCAAGTGAGTAAAGAGAAAAAAAGCTGCCAGAAATTGATTCTCTACCAAATGCAATTTTTAATACAGTAAAAATTCTTCAAAGGAAAAAACACTTCATGCTTTAAAATCAAAATGACTATTTTAGAAGTAAAAATTTTAAACTAGTACTAAAAAGAAGATAACTGAATTACATTCAATATCAAATGTGGATTTTTATCCTACTGCCAAGAACTTATTAAACTTTTATAAATAATGTAATATGATATGCTATAGTGCATAGTTAAGACAATAGTTACTAAAATATATATGTACTTAATAATATCCAAATAAAACTATGTAAATAGTTATTTAATAGAAGGAAATGTAAACTTTAGTTCACATATCCATTACTGTGGTCATAAGCCACACTTGAAAAAGATCTAATAAACTTAGTTTAATACAAAGTGGCATTCTAGAATGAGCCAAAATGTCGGATTATTCCCAAGTAGTTAGTTTCTGACATATTGAAAAATGTCAAAATACCTTAAAAGCAGGCAAACTTGAAGACCACGGATATGGTAAAGTAACTTATGGTTATATGGTGACTCACAGTCACCAGGTATATATTATGTACTGTATATAGTCATTCCTCGGTATCTGTGGGAATCCCCCTTGGATATCAAAATCTGAGGATGATCAAGTCTCTATATAAATAGTGAAGGATTTGCAAATAACATATACACATCTTCCTGTATACTTTAAATCACTCCAGATTTCCTGTAATATCTAATAACGTAAATGCTATGTAAATAGGTATTACACTGTATTTTAAAATGTGTTTTTTTATTGTTGTATTTTTATACTTTTTAAAAAAAATTTTTTCAATCTGTAGTTGGTTGAATCCACAGATGCAGAACCTGCATATACTGAGGACTGATTATATCCTGCTTAAAGAGTCCGTAAACAGGGAATGTATCTAAGATTTTCATCCATGATGGTTAATAAAAAGGTAGCAAAGGGACTAAGGAGGAAACACACTATTCTTAATAACTTAATCTCCTAGGATTCCAGCCAACCTATATTTTGGGGATATCAGGCAAATCAACTTTACAGAACCATAAAATCTCAAAGGTCATCTTGGCCAACCATTATTTGCTACATGAACTGTTTCTAATGTCCTCCTACAACTCATCAAAGTTTGAATTTCCTCATTCATGCAAATCAGGCAAGCTTCAATCTCATCATTCATAAAGGCAGTACACAACACAATCTGCTTTGTTAAGTATAAAGCATCTCAAGATATAAACTGACAAATAATAATAAAAAGTCGTACATCACTATTAGAAAGTCGAGCCACTCTTTGAAGTATATGATCAATAAAGTAAATACTTAAACAGGGAGTATCAGGAATGTACTTGTTATCTAGGTAACAACAAAGTGCAGGTAATAATCCTGCATTTAAAGATCTAATAGGGAAATATGGGAATGTATTAATAAAACAAACGTATTGATTACTAAACTGCTCTTATTTGTTACAGGTGGTCTGCAACTCAGTAAAATAGAACTCAAATACTTTTAGATGAGTAACGTTATGGTCTCCAGAAGATGGCTTACAATGGTGATGATTCTCTCTCACTCCCCAACCAAAAGAGGAATTAAAATTCTTATAGCTGAATGATGGATGATATTGGCAAGAAAGTAAATTGGAAATATAAAAAATCTTTGGGAATATGTGAGATCTCCCACCTTCTCAGAGTTTCAGTATACTTAAAGTGAAGGTAGGAGATGGCTCATTTTTGTTTTCCAGGAACTATGTTATTTTCACTTCACAATACAGTAAACTAGTCCTTAGTTTGAACTTGGAATATACCCTGTGTTTGCAAAAAAATCTAACAATGATGCTAAGAGACATAAATCTGGGTATTTTGTTTGGTTACCTGTTGTCTTCGTTTTTCTTCTTCATAAGCAGCTTTGGCTTCTGCTTCTTTTATCTGTTTATACACATTCAAAGTAAATTTACAATTTAGTCATCACATTTTATATAAAATTTTATCATCTACCCACTCAGGTTCTATTAACCCATATCAACTTTTAGGAGCTTGAAACCATTTAAAGAAATTTAAATATTATACTGAGACAAGGTTTATCAAGGCACTATCTAATAGATTAAAGGTGGTGATGGATGGAGTGTTATACCTTATATAAACATTTCAGCTCTTAACAAGTAAAATAGATGTTACATCATAATTCAAAGAGCTAAACACAAATTTTAAAGTTAAACTGTAAACACAAATTTTACAGTTAAACTATAGACACAAATTTTAAAATTACCTTTTTCCTCTTGAGTTACTGTATTAAGAATCTAGAATTATTAAATACTGCTGTTTCCCTAAGTTAAATTTATCTCAAATGTACTATCATGGAAGGGAATCCTTACTTTTAAACAAAATCAAGAGGTCGCTGATTGGATTGATGGAGGAAAACAGTAACACTAGCGATAACCCAAGCAGCAGAATCCCAAAATCTTATTTTTGTATTATTTTAACCTAATTTTCAGGGGCTTACACTAACATTAAAATAAACTATGTCACAAAGCAAATACATTAATGGGCATAGAAGATGAAAATCCTTGGTATACACCAGGCAATAAAAATCCCAATCTCCCATTCAAAATTGGCCTATAAAACTAGGCTTTTATTATAAAAGCAAAAAGATGTGATTTCAAGTTGTTTTTAACAAACACATAAGTAAATGCACAATATAAGAAGGAAAGGCCATTAGCCTTTAAAATAATATTTAACAAGACATTACCTCAGATGCTTTCCGCTTCATTTCCTTGCACGTTGTGTCACATTCTATTGAAACCTGATTTTCACGTACTTTGTTGCACTGCAATTCCTACAAACAATCCAGTTTTCAAATTTTAAATGATCTTTCCCTCAAAGTCCTAACCATCTGCCATAAAAAAGCAAAGTTTATCTAACAGAGTTTAAGGTTATAAGTATTATTTGATGTGACTTAATATTTAATGATGATATGGTTGCAAGCATTAAATATCTGGTTCAAATAGTGATTACTCTCTTATTTTCTTTAATTAAAAAAGTGAATACCATAAAATTTTTAAAAATCCATTTAATAATTACTAAGTGCCAGGTAGACCTGGTGGTTCACGCCTGTAATCCTAGCACTTTGTGAGGCTGAGGCAGGTGCATCACATGGTCAGGAGTTCAAGATCAGCCTGACCAACATGGTGAAACTGCATCTCTACTAAAAATACAAAAATTAGCCAGTCTTGGTGGCATGCACCTGTAATCCCAGCTACTAAGGAGGCTAAGGCAGGAGAATCATTTGAACCCAGGAGGTAGAGGTTGCAGTGAGCTGAGATCATGCCATTGTACACCAGCCTGGGTGACAAAGCAAGACTGTCTCAAAAAATAACAATAATAATAATTACCAAATGCCACCATTGGACTTAGCTCCAGTGTTGTTTTTATTCTCTACTTTTCTTTATTGTTTATTGTTATTTTTATAAAGTTTCCAGGGAATAAAATGTTCCACAAATGGGCTGTATGGCAGAGCTTCCTAGCATTGTGTAAGGGATGGAAATGTTGTAAATCTGCATTAGTCCACAGAGTAGCACTAGCCACATATGGCTACTGAGCACTTGAAATGTGGGTAGTGAAACTGAGGAACCAAAATTGTAGTATTGTTTAATGCTAATTAATTACAATTTGCATTTAAATATCCATTTGTGACTAGTGGCTACCATCTCAGATAGTAAACCTCTAGAGAGTTTTCTGGGGAGCTACAGATTTTTCTCCTGACTGTTAAACTTGCTTTTTTTTTTTTTTTCCAGTTTAGATGAAAATTGTTTAAAGCTTATGTTGGCATCTCACTACCTCCTTAATGAAAGAACACTGATCTGTTTTTGATGTCTTGACATCAAAACTATGACCAATTTCTGTACTATGCTATAATAAAATGATGACTACTGAGTTGAAGAGTGATCTTTATATTATTAGTCTTACGCTAACTTTTGTAGTATGTTTATCTATCTTTTATTCATTCATTTTTTATTGCCAATGTCACTTTTACTCTCAGTAGACCTAATTTGTTTCGGTTTCTCCTATCTCACCACACCCTCAGACTCTAGATTTTTGTTCAAATCTTCCTCAATTTAGACATGAGATTACCAAATCCTGAGTAACGTGTGTTCAGTGAAAGCATTTTATGGCATGAAATTTTATTAATTGAAGGGTTTCCTTTTTTGTTTTTTAATTCCTTAGTTTTTCATTTTTGGCTAAATTTAGTGATAACATAGTCTTTTCCTCCAAAGACAGTCCAGACAGAAGAAAATAAACATGAACAAACAATGGAGACAAAAATAAGTATCGTGTGTTTACAGACATTAAGTCCATCAGCCTAGAAAAGGATTTTATCAGTTCTCATTCAGAAGATACTTACAGAGTGCCGATAACATGCCAAACACTACAACAGGGAAAGGGAACACAATAAGGAAAAAACAGTATAATAATCTGTTAAGTGCTAAGTAAATAACAATGGTAATGGCAGCTACTACTTATTAAACATAGCATTGTTTTAAATGCTATGTATGCACTACCTCTTCTATTCCTTTCAATAAATCTCTATAAACTCTATTGTACGGATGAGGAAACAAGGTTACAGATATCCCTAGAATCACAAAGCTCTAAATTATGAACCTAGTACAAAGGAAGTCAAGAGGAAGGAACAGCTAAGTCTTCCCAGGGGAGCCTAGGGAAGGAAAAACTTCTCAAACAAGGAAATGCTTGCAATAAGTATTAGCAGGATTCTAGTAAGCAGAGAGGTAAAGGAAAAAAAATTGTATTTTACAGAGAAAGAGAAATATATACATCACCACAGCCTAAGCTAAGCTAGGGTACAATATATGTATTAGGGCACTTAAGTAACAGATTCACAAAGATGACTGCTAGATGATAAAACTGAACAAGCAGGCAAAGGTCTTATAGCCTCCCTGGTATGCTGAGTCTGCATATACCTACACATACACATTTCTTATATAATGCATTTTTTCCATAAGTGATGAAGAGCCATCGAAGAATTTAGAACAGGGAAGTGGTGTGACTAGACAAGGAAATGGGTCACGAAGTTGTGGCCAAAGCCCAGGAAAGAGTTGGTCAAAAGTACTAATGGGTGGGTGGCATAGGGCACTTGGACAAGATATGAGATTTCAGAGAAAATCTGAGATGTCTCACAAAGACATCTCAGATTAAAAGTGGCTTGACCAAGTATTTATTTTCATGTAAAGGTGGTGAATTTAAATATCTAAAACTTACGGATTCCATTCCCTAAAAGGCCAAGCCTATACATTTAAATTCAGAAGTCCCCTATCCTAGGAAAACATATCAACTATGAAAATAAATGAAAGGCAAAGGATCTATAAAAGATCCTCAATACATATCTGTCACATGGACGAATAAAAGCAAATTTGAAGAGATGAAAAAGACTAGCTTTAGGGAATGACAATAGGAATATGAAGGAAAAAAGGAGTTACAACTATAACTGAGATAGGGTAAAACAGAGGTCAAAAACGTTGGTTTCAAAGGAATAAGCACTGCCAACAGGGAAGATCAAAGAAACAGAATTGAGAAAAAGACTATTACGTCACCATATTTCCCTTCATAAGTTTTGCTGAACAGTTGTTTCCATCGGGCTTTGTAATCATTCATTTTTGCCCATTTATTCCTCTGTTACCATCATTTTTTCTTAAAATTAGTTCTTTCCAAGTTATTAAATGCTACTTTACTTTATAAGGCTATGCATATGAGGTCTTTTTAAGGCAATATTTTCAAAGGATAATACTGATGGTAAAAAAAAAAAGTTTCATAAATTACATCAACAAAGTTAATCTCAGGCCATTTCTTAAGCAATGAAACATTCTATTCCTTACACTGTGTTCCCTGTTCAAAGACCTCAAATCTAAAGCACATTGACCAAAGGAGAGCATTGAACTTGGTTGCAACATAAAAAATAATTTTCCTTTTACTATTAAGTTGCAGAAAATTAAACTGTCAAAGCTGATTTTTAAAATAAACATTTACAGAACAAGTAGGCTCATTTTAATAAAAAGGGTCTCTGGGCCGGGCGCGGTGGCTCAAGCCTGTAATCCCAGCACTTTGGGAGGCCGAGGCGGGTGGATCATGAGGTCAAGAGATCAAGACCATCCTGGTCAACATGGTGAAACCCCGTCTCTACTAAAAATACAAAAAATTAGCTGGGCATGGTGGCGCGTGCCTGTAGTCCCAGCTGCTCAGGAGGCTGAGGCAGGAGAATTGCCTGAACCCAGGAGGCGGAGGTTGCAGTGAGCCGAGATCGCGCCATTGCACTCCAGCCTGGGTAACAAGAGCGAAACTCCGTCTCAAAAAAAAAAAAAAGGGTCTCTGAAGTAAAATCTTAAAACTAAAAGGCAAAAAAATACAGAAAAAGAACTACCAAAACATCCAGGCCAAAAAACAAAAACAAGAAAACCAAACCAAACAAAAACAACTTATATAGAAAAATATTTTCAATAACTTAAAATATTTACCTTTTTTATTCTTTTACAAGGACATCTAAGTTTTACCTTCTGGTTGCAATTAAAGGGACATTCACCAGGATGACACATCTCTTTGCATCTATGACCACAAGGAAGCTAAAATAAAAGCAAAATAAAGCAATTACATACTTACGTTTTGGTCATACTCTTTCCCCACACCCCAACAATTTTAAGAGTCCATCACACAAAGAGTCAATCAATCTTAGCTAAAGGGCTAATTTGTCAACTAAATTTAGATATAAATTATTTTAATTACACAGAAATTTTAAATATTCTCTCCAGCGCCACTCCAACAGTACATCTTACAGCCACCCTTGTGTATATAACCTAGTTATAGTCATGTAACTAAGTTCCGGTCAATGGAATACAAGCAAGTACAGGTGATTCATGCTTCCAATCATTTCAAGAGTGTACTTTCATGTTCTTCTCCTCTCCATGTGCTGGAAATGATGAAAGCTGGAGCAATAATGGAAACCATGTGCCAAAGAGAGCAGAGCCGTCAGCTGACTTGGATTCGTGGGTGAAGACATGATGTACAATGACACACCTACCTCCCTGTACTCTCATGTGAGAAAAAAACAAAAAAGAAAACCTCTTGACCTTAAGCCACTGTATATTGTGTTATAACTGTTTAGGCTTTTATCCTACAACATTCACCCTTTCTACTACATATTAAAACATATTTAGGTAGCCAAAACAACTCAGTAATTGTCAAGCTATCTATGTTCCTCGTCTTTAATTATTTACTGTTTTCATATCCCAGTCAAGCATTCAGATGAAATGTTCGTGTTCTCTCTTTCTGTCTACTCAAAACTTATCCACACTTTAAGATATGCCTTAAATTACCACAACAGCCTGATATAAACATGCCTGTATATAAATAAATAGTAGTAGTTATGTAAGAAATCTATACATTGCTTGTAGTGTCTTGAAATGTTGCAAAAAACAATATTTTTAGGTACTTCATATATTTCTATCTCTCCAACCAGAATGTAAATAAAATACACTATTTGTTAGGGTTAAATGTCAAAGTTAGACTACCTGGAACTGAGTCCCAGATTCCCTGTTTACTAACTGTGAGATCTTAGGCAAGTCACCTGGCTTCTCCGTGTTTCACATGTAAAATTTCACATGTAAAAGAGTATTACTACTTTATAAAGCTGTTGTGAGGATTAAATGTGTTCAGTACATTTAGTTATTATAATGAAAGTTGTTATTATTATAAGCTCCTTGAGGGCAATGGTCTTACACAGGCAGTCATCAACTTATGATGGTACAATTTAAACAATTTTTCAGTTTTCCAGTGGGTTTCAACAGGACATAAGCCCATCATAAACTGAGGAATATCTGTATTTCTTTGTGTCTCTCATGTCATAATCCCTAACAAAGATACCTCCCGAACAGTGGAAACCTCAGTAAATTTTTAAATTCTCTAATTATTAATCTCTATGATTCACCAGATTGATCTTTCAAACTACTGACTCTACTCACTTTAAGAAATTTAGAATTCTTTTCCATTGTCTTTAGTCTCTTACTAGAGTGCAACTAGGTTTTTTGTTCTTTAAGTTTTAGCTAAGGTATTCATAGCAAAACTAAATTCTGATCACTCACACTGTGCACTTCCACTAATCCTACTATACGGCAGAGAACTACTATTAATAGAATGAGTGCCAGGTATTTCTGAACAATTTCAGTTTTGTTTTTCCCTATATCTAATACAGGATGCTGAATACTACTTAACAAAGCTCAATATTTATTCATTTTCAAATACGTACTTCACAGTGGTTGTTTCAAGCCTTTGTATTGCTTAATGTCATTCTTACCTTCATTCCTGCCAGTGCCTCTAGCTAGACTTCATAAACATTTGGCATTAGCTCACCACTTATTCTTTTTCTCAAAATACATCTCTATATCCTCTTTCCTTAATTAATCTCTAAGGTAATCAGTCATCTTCTCTTAAAAAGAAACTAACCATTCTACTTCAAATTTATATATTTGTTATTACATATTTGTATGTATTTATAGGACAGATGTGATATTTAGTTACATACATGGAATGTATAATGATCAAGTCAGGGTATCTGGGGTATCTATCATCTTGAGTATTGATCATTTCTATGTTTTGGGAACACTTCGAGTCCTCTCTTCTAGCTATTTTGAAATATTTAATACATTATTGTTAACTATAATCACCCTACTGTGCTATGGAACACGAATTTATTCCTCCTATCTTACCATGTGTTTGCACCCCTTATCCACATCACTTCGTCCCCTTCCCCACATCCTTCTCAGCCTCTGGTCTCTATCATTTAAATCAATGATTCTATAGGAGAAAGGAATAGGGAAGCTTATCAGATTCAATAAAAGAAGACCTTCTGAAAATATATAGTATTGTCTCTCACTTTAATCAGTGTTCTGTTGTGCTGGGGATTGATGAAAGGTTAAAAATCACTGGTCTTGATGTTATATCTTTTTGCCTCCTAAAAGACCTCATATTCATCTTGACAATTTCATTGACATCTTCAAAGTCTATCTTTTCTCTGGCTGGGTCTTGTGCCTTCAATAAATGTATCTTTTTTTCTCTAAATCCTTTTTTTGACCCTTCCACCTCAACTAACTACCACATACTGGTAAAAGTTGTAGAAGAAATAAACTAGGATGACTGCCTGGTTCACTGTAATTCCCCCAGTGCCAAAAGGAGCCCTTGGATCCAATGGGGAGTCTATTAGGTTTTCTCTCTTGGGAACTTCAAGTTTTCTCTCTAAAACCTTAAAACAGTGAGATGGTGGTTTAAGTAGCCATCTCACTGTAAAGCCTCCTTAGGCTGCAGAAATCCTGCCTTTCCCAAAGCGTGGCTGTATAGCATTTCCTTCAGAATCTGTGAACTGCTCTCCAATGTCTTACAAATATGCCCCACAATGTCTTCTCTCTTTCTCTTTTTTTTTTTTTTTTTCCTTTTTGCCATAAGTAAGCCAAAACTAATTCTGCAACTTGCAACTAGGAAAACTGAAACTCATCTAGGAGTACACTGTGCTGGTATCCAACGTATGTCCCACAGGCAAAGTAACACCTCTAATCCTGAACGTATTCCAACTCACTAGCAATCAGATAACATAAATTAAAATCACAATGAGATGCAAAAAGACTGGCAAAAATAAAAAATGCTAACCACACAAAATGTTGGTAGGGATGTGAAACAAGAACTTTCACCAATGGAATGTTGAAAAACTTTCTCATACTTTTCCATAACTAGAAACGTTACTGATTATAAATTGATACAACCATTTTGGAAATCAATTTGATATTATTAAAGTTGAAATTATACATTCCCTATGGTCAAGCAATTACACTACTGCATGACTACAGAAATCTGTGCACATATGTACCAGGATGCAACGGCAAGAATGTTCACAGCAGTATTTTTTATAATAGCCCCAGCTGGAAATTATTCAAATGTCTACTCACAGTAAAACAAGTAAATTATAGTGTACTTATATGATGGAATCAATGGACTACAGCTACATGCAATTAAAAATGACAAACATATATAAGCAAGACACAAAAGTGCTTGCTTTTAAACTTATAACACTGGCAAACAATCAATATTGTTTGCAGATGTACATACTGGTAGTAAAAACTGTAAATAAAAGTAAGGAAAGGGTTACTATAAAAGGCCAATGGTGGTTAACATATAGGATAGAGGATGGGAACTGTAGTCAAACAGAGACCTTGGTAGATTTCTGGTATGCTAACATTAATTGATTTTTTGAACTGGGTAGTGTTAACATGGTATTCACTTTTTAACTGTTAAGCTGTACATATTTATGTTATGTACTTTAAGGTATATATGTGATATTTCACTGCTTAAAAAAATTAACTCACATGACCATTTTCCTGTTAGATGTGCAAGTAAGTGTATGTTATCCCAAAAGCCAGGTTATATTTTGAAAAAACTGAAAAGTAGTTAAAAAGAAAGCTGACTTGAATGCATAAAATAAAACAATGGTTATCTTTATTACAGATTTCACAGCAAAAAACAGAGGTCTTTCTAAAATATCCAACCCTGGTATTCACTGAGACGTGAGATGTATTACCCTTCACACTCAAAGTGAGATGGGTTTTTTCTACTCTACTCAACCCTCAACATATTCTGCTAGAACTTCAGTCAGTCATACCAAATGGTTTACTGACAACACTGTCTGCATCAAAGTGTTCCACTTTAATCTCAATAATAGGAAAAGCCTTCTTTCAAAAGAACTAAGAAAAGCTTGCAGAACAATATTGTTTGTAGATAAATACCCAAGCATAATCACCATAGCTACCATATATATAGCACTTACCATTAACTAAGTCGGTTACATGTTATTACCTCACTTAATACTCAGCACTCTTTAAGTATTATTGGTGTCTCATTTTATATATGAACAAGTGCAGTTACAGAAAAGTTAAATAATTTTCCCAAGTAAAAAGTAGAAAAGCTTGCATGGGAATGAGAAAACCAAAATCAGAAATAATTTTAAAAAGCAGAAATACCATATGATCTCACTTATATGTGAAATAAAAAAAGGTGAACTCATAAAAGTGAAAGAGCATAAAGGTAGTTACCAGTGGCTGGGGGACAGAAAGGGACTGGGGAAATGTTGGTCAAAGTATACAACATTTCAGTTAGATATGAGGGATAAACTCAAAAGATCTATTGTACAAAATGGTGACTATAGTTAATAACATATTGTATTCTTAAAAATTGCTCAGAGAGTAGATTTTAAGTGTTCTCATCATTAAAAAAATGCATAATTAACTTAGCCATTCCACAATGTACACATATTTTAAAACATGTTGTCTGTGATAAATATAGAAAATTGTATCAATTAAAAACTTTAAACAATTTTTAAAAATAAAATAACTGAAGCCCCAGACCATGTAATAAAATAAAACTTCCATTTTGTTCCTCTTTACATCTCTTTTATAAAAGAGCAGAAATGCATATGTGGGGCATGGTTTAAAGGTATGTTCTTAAAGGCATCCTTATGTTTTCATTTAGTTAAATTCAAACCTAATTAAATAATCCATAGAGTGTATATCAGAGACACAGTGGAGCCGGAAGGATATGCTTATGCCTATCCTTCACTCTCACAATTCATTCTTTTATTAATATTCATTAAACATTTACCAGCAGCTTAATGTGTACAGCCCATGAACCAGGCACTGCATACAAAGACAAATATGATATAGTCCCCTGCCCATAACAATCTACAGTATGGAAAAGAAAGGAGAATATAAGTAAGAGTTTATTAGTACATCAGAATTTACCAGAATCCCATACCTTAACTAAAGTACAAAGATTCAGAGTGATATACTTCTAGGCTGATTCTAATTATGACCTCTTTCTGTAGCTCACTGGTTCTCAATGTGTACTCTTGGACCAACAGTATCATTATTACTTAAGAGCTTACTATTTAATAGAAATGCAAATCTTGGGCCCCACTCCAGGCCTACAAAATCAGAAACTCTAGAGGGAGGCCCAGCAATCTGTATTTTGTTTTGTTTTGTTTTGAGAAGGACTTTCGCTCTTGTTGCCCAAGCTGGAGTATAGTGGAGCAATCTCGGCTCACTGCAACGTCTGCCTCCTGGGTTCAAGCAATTCTCCTGCCTCAGCCTCCTGAATAGCTGGGATTACAGGCACACGCCACCATGCCTGGCTAATTTCTTTTTTTGGTATATTTAGTAGAAATGGGGTTTCACCATGTTAGCCAGGCTGGTCTCGAACTCCCGACCCCCAGTGATCCTCAACTTCCCAAAGTGCTGGGATTACAGGCATGAGCCACGGCACCCAGCCCAGCAATCTCTGTTTTAACAAACCCTTAAAGTGATTCTGATGAATCTCAAAGGATTAGAATTACTGTTATGGCAAAACCAAAGTCAAGAGACCATAAATGATTGAGTTCTACTTGACATAGTGAAATTCACCTGTCTACTCTTAGGTTGTCCCAAACTATAATGGCCATTTGGATTGCTCCCAGGCTACAGATATATTTTTCAAGAAAGCCCAAGGATTTCCTGGCAATACCAGGGGCTCCAGAAGGACCTAGAATCCAAAATCATGAAAATGACCCATGTAGTCCCACCAAAAGTCACAGCAGCACAACTTACTTAAAGCTAAGGCGATTCTAAGTTACAAATTAGCAACACCTGAATTAAATTACCATATTTCTACGTAAACCATACCATGTTACTGAGTAAGATTAAAAATAAAACATTCCTGACTACTTATTACCTGGAATCTGAATTGGGATGGGATAAAATTTATTTTAACAAGGGAAGTTCAGGATTTGAATAATTCAAAAATTAAATTTGAAATATCCCATGCCCTAGTTTTACTTATATAATAAAGACAGGATTATTAAGATAATCAATTATTACTGCAAATGGCCTCTCTTCTTATACTCTTACATAAATTTAAAAACTCTCCATTTCTAACAGATCTTAAAATAAATAAATCCATAAAAAGTGGTCCAAAGTCTTAAATGAAAATATTTAAAAGGTATATAATGTATTGATTCCTGTTTTATACTTAATCAAAGACTGATTATGATATTTAAGACTTAGTTGTCATCGGACTCTATGTAAGGTGAGAAACATGTTAAGTACATAGAGACAATTTAAAGAAAAAAGGTACTACATAGTATATCTGTAAGTCAAAAGGATTCCTTTTTAAGTATCTACCCAAATGAAGTAATATTAACTGTCCCATTCCCAAATCCAAAAATGCATCTTCCCTTTCAGGCTGACCAAATGCAGATGGACTGCTTTGGCTTCTCAAATTATTAGCAAGATAAATCACTAGTGAGTTTCCTTTCCTTTTTACTTTGCACAATTTTTTCTAACTACCTTTTGATAGTTTTAGTTTCAATAAAATGCTTATATAAGCATCAGAATCTTTAAAAACACAATTTTATAGGTGAATGCTTTATATTAATTAACACAGTAGTGAACTTGAAAGATTCAATATCTTAACAGTACCAACATCAAAGGCCACAATGAAAATGTACAGAGGTATCTTCTACATCACCATCTTCATAATGCTGTGGATATGAATACCTATCCCGCACATTATCCCACCACAGATACATAAACATGCACATGCATACACACATGCACCCCTATTTTTAAAAATACCCTACTATAGATTTACTGTCTAACTGCCAAGACCCACATCATTCTTGACCTATTTTAAGTATGAATCACATTTTGAGGGATAAGCATAGGTCAATGTTTTATTGTATAAAGTGTGTAAGCTATCTTTAAAACTGCTTTAAAAAAAAAAAATCTTCAAAGGGTCATTCCAGGTCCTAATATCACCAAATTTATTAAGTGAGATGCATCTACCCTAATCATATGTCTTTTTATTAAAAATGATACACCAGAGATGACCTGAAATAATTTGATGGAACAAGGAAAAAGAAAATCCGAGAGAAACAATGCCCAAGGAATACAATTTAAAAGGTTCTACTAAAGCTTACCTCTTTAGGGCACTGATTTTTGCAACAACTGAGGAGGTTCTTTTCATTTACATCAGCTGTAGTTATTTTTCTAAAAATAAGAAAGTTGATGACATTCAAACAAAAATCCATTTTATAGCGTAATTTTTCTAAAAATAACTCACGATTTCAAACATATCCATAAAATTATCTTTTTTTCCTAGGAAATACTTTAATTTCTCTCTCTGTAACAATTATCTTCAAATTATTTATCTGTTCTGATAACTCAAATCATCCAGCCCTTTACTACTAAAAGTCAAATGCCAAACGTGTTAATTGCTGTAAGTACAAAACACACACAAAATACCATCTGTGCCTGGCCTCTCTTTAATAGTTTCTGTAACTATCTTTCCCTATAGATTTATTATTATAATTCATAATTACAATTGTTCTTAATGCCCGTACACAAATAATTTTAAAATTAATTATTTAATATGTTCAAATTGAGGAATTTAGGCTATTTGGAGAAATATAATTAACTTACTTAAAAAGCTTGGGTAAGCTATTAATATTAGAAATTAATACACTTTAGCCAAGGTACAGTGGCTCTAGCCTGTAATCCCAGCACTTTGGGAGACTAAGGCAGGTGGATCACTTGAGGCTGAAAGTTCAAGATCAACCTGGCCAACATGGCAAAAGCCCATCTCCACTAAAAATACAATAATTAGCCAGGTGTTGCACACCTGTAATCCCAGCTACTCAGGAGGCTGAGGCATGAGAATCACTTGAACACAGGAGGCGGAGGATGCAGTGAGTCAAGATTGTGACACTGCACTCCACCCTGGGTGACCAAGTGAGACTCTGTCTCAAAAAAATAAAATAAAATAAAATAAAAATTCACTTTGGATCTGATCGTTTTAGAACAAAAATGCTTTTATAGCTCAGTGAATAATTCAGAAAAAAGTCATAAACACCAAGGAATAAACCTACTTTCCAATAGACACTGCCTAAGTCAGTAACTAGTGACAATTTAAAACTCCCTATCATAAGCATCTCACCTTTCTCTTTCTCATTACTTTTTTTCTCCTTTCCTTTATTCTGTATTTTCTTGCTTTTCCTATTCTTGCTTTTATCAGACATAATTGCCAATATATACCATAAGATTAGTCTTCTTAATGCTAATTAAAATTATTATCTAAATATTCATATTAAATTAGCTATAAATATGCTCTAAGATATTTCTTGGCAAAGTTTCACTTAATGCCACAAAGTTTTTTTGCTGGCTCTATTAAACACTATTGCATTTTTAAGATTCTTACAAGCAGAATGTTCATCTCTGAACTTAAGTTAATATTATTTTGTTCCTGTTACTTTGTAATTAGGAATAAATTAACTTTTCAAGGTCTATATCTTCTATATCCAAATTCTACAGAAGAAATAAACATGAAGCAGAAAAAGACTATAGCATAGTAATATATACATATTGGCTTTCATCCATGGTTCTTGGCTCATCACTCCCCAAGGTAGGCCATTAAAACTAAAAATATTATCTTCTTCCGCCTTTCTGTCTTAAGCAGGCCATAAAGAAATTCTGACCTACCTTGTCTGATTGTAGGTCATAAGACCCCATTTCAGAAGGAGTCCTGTCCCATACTCTGGAAGACGGAATGCTGCACAGACAGGCCACAAAGAACTGAAACAGACAGGCCTTGCTCGGTTTCCTCACTCAGCCTATTATTAAATCATACCCTCTGTCCAGTCACTTCTACATGAGTGTCCGTACTTCAGTCATGCCTATCCAATGAATTCTCCATAATGGCCCAAGAAGAAAGGGTACAAAAACTTATGAACAGCAGAACACAGAGGTTCCCGGAGGTGGTATTCCAAATGATGGGGCAGGGTAGGAATGGAATCACTATGCCCCTTATTTTATACCTCACCCTATGTATTTTCTCATTGGTATATTTTGCAATATCCTTTATAATAAACCAATAAACATAAGTTTTTCTCTGAGATCTATCTGTAAGGCCCTCTAGCAAATTAATCAAACCCAAAGAGGGGGCCATGTGAACCTAAACTTGAAGGTGGTCAGTCAGAAATTCCAGAGGCCTGAATTTGAGACTGGTGTCTGAAGGGGAGGCAGTCTTGTGAGACTGAACCTCAGCCTACAGGATCTGACACCTTCTCCAGGTTCTCAGAGCTGAATTAGAGGACACCCAGCTGGTGCTCGCTACAGAACTAATTGCTTGCTTATTGGTTGGAAGAAACTCCCAAACATTTGGTCACGAAAGTCTTTTGTGTTGATTATTGTGGTGTAAGAGCAGAGGAAAACCAGTTTGTGTTTTTTATTTCCACACAGGAGGAAAAGATGACTTAAATAATTCACTGAATTGAAAGCAAATTAAATTATTAGAACTAATCAACAGAATTCTATATTTAAAAATACACTTCAATATGTATTTAAGAAAAGGAAAAAAATCTGTAGTGCTGAGGTAATGGAAGCCACCACAATCCAAATATATCCACACATCTCCCTCAAAAAAAAAAATAGCTCATTAATAACAAATAAAACGACTAAATCCCATGCCGCAGCACAACTTGAAGATACAAGTTTCTACAAACTTCAAATTGCCTATAACTAGAAAAAAAAAAAAAAAAATTCCTGATAGAGCTGTTTGTCAAGCTCCCAATGCAAGTATTTTGATAGAGCTAGTGGAGATCTGAAAAAAAAAACTGAATGGAAAAGAGAAGAGGAGCTGAGCTAAAATCACAACAGAAAAAGGTCTCCCTAAGAATGAAAATACTGAAAATATCCTGGTAGACCACAGCACTAACTGAAGGGAATAGACTTTAAAAAGCACACAAGGCTGGGTGTAGTGGCTCACACCTGTAATCCCAGCACTCTGGGAGGCCGAGGAGGGTGAAACGCCAGAACCCAGGAGTTACGACCAGCCTGGGCAACATGTCTCTATTAAAAAAACACCAAAATTAACCTGGTGTGGTGGTGTGCACCTATAGTCCCAACTACCAGGAAAGCTGAGGTGGGAAGATCACCTGAGCCTGGGAGGTCAAGGCTGCAGTGAGCCATGAGTGTGCCACTGCATCCAGACTGGGAGACAGAGAGACACCTTGTCTCAAAAAAAAATAAAAATGAAAAAAGTACACAAGATTCAAGTAGCCAATCTTGGAAAGACAGCACTCTGAGAAAAGGTAAAAAGGAAAAGGCAGGCTTTAGACTTTGGAGATGTGGCAAAAGAAGAAGGGAAATTTAGGATCTTGCAAGACCAAAGGAAACAAAAGTAAAATAAGGACACATAACTCCTCTCCCTCTTCCCAGCACCACCCTAAAACACCAACCATTTTAAAAATTGTATTTTTCCATCTGTCAAGAGTGGTCATCAACTAGAAATCTTATACTAAGCTCTGTCCAAAAAAAGAAAAAAAACCATAAAGAGACATAATTTACATCTGTAAAAAACTACTGTAGAAAATAAACAGAAAATGATACCTAAAGCCTTTTAGTTGATGAAAATTCCCTTCTATATCTCTCACCCAAAAAAAGAATTACAAAGAAGAAAACTGAAACATAATATTCCAAACTGAATATATGAACCACCATCTGTAGAGAGAAGTGTTAACCTAGCAGACCTGACTGCTATCTTTTGAAAGGCCTCCTTATAAGGCTAGCCTCCGGCTGGTGCTTGGGAATTTGGATTTCAGGAACGTTCCCACCACTCCCAGAACTGATAAGAACAGCTGACTATGTCTAAACTGTTTGTACAAATCAAATGGTTTATGCTGAACAGTTGCTTTCCCTCTGAGAGTACTGAACTTTGGTATGTGCCAGGTGAGGCTGCCTATGTAAACTTCCCCCAATAAAAACCTCTAGATGCTCAGTCTCTAATGAATTTCTCTGGTTAGAAACATTTTACAAGTGTTGTCACAACTCAGTGGTGGGGGAATTAAGCACATCCCATGTGACTCCGCTGGGAGGAGACTCTAGATGCTTGTGATTAGTACACTTCACCTCATCTACCTTTTCCCTTTGCTGACTGTGCCTTCTAGCCTTTTGTTGTAATAACTCATAGCTGTAGGTATAACTATATGTTGAGTGCTGGGAGTCCTAGCAAATTACCCAATATGAGCATGGTATAGGGCCCTTCAATACATTACCACCTTAAGTCAGAAAAGCAAAACCTAAGAGCATAATGGAGAAGAAAAAAGAAAAAGAAATGGACAAAGGTTGACTGAATTCAGGAAAAAAAATTAAGATAAAATTACATCAGAAATTAAAACTAAATTACAAAGTGCTCATGGAAGAACATATTTACAGAAGAACATACTTGAATCAAAATTTAATAAGGGTCCCTGAAATGAGACAGCAAAACAACCTAGATGATAGAAACAAGATGTCAAAGAAGTAAGTGATTGAAATGGGAGACAGACGAAGAAAATCCAACATACATACAATTGGTAGCACTAAAAAACAAAAACAAAATTAATGAAATAGAGCTGGTATTTGAAATTATAATCCAGGAAAATAAAAATACTGAACTTATATGTTGAAAGGGGTCATCAGGTACCTGGAAAAATTTATCAAAAATTATTAACCCTGAGTCATACCTTAATAAAAAACATTAGATTTTAAAGACAGAGGAGGGAAACGAAGGAGAAAGAAACAACTTTTAGGAGTCCCAGGCAAAAAAGATCAATTAACTCATAAGGAAAAAACAGACTGGCATCAAATTTCTCAAAAGTAAAATATAAATGTAAGTAGCATGGAGCAGCATTTCCAAGAAACTCTAGGAAACAACACATAAATAAAAGACTTTTTACACAATTAAAAATGCTATAGCAAAACATTCTTAAACATGCAAGGGAATGTTTAAGAATTAAGCATTCAGGGAATACTATACCCACGAGCTCTCTTGGGGAATCTACTAGAGGATGTACTTCATTCAAAGAAGAGAAGATTACAAAATTTCAGAAAAAACTGATGGTGAAAATTTAAAATTGAAAATCTAAGAAAAAAAGATGGGAATGAGTGTAGAATAATATATAGATGTTGTATGTTCTGAAAAAGAATAAAGCAAGCAACTAAACAATTAGAGGAGAAGGAAAGAAGAAAAAGACAAATAAACTCACTGGCTGTCATTCAGTCTTAAATGAGAACCAGGTGATAAAATTAAAAGCTGACAAACCAGTTAGTAAAAGATGAAAGAAACAAGTGTCTAAAGACATTAAAAAGGTACAAATACAAAAATAATCAACCATACACAAAAAAAATAAACCTGACTAAATAGGAAAAACTTTTAAATAAGAGCAACGAAAACAAATCACATAAACAAAAAGTGACATAACACAAACAGTAATCATAAAGTAATAACTCAGAGCTAAATCAAAGATATTAGTGATATTAAAAGTTGTTAAAGGACTTAACTTACCTATTAAAGTGAAAAAGGGGATGCATAAGAATTTAAGCCAAAGGTATTAAATGTAACAAAGGATACCTCTTAATGCTAGAAGCCATAATTATTAAAAACTCTGTACAACATATAACAGCTTAATCATCTTTATAAGCAAAAACTACGGCAGTTGCAAAGAGATACAGAAACACACTAATAGACTAGGTGTGATGGCTCATGCCTGTAATCCCAACATTTTAAGAAGCTGAGGCAGGAGGATGTCTTAAGCCCAGATGTTTTGAGACCAGTCTGGGCAACATAGCGAGAGCACATCTCTACAAAAAATTTATTTAAAATTAGCCAGATGTGTTGGTATGTGCCTGTGGCCCCAGCTACACAGGAGGCTGAGGTGGGAGGATCACTTGAGCCCAGGAGTTAGTGAGCCATGACCATACCACTGTACTTTAGCCTGACCAATAGAGTGAGACTATGTATCAAAAAACAAAAACAAAAAGAAATACACTAATAATACGGAATTTTAATACAGTATTTTCACTATAAGACAAAGCTACTGTATTAAAAAATGATACATACACACATTCCAAATCTTATATCCTGATTATTAACAGATTACATCTCCTAAAGCACATAAAATATTCACAAAAATTGATCACTTTATTTTACAAAGGAAGCACTGTTATTTTGTAATAAATTAGAAAAATATTATAAACACATGCTCTGACCACAATGCAATAAAACTAGATGTTCTACTTTAAAACTCTTGAGTACAGGAGGAAATATAATGTAAAAACGGAAACTCTCAAATATAAAGAAAGTAATATACATATGAATATAGGGAATATTCCTAAACCAATAATTAAATAATCTACAACCTTTAAGTACATCTATGATAAAAATGAAAGCATGAAAATAAATGAATTAAATTCCCAATTCTTTTTAAAAAATTCAGAAATTTCTTTTTAAAGGAAATAATAGTATTTTTAAAGGAAACAGTAAAATAAGAGCAGGAAAATGTGGTAAAGAATAAAAGAACAGTCAATCCAGTTAATCAAAATCCTAGGTTTTTAAAATAAAAAATTTACTGCCTAACACTCAAGAAAGAGGGAGAAAGCAAAAATATTCAAAACAAGAATGAGAAAGCGGAAATCATAAAACAACAAAATTTTAATTACAGTAAGCAACTACTTTATAAACTTTTACATAAATAAATTTGAAAAACCTAGATTAAACAGATAACTTCTAAGGAAAATCGTTTTCCAAAAATGACCCGATAAGAGAGATAAATTTTCCTTAGAAAAAAATAGAGAAAGTTATCAAAAACAACACACACATGCCAGGTCCAGATGGTTTCACAGAGGAATTCCATAAAACCCTCAATGATACTACATGATGTATTCTAAAGCATAGAAAACCGAGAAAATAGCCAAGTTTATTTTATAAAACAAACATAATGTTGACACCCCAATTTGATAAACAATACAAAATTTAAAAACTATAGACAAATACAATCTATAAATATTTTAAATGCTAAATAAAATATTAGCAGATTAAAATCAACAAAGCTAAGGATTAAAATGGTATGATTATCTCCATAGATGCTAAAACATCATTTGGCAAATTCAGCATCCAATCCTGATTTAAATATACACATACACTCAAGAAAACAGAAATTGTTGAATACTCTCTAACATGGTGATAAAGCCAACATCTTACACAATGTAGAAATACAGGAAGTAATTAAAGAAACAAACAAGGCAGGGCCAACGCTATCTAACACTGGACTAGAGATGTTAACCAAAGATAAGAGATGACAATTATGAGGCAGAAGTATTGTAAAGACAAGATATAATTACATTAAAAAGTGTCTGCAAGGCAAAAAAGAAAAGAAAAGAAAAAAAACCCAAAAATGACAACCCATAAGCTAGCTCAAAAGACAACAAAGAGGCAGAAGATGTTTGCAGTATATATCATACTTAAATGGTTAATATTCCTAATACATAAAGAACTATTTAAAAACCCAGGAAATTAAGCGGGAAAGACCAACACCCCAAGGAAAAAAAAATACACAAAGGATGTCAACAGTCAATTCATAAAAATAAATTTTAAAATGGTCCTTATCAAAAGAGAGAGACTAGAAGTAATGATACACAAGGAGCAATAAGCATACCAAGTGGATTTTCAATATCACTGTCCACCAAAAAGGCCCTCAGAGAAATGTCTAGGTCTTGGGCTAGGACAGGCAAAGTAAAAGATGAGCCTGGGACATTTTTATCAGCCAGAAAAAAAAGAAAATACTAACACAAGGATGAAAACACATCAAAAAGACATGGGAACCAATTTAAAGACACTCCCGTGTGCCTTTGGTGTTCAATAAATTAAACATCAAAATGATGTGAAGAAACGAATAAAGAATCCACTCGTTAATGCTAGTATTAACATACAAGCTCGAGAGAGCTTTTACAGTGAAATGTCAATTAATAAATGTAGAAGATGGCGTTAGAAAATTCCCACTTGGCCACTTTTTGTTTTATAAAATACACTTGGTTAATTCCTTGGGTTTCTATGCTCTAGAACATGTAGTATCACTGGAATCAAATGGTCAAGGTTTCATTAATAAAGCATCTGGGCATACACGCACACGTGTGTTGTTCTTGAGAGCTTCCTCTATTTTCTCAAATGCTATCACAGTAACAACTGTGATAGAATCATCAATGGATACTAAAATTCATGGGTGAAAGTTTCATAAGAAACAAGCTATATAAATAACAGAATGCAGGTGTAATGCTGCTCAAGTTCATCCATTACCATCCATTAATAATGCAAAATTGCCCTCTAAATTCCCTGTACAAAACTTCTAAGATTAAAAATTATAATACTTTATGAGATTTCAACAAAATAACTTTAACATAAGAAAAGAATAAATTTGTCTTCTACAATTTACCAAAATATGAGTCTAGACTCTAGGGAACAAAAACAAATATTAGCTAATAAGAACAAGAATTTTCCAAAATGTATACTAAAAAATGCAAAATAAAGTAATATTCCCCAATGAAACTTGAGTAAAATATATTTATAAAAAGCTCACTTTACGGACTGGAGTGAAATAGCCAGGAGAGAGTTAAGTGGTAAATTATGTTGTATCATTATTAAACAGAAGAAAAGGGAATTTTTTTTCTTCCATCAAAATCATCCATAAACAAGAATTTATATTTTTTTAAAGTAAGAAAATATACTGATCATAACCTACTGTGATAGATGCTATAACAGCAACATTTGTAATAAACAAAGGCCTATGTTTTAAATCTATAGCTTAAGCAACACGGTGAAACCCTGTCTCTACTAAAAAATAGAAAAAATTAGCCAGGCGTTGCGGCCTACACCTGTAGTACCAGCTACTCCAGGAGGCTAAGGCAGGAAAATTGCAAGAACCCAGGAGGCGGAGGTTGCAGTGAGCTGAGACGGCACCACTGCACTCAAGCCTGGGCGAAAGAGGAAGACTCCGTCTTAAAAAGTAACAACAACAACAACAAAATCTATAGCTTAAAAATTATGCCTAAGTAAACTGCTGGCATAGCTCAGAGATACTGCAGGTTCAGTTCTAGACCACCTTAATATAGTGAATATTACACTAAAGCAAATCACACAAATTTTTGGTTTCCCAGTGCATATAAATGTTATGCTTAAACAATCCTGCAATCTACTAAGTATGAAATAGCATTACATCATAAAAAACAACGTGTATACCTTAACTTAAAAATGCTTTATTACTAAAAACTGCTAATGCTCATCTGAGCCTTCAGTCAGTCCTAATGTTTTTGCAGGTGGAGCATCATGCTTAGATATTTATGGCTGCTGACCAATCAGGGTGGTAGTTGCTGAAGACTGAGGTGGCTGTGGTAATTTTAAAAAATAAGACAACAATAGAGTTTGCTGCATCAATTGACTCTTCCTTTCAGGAAGATTTCTCTGTAGCATGCGAGGCTGTGTTTCATAGCATTTTACCCACAGTAGTACTTCTTTCTAAATTCCTCTTAAACCCTTCTGCTGCTTTAACTAAGTTTGGGTAATATTCTAAATCCTAATCCTTTGTTGTCATTTCAGCAATGTTCATGGCATCTTCACCAGGAGTAGAATCCATTTCAAGAAGCCACTTTCTCTGTTCATCCATTGGAAGCAACTTCTCATCCATTAAAGTTTTATTAGCAGCAATTCAGTCCCATCTATAGGCTCCTTTTAAATTGTAGTCCTTTTGCTGTTTCCACCACATCTACAGTTACTTTCTGCACTGAAGGCTTGAATCCCTCAAAGTAATCTATGAGGGCCGGAATTAACTTCTTCCAAACTCCTGTTCCTGTTGATATGAATGTTCTTAACAATATCTAGAATGGTGACTCCCTTCCAGAACATTTTCAATTAACTTTACCCAGATCCATCAGAGAAATCACTACCTACATCTGGCAGCTATAGCTTTATAAAATGTATACTTAAAAAATGAGACTTGAAAGTTGAAATTACTCCTTGAACCATGGGCTGCGGAATGGATGTTGTGTTAGCAGGCATGAACAAAACATTCATCTCCTTGTATATCTCCATTATAGCTCTTGGGTAAACAGGTATATTGTCAACGAGCAGTAATATTTTAAAAGGAATCTTTCTGATCAGGTTTCAACAGCGGGCTTAAAATATTCAGTAAGCCATGCTGTAAACAGATATACTGTCATCTAGGCTTTGTTGTTCCATTTACAGAGCACAAGCAGACCAGATTTAGCATAATTTTCAGAGTAGTAAATGAATACTGGCCTCAATTTAAAGTCACCAGCTGCATTAGGCCCTAACAAGAGAGTTGGCCTGTCTTTTGACACTTTAAAGCCAGGCGTTGACTTTTCTCTAGCTATGAAAGCCCTGGATAGCATTTTCTTTCAATAGAAGGCTGTTTTGTCTACATTGGAAATCTGTTGTTTAGTGTAGCCACCTTCATCAATGATCTTATTTAAACCTTCTTGGATAACTTGCTGCTTCACCTTGCACTTCTATGTTATAGAAATGGCTTCTTCCTTAAACCTTATGAACCAACCTATGCTGCCTTCAAATGTTTCTTCTGCAGCTTCCTTAACTCTCTCAGTCTTCACAGAATTGAAGAGAGTTAGGAGCATCTCTAAATGTTGTGGCTGCTTTGACCTTCTATCCAGGCCACTAAAACTTTTTCCATATCAGCAATAAGGCTGCTTTGCTTTCTTATCATTCTATGTTCACTGGAATGAACTTTAATTTCCTTTAAGAAATTTTCCTTTGCATTCACAACTGTTTGGTGCAAGAGATCTAACTTTTAGCCTAGCTCAGCTTTAGACATGCCTCACTAAGCTTAATCATTTCTAGCTTTTGATTTAAAGTTAGACATGTGTTCCTTTCAGTTGAGCACTTAGAGGCCATTGTAAGGTTATTAATTGGCCTAATTTCAATACTGTTGTTCCTTGGAATAAGGAGGCCCAAGGAGAAAGAGAGAGATAGGGGAACTGCTAGTGATGCAGTTCAATCACACACAACATCTATCAATGATTCACCGTCTCACAGAAGTGCAGTTCATGGCACCCCAAAACAATTACAGTAACATCAGAGATCACTGAACACAGGTTATCATCACAGATATAATAATAATAATAATAATAATAAACTTGAAATATTGTGAGAATTACTAAAATGTGACAGAGACACAAAGTAATCACATGCTGTTGGAAAAATGGCATCAATAGACTTGTTCAGTGCAGGTTGCCAAAAAACTCCAATTTGTAAAAAACTCAGTATCTGTCAAGTACAATAAAGCAAAGTCCAAAAAAACAAGGTGTGGTTGTATGTACAAGTCAAATTTTGATTGAACAAAATTCTAATTTGACATAGTCAAACTATCAGTTATAGCAGTATTTCTCTAATTTTTTTCAAAAGCATGATAAATTTTCATAACAAAATTTTATACAGAATCTTGAAATGGAAATAAAAGCATAATTTCCCTGTTTGAAATCATTATGAAGTATCCAGAAAGTGGAGTATTCTACATGTCTTCCTTCCAGGTCTCTATTGGAAAATCTAGGTATCTAGAGTTTAAGCAAACTAGACTATAAAGGGTTCTTATTATAAAGATGCCAATTCAACTAATTGTAATAAGACTTTTTTTTTCAGTCCACTCACCTACATTCCACATACAGGCTTGTGATCTTACAGTGACACTTTATTCTAAGCATCTGAACACAAGGTGGACATTCTCCAGGGTGACATGGCAAAACACATGGGTGAAGACAACCTAGTGGCCGTGGCCTGGAGCACCCTTCTTCACAATGAAGGCATTCTGGGCCAGCCTGAAAAATAGCAAGAAATAAATCACCTAAGTACAAGGTAAGCCTAACATTTCTATATGTTAGAGTCATAAAATGTATATATCCCATTAAAATAAAGTACTTCTGCAGCTCTTAGAAACATAGTTAATCAAATGGTACATACTCTTATTTATCTTAAAAATATTCATATGAAAGAATAGCAAGATTCTCAATATGACTATTGTTCATATAGATTTTTTTTTTGCTTATAAACCTCATTAAGTCAAACTGCCTCATTTTTAAATGAAACTTAAAATGAACCTGACCATATAAAGTATCCCACTAAAAATGTAAATTACTTCCTAAAGAATAATCAGAGACAGACAAGAAAATACACAGAGTAAAAACGTTTATTCATTTCTATACAATAATCATCACTGAACTAAAGGAATCAATACATTGTTAACACATAAATTAAAAATCCAAAGCACTCAACAGCTGGAAGATAATTATCCCATCTTGCCAAAGAGAAACACATATAGAATGAAAAAAGAATGACCAGTAGTTTATATTTTAATGCATATCAATGAACTAAAGCTAAATCACATTTTACAAATAAATGTGTACCTCAACGTAACTTAAGGCACCTCCCTTTTCTCTAGTGATTTAATAATTTAACTAGCATTAGAATCTACTAAAAAAGGTTAAAAATACTTGTTTCAGGATATGGTTTGTTTTCTCAGGTCATACTTGAGGTAAAATAAGAGAGCTATAGACATGGGTATTAAATGTTAAAGGTGAAACGTTTTTATCATAATTCCAAAGAGAAGCCATGATTACAATAGTTATTATGATAAAATTCTAAGCTATTTTTTTACATATAGGATTAAAAAGAAATACTGTTTCAAATTATAAAAATATTATTTTATAAATAATTTTTATTTTTAAAAGGCATATTCATTTATTCCACAAATACTCAATACTTACGTCCCAGGCATTGTTCTTAGCACTGGAAAGAAATGAGACAGGCCCCTGGAACTTACCTTTATATGAGGAGGTAAGATTATGAATATAATATCTTGGTAACTAATCTGAAGAAAGATAAAGCAGGATAAGAAAGAGTGATGATACCAACAAGAATGAAGCCTGCCTGATAAAGATCACATGTGAATAGAAACCGAGTTAAATGAGGGAGAGAACCATCAGAATAGAGAGTTCCAAAGGAAAAGAACAAGTACAAAGGCTCTAAGGAAATACAAATGTGGAATGTTCAAGAAACTGGAAGAACAGAAGCAGAAGTGAGTAAGCAAGAGAGTGATGAGTAGTTAGATGAAAGCTGGGAAAGACAGGAGTGAGATCATTATTGAGCCTTTATAGGCCACTGAAAAGGATTTAAATTTTGGCCTGAGAGTGACTGAAAACTATCAAAGGATGTGGAGCAGGAAGATGATACCTGATTTACATTTTTTAAAAGATTAATCTGGCTGATGCAGTAAAACACAGTGAGAGTTGAAAGGCTGGTTAGGAAACTACTGCAGAAATCTAAGTCAAAGGTGATGGTGGCTTAGATGAGGATATTAGTGCTATAGGTTACGAGAAACTGTCAGTGTCAAGATCTATTTTGAAGATAAACCTAGGAGGATTTTCTTTGGAAAAAACGGACAAGAAAGACAAGAAAGAAATCAAGCATGATTCCTATGTCTTTGATCTGCACAAGTGGGTAAAAACGGTAAAATGACTTTCTGAAATGGGAAAGACTGAGCGAGTATTAGGCAACGAGTAACAAAATATGCAAAGAGAACCAAAGTTAACATAAAGAGTCTATTCCATTTGCTCTTCCTGACTATGTGGTACACCTACAATAATCTTCTATTTAAACGACAAGAGTAGAAGAGCACATTGGGCTGGGAGTTAAAAGATCAGGCATAATACTTTCTGATCTACTACTCTCCTGTTGCATAATCATGGACAAGTCACAGGGCTTCAGCTTCCCTATCTGCAAAATGAAAATTATACTTAGAATATGAGTTCCTTCCAGCTATGGGGGAAACAAAAAAATCACCGTTATCTTCCTGGATTACTTCCAATATCAAGTTCTACCTTCTAGGAAAGACTATCTTAGTTAAGAAATACAGAAAGTCTGTCCGTCAAATATCATATGTAGTTCTCATTTAAAAAGAAAAACCAAAGCGTTAACCCAGGAAGCAATTTTGGGATAATCCACCATAAATCTCTAACAGTCACATCAGCTTTGAAAATAAGCTTTTTCTGACTCACTTCATATTCTAGAAATCTGGGAGAGGAAAGCCATAGAACAGCTACACCCTAACTAGTTAAAATTATTTTGTATCATTATTGTTTAGTCTGATTTTACAATTCTAGTAACATTTTCGTTTTATCATGAGTACATTTTAGAGGGTCAAGGCATGGATCGATAAATCATAAGTAATACATTTACACATATGTTTGCACATGAACAAGAAGAATACCATGGGCATTTATGTTGTCATGTATTATAAAGACAAAAAATAACCTAACAATGCAACTAAAATTTTCAATAGCACAAGTCATATTAATAATTTAAATAGCTGTAAATTTAATGTTAATAATAAAGTGACACTTAAATTTTCCGGCCTATTTCTCATTTAGACACTAGTATTACAACACCCTATAGAATGGAAGTCTAGAAAAAAATTATTTTAAAAATAAAGTTTAACATCAGCTACATTTGTTTTTCCTTGTAAGGTGGCAATTTTGAGAGATATTTGAATAGCTAAGTTCTCACATGCTTGTAAAATGCTTTAATTATACACATAGATACACCATTCATCTGTGATGCCATTTATTTTAGTTTCCAACAAAAGATTGGGAATTTATTTAAATTTATTAAAATTATGAAAATCATTCATCCTGTGTGTCAGGCTTAACTTAGAGTAAAAGCTCTAGACTAAACTCAGATATAAATAATGAGAAATGGAGGTGATACTCCTGCCTACTATCTAAGAAGATATATAACCTATATATTTTTATCATAAAACTATATCCTATGTATTAACACAGGTATGGTATGTAAAGAGTTCCACATTAAAAGGCAACTATTATGAATTGGAATAAAGATACAGAACTATATACCCCAAGCTGCTGTCTTAGGAAAGGCAAGGAAGGAGAAGGGATGAGGGCAAAAATAGAGGAAGGAAGCTAAAGCAAAACAGAAAAATATTTATGGAATAATTGTTGAAAAAATGTTTCAAGAATACTATGGGCAGATATGCATTCAATCTAAGAACATTACCTTGTTTTTTCCAGTTGAGCCATCAATTTTGGTTACTTTGTGGCATTCTTTCATACATGTGTGATTCTGACAATCTAAGATTCTTCCACAAACTCTTTTACAAGAGTAGGGTCCTAAGGCATGGCATGGTAGTGGACTCACCTTTCAAAATAAAGCAAATCAGCACAGCACACAACACACAAAACTTTCTGGACATACTACATGCTTCCAAAATTACTCTGCTATCATTTGAGAACAAGTTTCACAAAGGCCTACTAAGTTTGCATGAATAATAACACTGATGATCAAAATATTGCAAAGTAATGAATGCCAAGAAGCAAAATGTTCTCCTCCTAAAAAGAAAATTCAATATAATTCTGTAGTAAATACATATACACAGTCTAATTCTCAAATAAAAGCGTTGCATATTTTTTAAATTAGTAAATTCTTGTACTCTTTATAACAGTAAAATAACAATACTTTGACTTTATTATTTCTGACAACTCCAATATAGAAAAGTTACACTAGTATATAATAGTATACATTATAAGCTTTACCTAAAATTTTGCACCTGTAACTCACCTCATGTTTCCCAAGACATTCTCTGTAAGGAAAGAATAAAATAAAATGAAAACATTACAAATTATACAAAAATAATACCTAAAGAGGCTAACTCTAAGAACAGTAAAAAAAATAAACACATACGGAAATAATAAGCAATTACAGTTAAGTTACAGGATACAAAGTTAATATACAAAGGTCAACTGATTTCCTGCATAGTAGCAATGAACTGTTAGAATCTGAAATTAAAAACATTATTAGCACAACAAATGAAATACTTGGGTATGAATTTAACAAAATATATGCAAGATCTCTATGAGAAAACTACAAAATACTTATGAAAGAAATCAAAGATTTAAATAAATGAAGAGATATTTCATGTTGACAGATATGAAGGCTAAAAATTATTAAGATGTAGTTTCTTCCCAATTTGATCCAGATTCAACATAATTCCAATCAAAATCCCAGCAAGTTATTTTGTATATGTCAACAAACTGATTCTAAAGTCTATACGGAAAGATAACAGACCCAGAACAGCTAACACAATACTGAAGAAACCAAAGTCAAAAAGACTGATGCCACCCAACTTCAAGAGTTACTATAAAGCTACAGTGATCAAGACAGTGTGGTACTGATGAAAGAACAGGCAAATGGAAGAAAACAGTCCAGAAATGGAACCACACAAATCACAGTCAACTGATCTTTGACAAAAGAGCAAAGCCAATTGAATGAAGAAAGGATATGCTTTTCAATAAATAGTTGATGCTGGAACAAATGGACATCCACTTGCAAAAAAATCTAGACAGATCCTACGCCTTTCACAAAAGTTAGCTCAAAATGAATCACAGATCTAACTGTAAAATGCAAAACTATAAAACACAATCTGGGTACTCTGAATTTAAGACAACTTTTTAGATATAACATTAAAAGCACAATCCATGAAATAAAAATGAATGATAGATGTCATTAAACTAAAAATTACTGCTCTGAAAAGAACATTTAGAGAATGAAAAGCCACAAAGGATGGGTGTAGTGGCTCATGCCTATAATCCCAACACTAGGAGGCTGAGACAAGAGGATCATCTGAGCACAGGAATTTCAAGACCGGCCTGGGCAACATAATGAATCTCTACAAATATAAAAATTTTAAAAATTAGCTGGACACGATCGTGCAAGCCTGAAGTCCCAGCTACTTGGAGGTTGGAGGTAGGGCTGAGGTTGGAGGATCATTTGAGCCCAGAAGGTTGAGGCTGCAGTGAGCTATGATGAAGCCACTGAACTCCTACTCCAAAGTTGGAAAAGCCTGGGTGACAGAGCTGAGATCCTGACTCAAAAACAACAACAACAAAAGATAAACCACAACTGGCAAAAAATACTTGAAAAACTCACAGCTGGTAAAGGACTTGTCTCCAAAATATACTCAATAAGAAAACAAATAATGCAATATAAAAATGGGCAAAAAGGAACAGGAAGTTAAACATTGTATGTTCTCACTCACGTAGAAGCTAAAAAGTTTATCTCGTAGAAATAAAAAGCATAATAGTTACAGGGTGGAAAAGGTAGAGGGAAGGGGAGATAAGAGAGATTTGTTAAAGGACAAAATTACAGCTAGATAGGAAGAACAAGTTCTGGTGTTGTATAGTTATCCTACAGTGCTATAAAACTATTGTTATCTATTGTCAACTATAGTTTCTACTGTTAACTATCGATAACAATAGTTACCTATAACAATAGATATCTACAGATATCTATAACTATAGTTACAGAAAAGAGGATGCTGAATGTTCCCAAAACAAATAATAAATGCCTGATATGATGGATATGCTAATTGCCCTGATCCGATCACTATATATCACATTGTATATACTGAAACAGCATGTTTCTTATAAATATGTACAATTATTATGCATCAATTAAAAATAGAATGACTAAAATCCAAAACACTGACAATATCATATGTTGGTGAGAATGTAGAGAAACAAAAATTCTCACTCATTGTCATGAGAATACAAAATGATTCAGACCCTTTGGCAAACAGTTTGACGGCTTCTTACAAAGCTAATCAAAGTCTTACCATGTGACCCAGCAATTACACTCCTAAGTATTTACCCAAATGAGGTGAAAGCTTATGCCTACACAAAAATCTGCACATAAATGTTTATAGCAGCTTTATTCTTAATTGCCAAACTTGGAAGCAACCAAAATGTCCCTGTATGGCAAATAGGTAAACAAACTATGGTACCTTTATACAATGGATTATTATTAAATGATAAAGGGAAATGAGCTATCAATCCATGAGAAGACACAGAGTAACCATAAAACCATATTGCTAAGTGAAGATGCCAGTCTGAAAATGCTGCACACCATAAAATTCCAACTATACGACATTCTGGAAAAGGCAAAACTACAGAGACAGTAAAAAGATATGTGGTTGCTAGGAATTTGAGATGGGGAGGGGAGAAGAAGGTTGAACAGGTGTAGCACAGGGCATTTTTAGGGCAGTGAAACTATTCTGTATGAAATCATAATAGTAAGTACATGACACTATGCATTTGTCAAAACCTACAGAACCATACAACACAGAAAGTAAACTCTAATGTAATCTATGGACTTTAGCTAATAATAATATACCAATATTGGTTCCTCAACAGTAAAAAATGTATCACTAATGAAAGTTGGTAATGGAGAAAACTATGTGTGGTATGGGGACATGCATAGGAACTCTCTATATTTTCTGTGCAATTTTCTCTGTAAACCTGAACATTTTATTAAAAAATAAAGTCTATTTAAGAAAATAAACATCATTTCCCTTTCCAGGGACTGGTTTAAAAATGGTCTAATGAAATGTGAAAAGAGTTATCCTGTGGAGCTTTGGAGAAGTTTCCTTATCCTTAAAAGAAAAAAAGAAAAGGTGATGATGATGACAGACAGAAGGCATATACATTTCAATTTCTCCCTTTGGAAATTTTCATGTCTTGATTGCGAAGTTAACAGAGAGGCAAACAGCCTGAGGTCAAAGATGACACACTAAGGAAAACAAAATGGAAAGACAAGCTGAGCTTTTGATGATGTGTAATTGAATGAACCAAATTAACCAACTATAGAGCTATTCTGTTTCCAGTCTAATTTTGTGAGGCATAAATATTACTGTGCTTTTTATTTAGGTTTTCATTTAGGTTTTACAGTTTCTACTGTACAAATCTTACATTCCTTTTATTGAATTTCTTAAACAACATGTTCTTTTCACGCTATATAAGTAGAATTGTTTTCTTAATTTCATTTACAGATTGTTTGCTTCCAGTGTACAGAAGTACTACTGGCTTTGTATACTGATGTTTCTTGCAAAAGTAATGAACTCATTAAGTAACTGTAACAGTATTTTTGAGGACTCCTTAAAACTTTTGACACAAGATCTTGTCACCTGATTTATCTTTCACAATGACATATTATGTGAACTGTGGGTTTTTCACAGATGCCCTTTATCAGGTTGAGGAAATTATCTTTTCTTCCACACCTGAGTGTTTTTATCAAGAAAGTGTGTCAGATTCTGCCAAATGCTGCGCTACATCTACCAGCTGCCCTTTACTGATAAGAATTACACCAATTGGATGAGCACAGTGGCTTATGCCTATAATCCTAGCACTTTGGGAGGCCAAGCCAGGAGGATTGCTGGAGGCCAGGTATTTGAGATCAGCTTGGGCAAAATAGCAAAACCTCATTTCTATAAAAATTTTAAAAAACATCAGTCAGACATGATGGCACATGCTTTTAGCCCAGTTACTCAGTAGGCTGAGGCAGGAGAATCCCTTGAGCCCAGGAGTTTGAAGCTGCAGTGAGCTAGAAATACACCACTGTACTCCAGCCTGGGCGAGAGTGAGACCCAGGTATTACACTGATTGGTTTTCTTATGTTGAATCAACCTTATATTTCTGGGATAAATCCATTTGGTTACAGTGTATAATCTTTTTACATGGTACTGGATTCAATTTGTTATTATTCTGTGAAGAATTTTTGCATCTATATTCACATGTGATATTGGTCTGTAGTTTTCTTGTAATGTCTTTCTCTGGTTTTAGTATTAGGGAAATACCAGGCTTGTTGAATAAGGTGGGAAGTGACCTTCCTTAAGTGAAAGGATTGATGTAAATTCTTCTTTATACTTTGGTAGAATTCACAAGTGAACTCATCTGGTCCTGGGTTTTTCTTTGTGATAAATAATTACTAATTCAATCTCTTTAGTAGATTTTTCTGTTTCAATCTCTTCAGATTTTCTGTTTCTTCTTGAGTCAATTTCAGTAGTTTGCTGCTAAGCATTTGTTCACGCAATCAGTAACCAACAGAGTTGTAGGGGCTATACTAACATCAGACAAAATAGACTTTAAGTTAAACAAAAATTGTTGCTACATACAAAGGACATTTTACAATGATAAGGACCTCTGAAAATTCTCTCCTTACTGACATTGTTGTAACTATCATGAACCTCGTTATTTTATAAATAAACTGAGAAGGTATACAACTTATTAATAGGAGAAGTTGGTGGGAAGCTCAACCCTCAACTCAAGAGCTTTTACTCTAAGAGACAATCTGTTTTAGTACACACACCCCTTCCAGCAACACTTTCCAGTCAAATGAGAAAGAAAGACCATTGTAATCTAATATCATTTTTCAAACCTCTAGTAAACATGACTTAGTAATTCCAGGCAGTTTTTCTACTGTCAGATAGTATTTTATCCAAAGTAAGATTTCAAGCAAATTAACTGAATTAAATAATCTTAATATAAAACAGACTAAGTAAGGGCCAGACACAGTGGCTCATGCCTGTAATCTCAACAATACGGGTGGATCACTTAAGGCCAAGAGTTTGAGACCAGCCTGGGCAACATGGAGAAACCCCATCTTTACTAAAACTACGGAAATTAGCCGGGTGTGGTGGCGCATACCTATAGTCTCAGCTACTCGGGAGGCTGAGGCAGGAGAATAACTTGAACCCGGAAGAAGGTTGCAGTGAGCCAACATTGCACCACTGCACTCAGCCTGGGTAACAGAGAGGGAATTCATCACAAAAANAAAAAAAAAAAAAAAAAAAAAAAAAAGCAGACTAAGGATTTCAAAGGTAATTAAGTACTGTATAACTGGACAATAGTTTAGTGCCTATGAATTATAATATCAATGTCTCTTCTATTTCTCTCAAAGGAAAAATTTTAGGCCACTAATAATTCTAACATAGTAAGAGATATTAGCAATAACTTGGTTCCTCATGATTATAATTTAAGTCCTCAGTAAAAGAGTTAGTCTCAAATAACTGAATACCTACATGAAAAACCTCTGTGCTAACTTTACAACCCTCATTGATTGGTTAAATCTACAGACTAAAATTTCCCTATTTGTGCATATATCTCCAAACAACACTTTGCTTCCCAACTTGACTATGTGACCAATATACAAAAATATACATGCTATTTCAACTGGGAGGAATGTTGTGGAAATGATAGCTTTTAGAAGTAAAAAACAAACAAAACCAAAAATCCTCTCTTTAAAAGACCAATACACAAGAAATACCGATGTTTAATTTGGCATCTTAGCTGTAGACAACAGCCCCTTTTCCAATTTTATGTTGCTTCTAAGCATTCTGTGCTTCTTTTTTCCCTATACTCCATAATTTCTGCTGGAAGTATAAAAAATTCCAGGATTCCCTGTTACTACAGGTTCAGCTCCCTACAGCTCAGTTCCAGTTATTCACCAGCCCATCCGGGAAACTGCTTCCTTTCATTTCCAAGTCTTCCTTTAAATATTCCTCAAGTTTGCCTTATCTAAAACCTGGCTTTCTTCTGTCTTCAGGGAGCTTACACTCTAGTATGGGAATCATCAGGAAAACAAATGATGTTTCCTGAATTTGTTTTTATAACTGCATGTATAAGTTGCTATGGAAAGCTAAGAAGGGCATCAAGCTCTAACTAGGGGTAAAAACTCAAAAAAAGATACCTATAGGAGGTTTATAAGCAAGTATAACAAATATGTTTGGAAAAGAATGAAGCTTAAGACAGACTAGTTTACAGGCTAGGCTTGACATAATAATGAACTGAACTAAGAAAAAAGGGAGGTTGACTTCAGATATCCTTCAACCTATGTCAAAAGTTGTTTGTTTATTTGTTTTTTTTAATTGAAATTCTAATACTTACACAGGAATAGGAACTTGACATGGAGGACACGGTAATGCAGTCTGAATAAATGCTGGCTCTGAAGGCTGTTCCCAAGGGCCTGTAGGCTGGTGCTACAAATAAAATACATAATAATATTAAGTCAGAGAAATTAAATCATATGGCCATTTTAAGAATCTACGAAAATAGTTCCATGTATCCTCTGCTCAAGCAGGTTGAAATTTTTTCAAATTGTGCTTACTGAAATACATCATTTCATCTGTATTAAATGAGATTATTCCCCTCCACACACATTTGATATTAATAACTGAGACAGAATCCAGTTTATCAATGGTAGAACACAGGCAGTGCAGCCTCTTTCACCTCCAATAAGAAAATGAGAAAAAGATGTAAACTCCAACATCTACCAATTGAACATAATCTCTATTATTTTACTCACAGTTGCTCCTCAGCACCTAAAAAAATGCTTGATACTTAGTAAGGGCTCAATAAACATTCATGAGGCCGGGCACAGATGCCTCATGCCTATAATCCCAGCACTCTGGGAGGCGGAGGCAGGCAGATCATTTGAGGTCAGGAATTCAAGGCCAGCCTGACCAACATGATGAAACCCCATCTCTACTAAAAATACAAAAATTAGCCAGCCACAGTAGTGGACACCTGTAATCCCAGCTACTCAGGAGGCTGAGGCATTAGAATCACTTGAACCTGGGAGGTGGAGGTTGCAGTGACCAAGATCACACCACTGCACTCCAGCCTGGGCAACAGAGTGAGACTCCAACTCAAAAAATAAATAAATATTCATGAATATTTATTTTAAATACTATTAAATAAAATATTAAAAAGTGAACAAATCTTTAAGATAAGGTTATAGAAGATATCTATAACCCTAAACCACAATATATGAAGGAGGACTGCCAAATTCATCTATATCATGATCACAATGTAACTAACACTGTATTTGCAAACATTGTTTATTGGTTTCTCTTCTTTTCTATACTGAGAGTTGCCTAAAACAAGAAAATCAAGTCTTGATTACCTTGCACCCTACTCCATGCACAGTGCTTCCCAGTAAGTGCTTGGTCATTGCTCGTTGAGAGACTAAGTAAAAGCAAGAAGTACAATCCATAGCAATGCACTATTTCTTTAATAGCATTATTCCCTTACCCTGCCAGTCTGCTTTATTAATGCTTGATCATGACATGGAGCAGGACACAAGTGACCACATTTCTCCAAAACTTTTTGGCAAGGTTGATGACATGGTGGACAAGAGCCAAAGTGACAGCGATGTTTCTCTTGACTTATATGATGACAAGTTGGTGGTCGACTAAATCATAAAGTACAATTTTCAAAAATTACTTTTGATATTGAACAATTACATCTAAAGGACAATTATCTATTTACATTATCGTCTGATTCCATATTGAACAAGTATACTGTGAATATTAATATTTTAAAACACTAAAGCAAAATTAAATTAAAAGTCGATATGAATTTAAATTTGTACAACAACAGATGGAAGCTTGTGCAAAGCTTCAAACTCACCTGCATTGCTCCTTACACTTGGGTGGTCTTGTGGTCCTTTCTCGGCCACAAGGCACTGTTACCTTAGTATTGCCACAATTACACTTCACATCTACGGTTTCTGGACAGGGATAGCAACTGCCTGAAAAAAAAGTCTGATAATTAAAAAGTTTCCTTAAATACCCAAATGCCTATCACACATAAAGTTAGTATATTCACACAAGGAGAAACTCTACAGCAAAAAATGAAGAAAACTACAACAACATGAATGAATCTTACCACAAAATATTGAGCCAGGCACAAAGAGTACATAGTACATGATTCTATTTATATAAAGTGAACAAGAAAAACTAATTTCTACGGCTCAAAATCAAAGTGATGGTTATGAAGGACGCAAGACGGGTGTTGAAAATTCTGGTAACGTTCTGTTTAATGATGTAAGTTTTGGTTACTGGCTATGTTCAATTTGTAAAAATTCAACAAGCTGTGTACTTTTGATCTGTAACACTTTTCTCTCTTTTATGGAGGGAGAGCGGGGGACAGGGTCTCACCCTGTTGCTCAAGCTGAGTGCTGTGGCACAATCATGGCTCACTGTGCAGCTTCAACTTTCTGGGCTCAAGCAGTTCTCGCACCTCAGCCTCCCAAGTAGCTGGGACTAACAGACACGCACCACCATGCCCAGCTAGTTTTTGATTATTTGTAGAGGTGGGGGGGATCTCACTATGTTTCCCAGGCTGGAACTCTTGGACTCAAGCAATCTTCCCACCTCAGCCTCCCAAATGCTGGGATGACAAGTGTGAGCCACTGCAACTGGCCCCTGATTCATAATACTTTTCTCTCTGTACACTGGTACCTCAATAAAGTTTTAAACATTTCTCTAAAATTTGCTAAAACTTCTGTTCTAAATAACAAACTGAACACATTACTCATTCAAAACTAAAACAAGCAAAAATGGATTTAAGTCTTTGGAAAATCTAACATTAGCAATAATATCTTTGGCCTATTTTCAAACATCTATCAAAGTACACAATTTTTAGACAAATTCTCAATAACTTTTCTTTCATTACCTGATTTTGGTTAGTAGCAAGGAATTTTCCACTATTTGTACTTTGTGAAAGACTAAGAACTAAGCCACCACTTTAGGCTATAATCCCAAACATATCTCTTTGAAACATAAAAAAAGAGTTATTTTTGTTTTAGCTTTCTACACCGTTTTGTTATGGATGGCAGAAATATAAAAAAACAAAATCAAAGAAATCTTTAAAGCAAGCTATAAAGTTCCCTCCAAGACGTTCTGTCATCATCTTAAGGGATTCCTTCCCGCTCTAGTTTTCCCAGTAAGAAATTCTATCAGAAACGAAATAATGAGGGAATAAGAGTTTTCAATAAAGAAATGAATATTTTATAGAGACTACTGCCTAGGTGTCAGGACCAAGCAAAACATGGACCAGGAGTTAACCTGATCAAAAAAGATTAATAATGGACAATACCCTGGCTTACATGCCTCTAGAAGTTCAAAATAGTTCCCTAAAACAAATACAAATTAAGAATTATAATTCAAATAATGAGCATAGAAAAAGAGAAAATTAGTGGTAAAAGCATCATAGGGTCAAACATAACATTTATTATACAGAACACCAAATGTGTTTTGACAAATATATTACTGATGTTAATACAAGTTATCCTGATGCACATGATCATGTTTTATTCTGATTTTACCTAAAGAATGACATGTTGTGGTTTTTTTTTTTTTTTTTTTTTTGGCGGGGTTTTTTTTTTTTTTTCTTGGTTTGTTTGCGTTGGCGCAATCTCGGCTCACCGCAACCTCCGCCTCCTGGGTTCAGGCAATTCTCCTGCCTCAGCCTCCTGAGTAGCTGGGATTACAGGCACGCGCCACCATGCCCAGCTGATTTTTTGTATTTTTAGTAGTGACGGGGTTTCACCATGTTGACCAGGATGGTCTCGATCTCCTGACCTCGTGATCCACCCGCCTCAGCCTCCCAAAGTGCTGGGATTACAGGCGTGAGCCACCGCGCCCGGCCAACATGTTGTATTTTTAAAGTTAATAGTGATATTTAAGTCTGTTCTCATTCAGCATATATCAATTTCTACACTTAATAATTTTTTGTTCATCTTCAGAAGAGGAACTTATCAAATATAACCTTTTTGCTATTCTAAACTACAGTATCACTTTTTCAAAAATTAAATCTTGAAAATAGGGATAATTTCTCTAAACAGTCTCAATATTGACCAACAGAATTTATTATAGATATCTATACAGCATAACAGATTTTAATTATGACTTTCAAAATAAAAAAGCCGTATACAGGCCAGGGACAGTGGCTCACACCTGTAATCCCAGCACTTTGGGAGGCCAAGGCAGGCAGATCAAGAGGTCAAGAGATCGATCCTGGCCAACATGGTAAAACCCCAGCTCTATGAAAAACACAAAAATTAACTGGGTGTGGTGGTGCACGCCTGTAGTCCCAGCTACTTGGGAGGCTGAGGCAGGAAAATCGCTTGAAACTGGGAGGCAGAGGTTTCAGTGAGCCGAGATTGGGCCCCAGCATTCCAACATGGCAACAAAGTGAGACTCTGTCACAAAAAAGAGCAGTATACAGAGACTATAACTATACTGACCAATACCACTTAATAGGCAAAATAGGCATGATTCGGGTAGTTCTAAAACTATAAACACATCCTGAACTTAAAAAAACTGTAAATCAAATTTTCATATATCCACAACACGAATATACAGTATCTTCCCCCCATAAATTACTATATAATTCTGATTATGAAGGAGTCTAGAATGATGAAAAACTGGTATGAAATTATGATTCTACATTCTTACATAACTGTAAATGAAACAAATGTTGAGAGTTGCACAATAGTATCTTCCACATACTTTCCAACAGGGAAAATTTTGTTCTGACTAATAAGCTTTTTTAAGGATTAATAAGAATCTTAAAAAAAAAAAAACTCTACCAAAAAAATATCAAACCTGAATCTGATCAAACCTCTAGATCCAATTAACAGGTTATAGAAACTACAGATGACAGAGGAATATGTTGAATAATACCACAGAGAGACACTCTGCAAAACACAGACTCTGAGAAACTAAATAAAGCAACCTAGTTTCTTCAACAAATTAAGTCACAAGGGGGAAAAAGGACACAGAGGATGGAAATTATAAATTAAAAGACTTTAGAGACATAACCAATTACAATACAGGTATTGATCGACTTACGACCTATGCAACTTACGACCATTTGACTTTACGACCACAATCGCTAGCCACGACTGCTCCACGTCTGGCAGCGCAAACGTTGCCCAGCTGGGCGTATGACAGTGTGGACCAGCTTCCGGCAGCACTACCATCTCCGTGTACACCATTTCAACTGTACATATAGCCTACTCAACTTACAGCCAAATCATGTTACGACCGGTCCGTGGTCCCGACCGTGGTCATAAGTCAAGCACTAGCTGTATGTCAATTTTAAATTATAAATTAAAAGATTTTAGAGACATAACCAATTACGATATGTCAAATTTATTAGGTTTTTGACTCTATAAACTGAAGTAAAAAATGAAATTACTTATAAGACAACAAGAAATTTGAACACCAGATATTTGCTGATATGAAGAAATATGTTAGTTATGTTTAGGTTAAGAATCCATCTTTTAGAGATGAATACTGAAATATTTATGGGCTTTGCTTCACAATAAGAGAGAGGGAAATGCTTCCAACACTTCTCTACTAAGTATGATATATGCTCTCACCTTTTGGCAGATACTCTTTATCAGGTTAAGGATATGTCTATTTCCAATTAAACTATTATCATATATAGATGTTGGATTTTATCAACCATTTTTTAGACATTTATCAAGGCGGTCTCATTTCTCCTTTGATCTTGTAATGTGGTAAATTACATAATATTAGATTTAGTACTGTCAAACCAGTTATACCACAGAGATGTAATTTGCAAAAATCTGCAAAAACTCAATGGGTCAGTGATGTAATGACTATAACAGAAAATAAAATCTTTCTAGTGTTGGTGAGAACATAGCTAAAAAACTATTTCTAAACTTCAATGACAAATCAAAGAACACCTATAGAAAATGTCTATAGGATAAATAGAATCTGACACTTTTCCTAATGTGGAAGGAATCTAGTATAATGGAAATATCATAAAGATTGGGTTCACATCCTGACTCTGCAACTAGTTCTATTAACCTTGGGCCAATAGTCTCCTGGCCTGTTCCACATAAAAAATAATAGTAGTTCCATACATGCTGCAAGATTTCTGAAAGGACTGAGAGGTCAACTAAGGAACAATTCAGTAGTTTGTTCTAGGTATTAAACTACCAAGTGGCAGAGTCTAGCCTTAAACCTAGGATTTCTTACTCTAAGTCCATGATCTTTCCAATACTCTACACCATATCTCAGTAGATTCCATTTCATATAAACATAATCCAAATAAATGAAGTTAACTCTGTTTTTAATGTCTACCAATAACTTAGAACATAATTCTCAAAGTGTAGTCCAGGAACCCTAATGATTCTTGAGACCCTTTCAGGTCTGCGAGGTCTCACATGCATACAGTTTTCCAGAAGCTAGTGACAAGTGATATCACAGCAGATTTAATGCAGAAGCATGTATGTGAATCCAGGTATTTTCTGTTAAGCTAGACATTAAAGACATTTGTAAGAATGTAAATTTTTCTACTTTTCTCAGAAAATAGTTATTTTTCATAAAAATATATTACTTGTGTTAAGACATAATGGGTTTATTATTGCTATTTTTTTAAATATTACATTTTATTTTAATTTCAAATATAATCAATGTCAATGAATAAAACTGACATTAACAAAAGCCCTTTGGGGACAAAAAGAGTGTAAAGGGGTCATGAGATCAAAATGTTTAAACATCGCCAGCTTAGGATATATCTAATCCTTTGCTAGATTTAACTCCATATAAGTATATAAAATTCAGAATAAAACTCAAAACTCTATGAACACCTTAATTAAAAAACTGTGTGGGGAAGGTTAGAAAGTAGAAAACAGTATGGTGTTATAGAAAGGACAATACTTTTATATACAGAAATCCTGGGTTCAAATGTACTAGACATTTCACTTAGTAAGTCACTGAATCCTCTTAAGCGTCAACCTCTTTGTCCATAAAATAGGGACACTGGCAAACTACCTTACCTCCTTCTCAAGGTTAAGAGGGTCAAGTAAATGAAAAAAAAAAAAAAAACCACAATGTCAATACAAACACAAAATCATAACTATTGTTAAAGTTTACCTCTGTGGCAGACAGATGGACACTTATGGTTTCTACATCCTAAAGTCCGTCCACAGTTTTGATCACAAGGTGGACAGTTTCCAGGGCAACACTGAAGAGAAAGCAATATATAAAGAACAGGTAATTCAAAAACCCATGAATAATGGGCATGTCATGACTAGTCACAGAACTTATGGAAAGCAAAAGATATACTTTTCACTAAAAGAATGAAAGTATTCAAGAGTATCAACATTCTTCTGGTAAATAAATATACTTCACTAAGAACTTACAATGACCTAATTTAACAAATCAAGCTAAATTTTCTTAATTATTAATGACTCAATTATTCTATGACTCAGACATTTCCATCAGATAATTTCATTCCTTTATCTATGCAGAGACTAATAACATTAGCCAAATGAATGTCAACTCAGGAAAACAATTAGTCTGGCTATTTAAAAAAAAATTTTTTTTTTTTTGAGACAGAGTCTCACTCTGTTGCCAGGCTCCAGGCTGGAGTGCAGTGGCGCAATCTCGGCTCACTGCAACCTCCGCCTCCTGGGTTCAAGCAATTCTCCTGCCTCAGCTTCCCAAGTAGCTGGGACTATAGGCACGCGCCACCATGCCCAGCTAATTTTTTGTATTTTTAGTAGAGACGGGGTTTCACCATGTTGGCCAGGATGGTCTTGATCTCTTGACCTCGTGATCCGCCTGCCTTGGCCTCCCAAAGTAAAATTTAATTAGAACCAATTCAATGTACAGATTCACTTGGCAGTTATTTATTTTCTTTCTTTCTTTTTTTTTTCTTGAGACAGGATCTGGCTCTGTTGTCCAGGTTATAGTGCAATGGTACAATTTTGACTGACTGTAACCTCCACCTCCCAGGCTCAAGCCATGCTCCCACCTCAGCCTCCTGAGTACCTAATGCTACATGCACTACCCACCACATCCAAGTAGTTTCTGTATTTTTGGTAGAGATGGAGTTTTGCCATGTTGCCTAGGCTGGTCTCAAACGTCTGAGCTCAAGCGATCTGCCTGTCTTGGCCTCCCAAAGTGCTGGGATTAAAGGCATGAGCCACTGTTCCTGGCCTCATTTGGCAGTTATTTTCAAACCACAGAATCAGAGACTAAAGAAGAGAAGCAGAGATAGGCTACTTGCATCCAGCTTTCTTTGTCACTTCCCTGATTTCACGGACACTTCCCTGTCTGTGAAAATATAGCTAGCTATGACCTGTCCTAATTTTTCAATCATGGACACCAGGCAACTACTATAAGTCTATACTTCCATCTTAACTCTTTCCTTGACTTCTTACATGCCTAACTTTGGAAAGGAAATACAGACTACAACTGTCTTAAAGAAACGTATGGTTGTATATAAGAGAAAGTTTCAGTACATAAAAATACCTCAAAACAAAATATACATTATTTAAAAAGCAATTAACAGTCAATACAGCTTATTCTAAAAAATTAACCAGGCACAGTGGTGTGCACCTGTAGTCCCAACTATTCGGGGAGGCTGAGGAAGGAGAATCGCTTGAACCTGGGAGGTGAAGGTTGCAGTGAGCAGAGATCGCGTGACCGCACTCCAGCCTGAGCTAGAGTGAAACTCCAAAAAAAAAAAAAAAAAAAAAAAAAAGTCAATATACTTTAATCAATTAGACAAATGTTCATTGAGTAATACTATGTTCCTATCACTTTGCCAGTGCCAGTGGGGGGAAAGGTTATGTGGTCCATGACTTGAATAAGCCAACAGACACTTCTGTTTCAATGTATGATGTAGTAACAATAACCAGATTTACAGTCCTGTCTTAAACAACTAGAAAACCAGACAAAAGATATGAAGCTACAGTTGTCAGACATCAGATAATTAGGCAGCACAGACGACAATTCCTAACAGAAGGGAAACAAACAAGGCAAGCCCTGCAATGCCATCAGCTTAGACATGGAGTCTTCTGGCTATAGCATGAGGAAGATCGTAAGCAGAATCTGGCTATCTCACAAAGTTGAGTAGACAAAATTGATAGTTCAGAGAGGCCACTGTGGCTAGAATTTGTGGAGAGAAGGCAGCAGTACAGAAAAAGCTCTGGGGAACTCCGGAAAGAACTCCCTGGGTCTTTGGCTGAGTACTTGTCTGTGTGTGTGAGAGAGGAAACAACCCAAAAGCTGAGAAAGAACCACTGGAAATAGAAGGTAGAATAATTTCAAGAGATTGTACAAGGTGATGAAAAAGTCCGTGTTCATTACAGGCAGAGTAGAAGGACCTCCTAATACATGGGCATCAAGTAGAGTACTTAGAAGTTATTGCGTCAGTATTGGGGCCAAAGTAGCCCTAAACAAAAGAGTATTCTGGTCATACCTAAAAATATCAAGCCTCTAAAAGAACTAACAGGTTTTTAGTAATTTAACTTTGTCCCAGAATAAGGCTTAAAAATGTTTAAAGAAATACAAATAAACAAAAAGAACCAGCACCCAAAAATGTAAAGTTCACATTTAGAAACAATCAAATATTATCCAGCAGACAAAGAAGCAGAAAACATAACCCCCAAAAAGTAGAAAAATCAATAAACAGAAACAGACTCAGAAATAAGAGATGACAGAATAAGTACACAAGAACATTAAAACAGACATTATAAATACAGCCTATCTCACATTCAAGTAGATAGAGGAAGCATGAACATGCTAAGGAGAAGCATGAACATGCTAAGAAGAAACATGGAAGATATAAAAAAGACCCAAATCCAACTTCTAGAGATGAAACAAACTACTGAAAACTGGTGATAAAGACTGAGATCTTAATAACCAGCCAGAAAAAAAGAGACACAATCAGTACAGAGGAACAAATATAACAATCATAGAATACTACTCAGTGGAAAAAATGCAAGCTAAAAGATAGTAGAGCAATACCTTTTAAGTATGAGGGTAAAAACCGCCAAAGTAGAATTCTAAAGTAAAAATATTTTTCACAAAAACTAAAGAAAGGTATATTCAGACATACAAAGTTGAAAGAATTCATGACCAGTGCTATTAGAAATATTAAAGGAAATCCTTCAGAATAGAAAGAAAATGAAATGTGATAGAAAACTGAATCTATACAAAAAGATGAAAAGCACTTAAAATAAGTATGATGATAAACATCAAAGATTATCTTTTTCTTATTTTTTCAAGCTCTTTAAAAGATAACTGATTATTTAAAGCAAAAGTAAAGTCAATGTATTTGGGGCTTATAAAATACACAAATATAAAATGTATGAAAATCATACATTTCAGTGATCAGAAATAGTAATCAGAAACAGCTGGAGAATCAAGCTGAGAGGACAATGCACAGGACAAGAAACTCTCCTCATTTAAAAAAATTGGTACAATTCCCACTAATACAAAAATTACCTAGATTAAGGTTAATCTAGAATATTTATTAATATATTGCATGAAAACCAAAGCAAATGCCTGAACATTTTTTGAGAAACAATTCAAGACAGCACTTATTGAGAGCCCAAAATGGAAAAATTCAACAAAGTCTTTATATCAGGGATTTCCAAGCTTAAAACACAAACCTTTCTTCTACATTGATGCTTCTGACAGTCACGCATCTTAACACATTTAGTTTCACACAGATAAGGTTTATGACAAGGCATTCGTTTTGTATGCTTTCCACAGCGACAGTGCTTTTCCACTTCCTAGAAGAATAAAAGAAATGCTATTAAAATTGATTTTTGTTCGTATTTTTCCTCTTATTGCAACTTCTACAATTATTAAAATATGAAGAACAAAAATTTTAACACTAAATTTGTGTAACAAACTTCCAAACACCAATTTGAATTTCCTAAAACATTTGCTTTTATCTTACTTTGTTCCAGAAAGGACTGCATATAAATTTGTTATTAAATTTAGTAGAAAATTGATATTAAATAGTTAAACACACACACACACACACATAATAAAACTACTTACATTTCGTTACAACCATAACATCTGCACCACTTGTCTCAGTAAAGCCAAAAAAAACTGGAGTATCTAGTAAGCTAACTTGCTGACTTGGTACTCTGGTCAAAACCAAAATGACACATACAACTTTAAAGTCTCAAGTATAGGCCTCTACAGAAGTCTTGAACACCCAAAGTCATCCGTGAGGACTGGTATTAACTTCTTATGAACTCCAGTTAATGTTGATATTTTGACCTACTCTCCTTATAATGAATGAATGTTCTGAATGGCATCTAAACTGAGGAATCCTTTCCAGAAGGTTTTCAATTTACATTGCCAAGATTCATCAGAGGAATCATTATCTATGGCAGCTATGGCCTTATAAAATGTATTTTGTAAAAAATAGAACTTGAAAGTCAAAATTATCCCTTGATCCATGGGCTGCAGAATGGATATTGTGTTAGCAAACATGGTATAAAACAGCATTAATTTCTTTGTACAGCTCAATCAGAGATACTGGGTGATAAGGTGCATTGTCAATAAGCAGTAATATTTTGAAAAGGGTATTTTCCAATCGGTCAATCTCAAGAGTGGACTTAAAACATTCAGTAAACCATGCTGTAAAGATGTGCTGTCAACAGATAAGCTGTCATCTAGGCTTTGTTGTTCCATTTACATAGGCAGACTAGATTTAGCAAAATTCATAAGATCTCCTAGGAATTTTGAAATGGTAAATGAGCACTGCTTCAATTTAAAGTCACCAGCTACATTAGCCCTTAAGAAGAAAGTCAGCCTATATTCTTTGATGCTTTGAAGCTTTAAAAGTCCTAGATGGTATCTTGTTCTAGTAGAAGACTATTTCATCTCAGTTGAAAAATCTTTTGTTTAATGTAGCCACCTTCATCAATTACCTTAGCTAGATCATCTGGATAACCTGCTACAATTTCTACGTTAACACTTGCTGTTTCACCCTGCACTTTTGTATTAGGAAGAGGGCTTCTTTCCTTCATGAACCAACCACTGCTAGTTTCAAACTTTTCTTCTGCAGCTTCCTCACCTCTCTCAGTCTTCACAGAATTGAAATTAGGGCCTTGCTTTGGAGTAGGCTTTGGCTTAAGGTAATATTATAGTTACTTTGATCTTCTATGCAGATCTCTAAAACTTCCTCCTATAATAATAAGGCTGTTTCACTTTCTTCCTGTATTCACTGGAGTAGCAATTTAATTTCCTTTAAGAACTTTTCCCTTGCAATCACAACATGGCTATTTGATGCAAGAGGACTTTCAGCCTATTTCAGCTTTCAACTTGCCTTCCTCACTAGCTTAATCATCTCTAGCTTTTGATTTAAATGAGAAATCTGCGACTCTTCCTTTCACTTGAACATTGATGAAAGCCATTGTAGGGTTATTTATTGGCCTAATTTAAATATTGTTGTCTCTCAGGGACTAGGAAGGTCCAAGGAGAGGGAAAGAGGGAGGGGAATGACTGGTCAGTAGAGCAGTCAGAACACACATAACATTTAACCATTAACTTCACTGTCTAATATGAGCATGGTTTGTGGCACCCCCCAATCAATCACAATGGTAACATCAAAGATCACTGATCACAGGTTATCATAACAGATATAATGATAACGAAAAAGTCTGAAATAGTGCAAGAATTACCAAATATGACACAGAGACATGAGCATGTGCTGTTGGGAAAATGAAGCTGAAAGACCTGTTTTACAAAGGCTTATCATAAACCTTTGATTCATAAGAAAATGCAGTATTGGCAAAGCACAATAAAGTGAAATGCAATAAAATGTGGTATGCCTGTACTCTCCTGCTTCTTACCCGAATATTAGGTCACTAAGCTCATATAGATCATGATACAGATGTATATGAAAATAAGTAACAGGAAACAACCACAGGACAATCTCATTTGATATATTATGATAGGTAGCTCTTAAAAGTAATTATTACAGTAGATGACTAACTTGTCTACATGTTTCACAGGGACCTCGGTGACAACGCTGTGAACATCTATGGATTCCACATTCAAGAACTTTATCACAACTGTCTCCACAAGTTGGTACATCTTCCGTACAAGGCAAAGAAAACTCTAAAAACAGATAAAAAGTCAATATTAATAAGATACATTATTATTTAATATCAACAAAATGCCATGTTCTGCAGGTTCCCTGAGGGATGATAGCCCTTTCAGACTATGAATTTTTGTAACCACATAATCATTGGGAAAAATTAACTTTAATGAAAATAATTCCTAATATTTGTGGCATTTATAGTTTTTAAAAAGAAATTTGGCACAAGTTAACATCCTCAAGAAACACATTTTTATAGGCCACCTACTTCAGAAATAGTATCTAAAGAAATGAGTAAAGACTACACAAACCATGCATGAGGAATTTTGCTAATGTACAAATTTATTTAAAAAAACTTGCCCTTAACTACCCCACAAAGACAAAAAGAAAGATGTAGGCTTTAAAACGTTATAAAACTCAGGCCAGGTGCAGTGGCTCACTTTTAAAATCCCAGCATTTTGGGAGGCCGAGGCAGGAGGATTACTTGAAGCCAGGAGTTTGAGGCCAGTCTGCGTAACATAGGGAAATCCCATCTCTACAAAAAAAAATTTTTAATGAGCCAGGCATGGTGGCAGGTGCCTGTATTCCCAGCTACTGAGAAGGCTGAGGCAGGAGGATCACTTGAGCCCAGGGGTCTGAGGCTGCAGTGAGCTAGAATTGCACCACTGCACTCCAGCCTGGGTGACAGGATGAAAACATGTCTCTTAAAAAACAGTAACAACAACAACAAAATTATAGAACTCACCTATAACATAAAGATATCATGACAAATATTAGAAGTAGTCTTCTTACACATATGATGCTGTTATTTGTGGAGAGTCAAAGCAGCTGACTCAAACTGCTATCCTACTATGCCTTTATCTCAAAGCAGCCTAAAATAAACTCACCTACAACCTATTACATAATAATGACAACAGTAGAGCCTTCCCTATTAACAAACCCTACTAGAGTGGTACATTTGTTATAACTGAGGTACTTACATTGACACATCATAATCACCTAAAGATCATAGTTTATATAAGGGTTCACTCTTGGCATTGTATATTTTATAGGTTTGGACAAATGTATAATGACATATATCCACAATTATAGTATCACACGGAGGAGTTTCCCTGTCCTGAAAATCTTCTGTGTCTCTCCTATTCATCTCTCTCTCTCTCCAACCCCTGGAAGCCATTGATCTTTTCACTGTCACCACAGTTTGTACTTTTCTAGAATGTCATATAGTTGGAGGTTTTTATTTTGTAGCTTTTTCAGACTGGCTTCTTTCATTTAGTAATATGCAAGTATGCACTTAAGTTTCCTGAATGCCTTTTCATGGCTTGACAGCTCATTTCCTTTAAAAAAAAAAAAAAAAAAAAAAAATAGTCTTACTTGATTTCTGACATGGACAGAACCTTTTCCCAGATCGAGGACATTCTCCACAAGCACCAACATGGCAAACTTGCTCACATGTGTGATTACCACATGGCAGTGTTTTTCCACATACCTAAAATAAAATGCAATTAACACTAATGAAGGATTTAAAAGTTAACAAAAAAAGACTTCATACAGGACATAATCCACTTTTCAATCACAAATAACTGCTTTAAATCCCTCATATTATTATACTTCATATTTTATACAGGTGTTATACATATGGATAGATACATACATACCTATGTATACACACACATGTATTTCCTATGCACCAAAAAGTATATTTTAAAAATACAATAAAGAAAAAAAGTACATACAGCTTCATAGGATCATTCATCAAAGAGTTCTAAGTGGCACTAAAACCACACCAATTCTAGGACAAGCAACCTATAAAATCAATCTCACTTCCTCAATTGGATTAATTCAAGAAGTGGGGAGGGGTGTTGTTGGTTGAAGAAAAGAGAAAGAGAGGAAGGGAATAAGAGCTAGCAAGGAGTACAAATGTACTGAATCTAAAATTCAACAAACAGCTGTGACTTTGAAAAAAAATTTTCCTCCAATAATTAAAATGATATTAAATTTAAAAGTAGTTTCTTAAAATATAATTCATCTGAGTTGCTATTCTTCCTCACCTTTTATCCAACTAAACCTAATTAGCCTTGCTGCTTTCTAGTTGTCTATGCTTTGTCTATTCTTTAATGCCCATCCCTCAAAATGCATATAAACTTACTTGATCACAGTGCCATAATGGACTTGAACAACTTCTTTCAGCTACTTTCTTGCCACAGACACACTTCTGTCTACTAACTCTTGGACAAGGCTGACAACTTCCTAAAACCAGAATGATATATTAGCACAGAAACATAAAAGCAATAAAGATTGCTTTGACTTTTGCCTAACGTCAGAAAATCTAATAGGTATGGCCTTTTACCTGCATGACAAGGATTTCCACATTTATGTTGCCCACAAAGCAACTTTCGTCCACATGGCAGCTGACAGGACCATTCCTTGGCACTGCACCTACGAGGGATAGGTTTTGCTTTCTTACAGTAACAAGTAGTTGTGACCATCTTTGGACAAGGAGGGCAGGGACCTAGAATCCAATAAAAACCAAAAAAAAAAAAAAAAAAAATCTAAAGTCAGAAACTAAAACTTTTAACTCCTACACCTATCAATATTTCTTTACTGATACTTTACAAAGGTAATAATTTTCAATATTTTCTCATGGCAAACTTAAATTCTGAATTCAACTTTTACAACTTTTTTTGCCTCAACATAAGAAATAATCGCCCACAAGCAAGTAAAAATGCAATATATAACTCACCTGGATGACAGAGGAGTAAACACTTATGGCCACAAGGAGGTTTAAATTCTCGCTCACATACTTGGCCACATGAATGAGGCACAAGCCATGGATCTAAAGGTGGATCTTCTACTTTTCCACAATAGCAATAGTACCTACTAGGTGTTTCAGATCGTTTATATTCAAACCTACATTTTGGACTACAAAGAAGAATGAAATTACTAAAGCTAACTTCACCTCTAAAAGCAACACAAATATAAATATACTTAGTAACAGAGTATATTCTGTTAAATTAGTTTTATCTTAAGGAACTCTGCTCCATCTTTGTGTTAGTAAATAGGATCTTATTAAAATCTATTTCAACCATATAGAACAGCTCTACACAATACAATGTGCTTAGATGATGGTACAGTTTTATACCTGGATTGTCCAGTACAGTAGCCATTAGCCACATATTGTGAGCACTTGAAATGTGGCTACTGCTTACAACTGAGGAAGAAACAGAATTTTTTATTTTATAATTTCTAAATATTTAAATAGCTACATGTGGCTAGTTGCCACGAATTAAACGGCACATATCTAGAATACAGCTACAAAAAGAAAGTAAAATTAGTTTTCTACTAACCACCTGAACTTTATTCTTGAGGAATTCACACTGCTTTTCATAAAACTCAATTTTTTAAAGTTTTGTTTTGTGGTTTACAAATAAAATATATTAGCAACAGCAAACAGAAGACAGAAGTCAGGTTATAGACAAGCAATACAGCAAGGAAAATGGCTACAATTTAGAATTAAGGGGGAATAAACTTGAAAATAAAGAATTTCATAATTCTCAACATCTAGTACAAAAAAACATATAATATTCTTCTTTTTTCTTTTTTTTTTTTTTTGAGACAGGGTCTCACTCTGTTACCCAGGATGGAGTACAGTGGTGCAATCTCGGCTCACTGCAACCTCTGCCTCCTAGGTACAAGAAATTCTTGTGCTTCAGCATCCTGAGTAGCTGGGACTACCAATGCGTGCCACCACGCCCGGCTAATTTTTTGTATTTTTAGTAGATCAAGGGTTTTGCCACGTTGGCCAGGCTGGTCTTGAACTCCTGACCTCAAGTGATCCAACAGCCTTGGCCTCCCAAAGTGCTGGGATTACAGGCGTGAGCCACCATGCCCCACCCAAAAAAGATACAATTTGAGTGTGCCTAAGTCAAAGAAAAGTTCAAGTACCATGAAAGACTTTAAACTTCCATCATTAAAATAAATAAATTTTGGTAGAAGTGTTAACCTTCAACTCTATCAAAAATGTACTTGTAGATCATCATAGATCACTTCATTCTCAGAAGATGCTCTAAACCTTATCTCCCAGACAAATGAGTATAGTTAGTATACTACTCTACAATAAGTTTCACATTAACATTTAAAATTTCTTTTGTATCATATACAAAACATTTTCACTGTCATGAGAACATGTTCTGTTTCCAAATAAATGCCACATAAATATTCAAAATAACCCAAAAGATATTTTTTCTTATAAATAAAAATCAAAAACAAAATATTAAGTTCACCTGCATCTGGAATAAATAACTGGTACTTAGTTGGAAGAGTTCAATTTTCTCTTATTAAAAGTGTTTACTATTCCTTTAAGCTAGTGTGGAGGGGGATATGTATTTCTAATAAGCATGCATATAGATGACTAATAGGCAACTCACCATACCTTAACACTGCCCACCTGCACTGAGGCTGTAGTGGCCCAGTGAGGGTAATATGTACAAATGAGTAAGTTTTATTTTAAATAACGGGATGCCAACGATGAAATGTAATTATGCTACATCTTCTTCACAAAAAAGCAATATCTTTTTTGTGAAACCTGTATTTAAAATTTTTTATTTCTATAAAATAACTTAAAATTATTAACATTTTACCAAGTTCTAGCTCCATCTTTATAAGGATTAAGCAAAATGGGTTCCCAACCAGAATGGTCATTTATTTTCTTTCTTAAAAAATTTGAAATATGGAATGCAAAGTATATGGCACAGCTGATTAAACTGTTGTTCGTTTTAAATTATAAGAAAAGTAACAGTACATTATTTTTTTAAACTGATCCTTTCCTCCTATGACAAATTGACTACTTAAAAGTGAGAAGAACGAGGGTAAGAAAAAACATACATTGCAAGCTAGAATATCTGGCTTAATTCTACATCTATCAAACACTAAAATTCCTACACCACAAATAAATAATATGCAGGAGCAAAACAAATGTACTTCGAAATGTTAAACAGTGTGCATTCAATTTCCAAACAGTGTGCATTCAATGAAAAGAAAGTATTTCTAAAAGCAAGCTCGTAAGACACAACTCAGCTGGAAGAATACAAAAAGAACTGAATTTAGAAGTAAGAAATCCTAGGTTTCAAATTTTGGAAAGAGTGAGGAGCCTGAAGTCAGTTCCCTTCAATTAACTTCAATATACCCATTGGTAACAGGAGAATAAAATCTCTCATAGATTGCTGAGAATTATTTTTACATACTCTTCTAAAAGTAACTAGCATGCCTAAAATGTTTTTTAAAACTACACTTCTGGCCAGACATGGTGGCTTATGCCTGTAATCTCAGCACTTTGGGAGTCCCAGATGGGTGGATCACTTAAGGTCAGAAGTTCAATACCAGCCTGACCAACATGCTGAAACCCCATCTCTACTAAAAATATAAAAATTAGGCATGGTAGCGGGCACCGGTAATCCTACCTCCTCTGAAGGCTGAGATAGAAGAATTGCTTGAGGCAGTGGTTGCAGTGAGCCGAGGCCACTCTACTGCACTCCAGCCTGGACAATACAGCAAAACCCTGTCTCAAAAAGAAAAATAACACACAAAATTTTAAATATAAAATCAGTTATTAATGTTACAAAATGTGACCAAACAGAGTCCCTGAAGCTTATACTTCATTACTCTGACAGTCAGTCTACCTCTTTGGGCTGCCAATATGAATAAATTTGTTATTATCTTTATTTAGCAGTGATATAAAATTCTACTCTCCAACTCTTTCTGGAAATATAACAAAAGATCAAATAGTCAATAATAAGCAAAACTCATAAAATAAATGTAAAAAAAAATATTGTATAATATACACCTGCAGTTTTAAGCTTTCAGAGGATAAAACTGGGAATCGTATAATCGAAATACGTTAAATGACAGTCTTGTACCACGTAGTAATAATGTATGCTCACAGGAATTCTGGACAAGAAGACTGCAATTATGAATGATTCTCAGTCCTACAGAAAATTGAAAGTCCTTTCAAAGCATAATTAAGGAATTGTTTTGCAGGGGAAAAATTAAGTCTGGATGATTTATTAGTTATCAAAATGAACAAGTAGTTATACAAATTGAAAAAAACGGGCCATTACCAAGGTTCCATAGCTTCACAAACCAAATGACTACTTAAAGGCCCAATATAGATATTGAAACCACCAATAAAGCAACTTAGAACCTATAATTTTCATTTCTTCTACAATTTAATAATCAAACTAGGCTGGGCGTGGTGGCTCATGCCTGTAATCCCAGCACTTTGGGATTTTTTGGGGGCGGGTCACCTGAGGTCAGAAGTTCAATACCAACCTGGCTGACATGGTGAAACCCCATCTCTACTAAAAATACAAAAATTAGCCAGACATAGTGGCGGGCACCTGTAATCCCAGCTGCTCAGGAGGCTGAGGCAGGAAAACCTCCTGAACCCGGGAGACAGAGGTTGCAGTGAGCCAAGATCGACACTGTACTCCAGCCTGAGCGACAAGCGTGAAACTCCGTCTCAAAATAATAGTAATAATCTAACTAATTAGAAAAAGTTACCAAGGCCAGGGATAACCTCTCTTTCCAAAATCATCATCGGTCACAGAAGATACAAGAAACTGACTGTCTTTAGCCCACTTCTGGATACATGGCATGTGAAATATACAGAAACATCCCAAACAGCTCCAAACCTAAGACAAAAGTGTCAGAAGTTAATATATGTTCAATTATTTGTCTTTGTTAATTCTAAAACAATTTAATATGAATATCACACTAAATCATTTTCAAGAGCTATTTAAGGATTAAAGAAAAAAAATCTTTCCTTCGACTATAATAGAACTGTTTCATGGGAAATGCATTTAAAGGTAGAATACTTTAAAGAAAATTATTATTTATCACCTAGATTCATTCAGCTAGAAATAATTACTGCTAACATTCTGGACAGTCTCCAAATTTATATACATATATTTTTTCATACTTTTAAAAAATGAGGTTATACTATAATTGAAATACAACTTTATAGTCTTTTTTATAAGCATATTTATAGCTAAACAGTATATCACATAGATTTAAGTACTTAAACAAATTTCTCGTTATTAAGTGGTTATTTCCAAGTATAAATAACACTACAAAAGAATCCTTAAACATAAATATGTACATATATCTCTACATAGCCTTTTTATTATATAAAACCTATTAGTCTAACACCTTACTAATGCTAAATTCTAAAAATTAGGTAATCAAAAAACAAGAATATCTATAATTTAAAAGCTTAAGGAATAATACTAAATATATTTTTGAAACCTGCCAAACATTTTGATATAACTGATAAAAATCAGTTCTCCTTTCCTTATAACATTTTACAACTGTTTGATAAAATCAGACATGTAGCATATTGCATGAGCTAGCAACAGCATTAAACAGCCAACTTCTTGGTTTGGGTTACCCCCAAAGCAGTATCTGAGATAAGAGCTTGGATGCAGGAGTGAGGGGACTAGACGGGAAAAAGAAATGCCAATGAATGATATATTGTTGAGCTGATTACCACTAAGGGGCACAGAAGCTCAATCCTACAGGGGGACCTCTGCAGAACCATGTAAAACATGCCTTGGACTACCCAGCCCCACCAGCTAATGGAAAGGAGGCTGAGGCATTCACCTACCAACTCCCTGTGGTTGAATGTTGCTGCATGGGGCTTTAACTCCCCAGCGCTTCTGCACCATACCCATGTATCAGCTAAGTCAATTTCCAAGAAGAAAAGTTAGAGGTGGAAAAAACACACACACATAGTAAGTGTTTAAAGTGTATTTCTATCTACATGCAGAGACTATTCATTCCCTGAAGCTGAAATCAGAGTAAACCAACTAGATGTGACTCTAGACACAAAAAGCATCTGTATCTGCTATATTCTTCTATCCAACCTGAGCATGTTACATTTCTGATTCACTCTACATGACCAAACTATTGCATCTGGCTTGATTTGCTTTCTCTAGGCAATGTTGCTGTAATAGCAGTGAATTAATCTAAGGTCAAAATGTTGAGTCTTTCACATTCAGTAATCACTTCTCCTTAATTGCTTCATTAATGACCTTTTAAATGTACATATATACATCTTCATCACTAGGCCATAGCTCCTTTAAGGACATGAGTTTTGTCTGAATCTCTCTCTTCCCACTGACCCTCACCACTTCCCAAAATGCCTTTAACACAGGATAGGTTAACTAATTAAGCCATAAGTGTTACTGCCAAGTTCTACTTCCTTGAAGATAGTGAGAATATCTTTTTCAAACCCACTAAAAGTAATATAGTACATTTCAACATTTCATTTTTATGGGAATCTCTAAAGTACAGATACTAAAAATGTTTTATCAAATCAACATTTGCATTAAAACTGACGATAACTAAGCTACATCAATAGTGCTAAAAATACTAAATGCTCATTTGGTGGTAAGGTAATTTTTTTAAAATTCCAGATTTTAAAATGAAGATCAATTCATATACAAAATTCTCAAATAAAGCACTTTTAAACAAAAGCAAGCAGAAGAATAATAAATCACTGTTAAGTATCACAAGTGCAAACGAAGATATTTTGAGGAGATACATTAATATAAATGAGAAAAACTTACTGCTTGGTTTCTCTTCACGGAAGCAATACAAATTAAGCACGTCATAGCCCCTGCTTGAAAAGCTTCATTTACATATTGTTTTGTTCTCTCTAATTCACGTATATCTCCATCTGGAAATTTAAAGATTTAAAAATCTCATGCTGCACAACATCTGAAAATAACACAAACTCACTAATAGCACCACATTACATAAGAACTGTCTAGCAATATCGATCGCTCAAAATATAGCTGTAAAACAAGAAGTTTTTAAAAAAAGGAACCAATGAGCTGTCAAGAGGTCACAAAGTCTGTGTAATAAATCTTGCATACATGGTTCAAAAACAGTATCTCGGCTCTCTCACTGTACACCTGCTTTTGTGGTTGTTACAATTCTCAACCGATTTGGTGGAGGCAGAGCCATAAGCAAGAGCAGCAAGATGTAAAGTCTTAAGGAAAAGCGAAGTGTGAAAGGAAGAACCTAAACTAATTAGTAGAGCCACTTAGCATAAATATAAGCATAGATGTGAGTGTGTGTGTGCATATTTACTAGGTGTATTCTTAATAAAAACTTGCTGAATGAAAAGACTCTGAGGCTTTTACAGTGCAATAACTACATCTCATGAAATTATGTTCACTATTTCTGCTTAAAAAGGTAGCATAAACTTTTTAGGAAAAAAAGTACCCGACAGTATTTTATTTAAGTAATTATTCACTGCTTCTTTGCTAGACACTGTACTATTAGTATTTCAATAGGATTAAATGAGTTACTATTATTTTCATTTTACAGATGAGAAAACTGAGGCACAAAACAGGTAACTTTAGTTTGCCCACAAAGTAAACCCTCTTAACCTCTATGCTACACTGCAATGAGCAGTAACTGCAGGAAGGTCCAACAAATAACAAGTAACAGCAAAATGAAAAACAGAACAAGTACCCTAAAGTACAAATGACACCAAAAGGGCAATAATCTGAGTCACTTTAGTATGAGAGAAATAAGTCTACATGCCTTTAGAACAATAAAGATTGTTCAATAGAGGTTGACTGAGTCTTCAAAAAAAAAGTAGATTAAAGTGTAAACTACCATAGGTACAGAACTTACCATGGAAATAACATGGTTCAAGCCAAATTTAAATTGCCAAAAAGAAAAATTAAATAGGACATGTGGCTAATCTTTACTTTCTAAAATCATCTGAGTAAACACGGCACTTACGAAAGCTTGCCCTGCCATAATATAAATGTGATTTAGGACATTAAACAAAATAAATGCAAACACACTCTCAAAACTATAAATTATTATAAAATTATTAAAGACAATTGCTTTATTTTAAACAAACGCTGAATTAAAAAAAAAAAATCCTTAAAAGCAGAATAATAATATAGGGTGCTTATTTTGTTTTTCAACAAAGCTGGCTTTAACAGACATAAAACATTTTAAATTTCATCTAATTTAACAGCTAACTCAAAAAACACAATTTAAGAAGATAGAACAGGCTTTTACAAAATAAAAACCTTTTATTTTAAAAATTTATGTAAGATTTCTTTGAAACATGCATTAAAATTTGGCTGCAGCAATAAAATGTACTGCCCAGCACATCACAGCAGATAGTATGGCATTTGAAGTCATGTATTTTAAAAAGATCACTCTGGCACCTAAAGAAAAATGAGTATGTGGAGGCCACGACTGAAAGTAGGAAGTACCAGTTAAGAGGCAGTTACAGCAGATAAAGCAAAAAAAAATGACCTTGGGCAAGTTCCCTAATGTGTCTCTGTTTTCTGATCTGTAAAATTAGTTGTAACAGTTATCTGCCTCACAGTTATTATGTGGATTTAATTCAGATGTTAAGCAGCTGTAAAGTCTTGAACTAGGCAATAACAGGACATAGGCAGCGTAAGGGTAGATTTAAGAAATCTAGGAAGCAAAACTTAGGAGGACCTGGTGACAATTACGTTGTGATAGTTTTAAAAGCTGAAGTTCATGTTAAGATGCAGAAGGAAAGAGTGCTGTGTCTGCTGAGCTGTTTGACATGGGCAGAGGGAGAACTGCAGTAAATAACACGCATGTGCCATCTCTGCTTGGCTTGGGAGGGTGACTGAGAAAACTGTAGTGCCATTAAGATAAAGAAAACAAAAGAATAAATAAGTTCTCTTTCAACATCAGTTTGATGTGTCCATGATAGAGATACTCATCAGGAAGTGGGCTGTGCAAGTTTGAAATCTGAGAGAAGGATCACAAAAATGCCAAGGCTGAGCTCAAATAAAAATGAACTCCTTTGGTAAAGTCCTGCTCTTCAATTCACTAATGTGAGGTAGGAACCATCCCATTACTCTGGCATGTATGTTCTTAACTCAAGTGATCAGATTTTCTTACATTGGTAGAGGCAAAGGAATAAGAATCAAATACTAATGGATTTTACGTAAAACATAGCATAAAAAAATTACCATAACACTTTAAGATTAAAACCAGATTAAAAATTAAAACTTAGAAATAACAAATGTTTTCTAAATACTAGACTCAAAGACTAGTTATTGCATTATTGCATTTTCTATTTAAAAATAAAATCTGACTCTATCTAGAACGGTTTGAGGTCCTCTTGAAGCAGAAAACTTAAGATTATTTTCTATGAAGTCCTTTAGAAACAAGAAACCCTCTAACCTTAAGAGTTACTTTTTATCAATTCTCACCTAGCTGAACTAGACTATCTAGCCAAACTTCCTAATCTTAATTCCTTAGCAGATATAGTAAATTCCTTAGAAACCTACTTGATGATGTGCAACTATCTTCATGATCCCATCAATATATTCAGGCAACTGTCTAATCACCAAGGATATGGGGTGGGAAGGGAAGAGTGAAATACATAAATCTTTCTGTCTAAAGATTTTATTAACTCTCAGCCAGGCACAGTGGCTCACACCTGCCATTTTGGGAAGCTGAGGTGGGAGAATTCCCTGTAGCCAGGAATTCAAGACCAGCCCCGGCAACACAGGGAGATCCTGTCTCTACAAAAAAATTCTAAAAAAATTAGCTAGGCATGGTGGTGTGTGCTTGCATTACCAGCTACTTGGGAAGCTAAAGCAGGAGGATCACTTGAGCCCAGCAGTTCAAGATTGTAGAGAGCTATGATCACACCACTGCACTCCAACCTAGGCAATAGAAAGAAGACTGTCTCCTAAAAAAAAGTAAAAGGCTAACTCTCAGGCTCTTTACTTGCCTTTATTCTAACTCATGTTCAAACTCTGCTATGCTTCTGATTCTGTTGTACTAACAGTCCTTAATCCTGACATCACTGACCTTATACTTCCCATGAAAGCACAATATAATAACTAAGGAACACATCAGTATAGAGTAGAAGACGAGCGCTTAGGATGTGAGGCCTTATGATCAAGGAAAGACATGATTGAAAAAAGAAACAGATTTTGTAGAAGAAAGCAGCAGAGATGATAGAAAATCTCTAATAATCAAGCCACCAAATCTGTAATAGTCAAGCAAACAGACATACAGCACAGACTACACGATAGGCACTGCTGTGATTCATTTCTTACACAGTGCTTACACATAGTGATTCATTTCATCCTAACAACTTTAAGGTATTTACTGTCATTATATCCATTTTACAAAACAAGAAAATGAACTCCTAAGATGCTAAGGAATATGTCAAACATACAGCCAAGTAGCAAAGCCAAGGATTAAACCGTGGCAATGTGGCTCAAGAGTCAACATTCTTAACTGCTGTACAATGCTACTTTTTCCCCATAAACAGGTACAAAAGCAAAAGTCTAATCTCAGAATTTTTCTGCTTTTACAGAGAAAATGCAATCAGCCCACTAATGGCTCTAAAGCTAAGCAAACTAGGTTTAAACCCAGCTCTGCCAATTACTAATTGTGTAACTCTAGGAAAGTCACCTCTCCACTGTAGAATTGTTTCCTAAAATATTTCTAAGGTTTTCCTGGTTTTAACAGGATACTAAAGTAAGAAAAGGAACCAAGTAAGGGTATAAAATTCAATACTAATAAAAGGCATATAAACAATATGACATATCTACAAATATACTGATAAATGTTGACATTACATGCAAGAATATATTTTTTTTTATTGAAAGGGAGTCTTGCTCTGTCACCCAGGCTGGATTGCAGTGGTGCGACCTCGGCTCACTGCAACCTTCGCCTCTCAGGTTCAAGCAATTCTCTTGCCTCAGGCTCCCCAGTAGCTGGGATTACAGGCATGTGTCACCAGGCCCAGCTAATTTTTTTGCATTTTTAGTAGAGATGGGATTTCACTATGTTGGCCAGGCAGGTCTCAAACTCCTCACCTCAGGTGGTCCCCCCCACCTCAGCCTCCCAAAGTGCTGGGATTACAGGCATGAGCCACCACACCTGGCCTACATGCAAGAATATTTCCAATAATGATTTTAAAGAATAAAAGGTAGAAAGTTTAATATTTACATTTAAAACAATCTTTAGTTAATAGTAAAGTGGTACAACTGCAACATCACTTTGGCCCTCTTTCACATAAACAAACGTGGCTTTAAGAGTACCCAGATATAAACCACAGATAACATAATGTACATATCAAACCTGAGGAAATTTAGGTTTTTTTTAAAAAGTATGGCTAGGTGCCGTGGCACATGCCTACTGTCCCAGCTACTCAGGAAGCTGAGGCAGGAGGATCACTTGAGCCCAGCAGTTCGAGGTTTCAGTGAACTATGATTGTACCACTGCACTCCGGCCTGGGCAACAGAACAAGATCCCAACTCTAAAAATAAATAAATGAAAATCAGATGTTGTAAATGAGATAAAAAATAAGGAAATAAAGAATTAAAAAGACTTCAAAACACATTGAA